>NW_012148263.1:1363707-1427344 GCF_000956105.1 Propithecus coquereli | reverse complement strand
TCTCGCTCTTGCTCAGGTTGGTCTCGAACTCCTGAGCTCAAACAATCCGCCCACCTCGGCCTCCCAGAGTGCTAGGATTACAGGCGTGAGCCACCGTGCCGGGCCAAGAACTAGTTTTTAATCTCATTGATCCTTTGTAATTTTTTTGGCCTCTATTTCATTTAGTCCTGCTCTGATCTTTGTCATTTCTTTTTTTCTGCTAACTTTGGGTTTGATTTTTTTGTTGTTTTTTTAGTTCCTTGAGGTGTGACTTTAGGTTGTTAATTTGTGATCTTTCTACTTTTTCAATGTAGGCATTTACTGCTGTAAACTTCTCTCTTAGCACTGCTTTTTTACATCCTACAGGTTTGGGTATGCTGTGTTTTCATTTTCACTTGTTTAAAAAAATTTCTTAATTTCCATCTTAATTTCTTCATTGACCCAGTGATCATTCTGGAACATGTTGTTTAATTTCTGTATATTTGTATAGCTTCTGAACTTCCTCTTCATATTGCTTTCTAGTTTTATTCCACTGTGGTCTGAGCAGATACTTACATGATTTCAGTTTTTAAAAATTTGTTAAGATTTGTTTCGTGGTCTACCTTGGAGAATGTTCCATGTGCTGATGAAAAGAATGAAGATTTTCTAGTTGTTGAGTTGAATGTTCTGTAAGTGTCTTTTATATCCATTTGGTCTAAAGTTAAATTTAAGTTCAACATTTCTTTGTTGATTTTCTGTATTGATGAATCTGTCTAGTGCTGGGAGAGGGGGTTGAATCACCCCACTATTATTGTGTTCTACTTCTTTCCTTAGGTCTAGTACCCAATATCTGGGTTCTCTGATGTTGGGTGCATATATGTTTAGGATCATTATATCCTCCTCTTGCTGAATTGATCCTTTTATCATTATATAATGAGCTTCTTTGTCTTTTTTTACTGTTTTTGTTTTAAAGTCTGTTTTATCTAAGTATAGCTAGTCCTGCTTGCTTTTGGTTTCTGTTTGTATGTAATATTTTTCCACCCCTTTACTTTCAGTCAGTATGTGTCTTTATGAGTAAGGTGAGTTTCTTGTAAGCAGTGTACAATAGGATCATGGTTGGTTTTGTTTTTTCTTTTAATTTTTAATTTTTTTTTAATTTCAGAGTGTTATGGGGGTACACTTTGTTTACATAAATTGCCTTTGCACTACCTGAGTCAGAGCTACAAGCATGCCCATTCCCCAGACAGCACACATTGCACCCATTAGGTGTGAGTTTACCTATCCCATCCTCCCCCTCCCACCTGCCTGAGACCCAATGAATGTTACTTCCATATGTGTGCATAAGTTTTTATTGATTAGTACCAATTTAATGGTGAGTACATGTGGTGTTTGTTTTTCCTTTTTGTGATACTTCACTTAGGAGAATGGGCTCCAGCTCCATCCAGGATAATCCAAGAGGTATTAGTTCACCATTTTTTAATGGCTGAGTAGTACTCCATGGTATACATATGCCACATTTTATTAATCCACTCATGTATTGATGGGCACTTGGGTTGTTTCCACATCTTTGCAATTGTGAATTGTGCTACTATAAACATTGCAGTGCAGATGTCTTTTTTATAGAATGTCTTTTTTTCCTTTGGGTAGATGCCCAGTAGTGGGATTGCTGGATCAAATGGTAGTTCTACTTTTAGTTCTTGAAGCATCTCCTTTACTACTTTCCATAGAGGTTGTACTAGTTTGCAGTCCCACCAGCAGTGTGTGAGTGTTCCTCTGTCTCCACATCCACACCAACATTCATTGTTTTGGGACTTTTTGATAAAAGCCATTCTCACTGGAGTTAAATGATATCTCATTGTGGTTTTGATATGCATTTCTCTGATGATTTGAGATGTTGAGCATTTTTTCATAAGTTTCTTGGCCATTAGTCTATCTTCTTTTGAAAAGTTTCCGTTCATGTCCTTTGCCCACTTTTTTTTTTCTTTTTCTTTTATTTCAGTATATTATGGGGGTACAGATGTTTAGGTTACGTATGTTGCCCTTGGTCCCCCCCGCCAAGTCCGTGTTTCAAATATGTCCATCCTTCGGGTGGTGCGCATTGCACCCCTTGTGTATACAAATACCCGTCTCCTCCCCCCTCCCCCCTGCCCAACATCCAATAGATGTTATTCTTATATGTGCATTTATGTGTTGATTAGTTAATACCAATTTGATGGTGAGTACAAATGGATCCCGTTTTTCTGCTCTTGTGATGCCCCACTTTGGATAATCCACTCTGCCAATCTGTATCTTTTAAGTGGAGAATTTAATTCATTTACATTGAAGGTACTGATATGTGAGGCTTTACTATCATATTGTTCATTGTTTTCTAATTATTATATAAATTTTTCCTTTTTTTCTTTTTCTCTGTCTTTTTGTCTTTGTGGTTTGATAAAATTCTATCATGTTGCCATTTGATTCTTTTGTCTTTCTCCTTTGCATGATTGTTTTATAAGACCTGTGAGTTCTATATTTTCATGTGTTTTCATGATGGTGAATACCAACCTTTCATTTCCATGTTTAAAACTTCTTTGAGCATTTGTTGGCTGGTCTGGTGGTGCTGAATTCTCTCAGCTTTTGCTTGTCTGGGAAACACTTTATTTCGTCTTCATTTATGAAGCTTATTCTAACAGGATATAAAATTCTTGCCTGACAGATTTTTTTTTTTCTTTCAGCACTTTGAAAATGCCATCCCATTCTCTTCTGGTCTGTAAGGTTTCTGCTCAGAAGCCCACTGTTAGTCTGATAGGGTTTCCTTCATAGGTGACTAGATCCTCTTCTCTTCCTAATTGTAAAATCCTTTCTTTCACTTTGACTTTAGACATTTTGATTATAATACACTGTAGCAAAGTCCTTTTTGCAATGTATTTGTCTGGGGATCATTGGGCCTCCTGTATCTGGATGTCTTTTTTCCTAGACTTGGTAAATTTTCATTAGTTATTTCCTTAAACAGGTTTTCCAAACTTTTTGATCTCTTTTCCCCCTTGGGAATACCAATAATTCATAAATTTGGTCACTTTACATAGTCCCAGATGTCTTGAAGGATTTGTTCATTTTTTAAAATTCTTTTTTCTGTATTTTTTATCTGATTAAGATCATTTCAAAAGACCTATCTTCAAGTCCTGAGATTCTTTTTTCTGCTTGGTATATAGTCTATTATTGAAGCTTCCAAATGCATTTTGTATTTCCTTTAATGAATTCAGTTCCAGAATTTGGTTTTTTAAAAGATATCTATCTCCTTGGTAAATTCTCATTTATATCCTGAATTGATTTTCTGATTTCTTTGTACTGTTTTTAGAATTCTCTTGAATCTCATTGAGCTTATTTTAAATCAATATTTTGAAGTCTTTATCAGACATTTTGAGTTCTTTTTGATTCAGATCTGTGGTTGGACCATTTCTGTAGTCCTTTGGAGGTGTCAGGTATCTTATTTACTTGCTTTCTCATGTTTCCTGTGCCCTTACATTGATATCTGCTCATATGGTGTAGTAGTCGCTTCTTCCAATTTTTTGAAGTGTCTTTCATGGGAGAGAATTTTTTCCTGAAGATGTATATATTATTGTTGGTTGAATAGGACACTTTATTTTTGGTGTTGGGTGCCTGTGGTAATGTGATCTTTGTATTATTTCTTCAGCAGTACACATGGTCAGTGGTATTTGTGATTTCCTCAGTGGCCTAGGGTACAGTTATTAGTTGAGGCTGTGGTGAAGTTTTTCTGGGTACTTGGATGCCAAATGACCAGTCTTCAGTCCCAAGTGGTAGCCTCAGTGAGCAGAATGTGCCTGTTTTTAGCCCCAGAGCAGCTTATGCTGACCCCAGTGTTAAGGGGTCATGGAGAGCCAATTCTTTGGCCTCCAGGTGGCTTGCTCAGAAGTAATAGTGGGAGCAGTGGGCCAGGTTTATGGGTGGGTTTTCAGGTTCCAGGGCAGTTGATGTGATGTGGGTGATGGCAGTGGCAGTGTGGGAGCAACCCGATGGGACCTGTGTGGCCCATGTTGATGCTGCTGGTAGCTGCAATGAGTTGGGCAGGCTTGTCTCCAGTCCCACAGCCACCTGTAGCAGGGCAGTGGGTTTTATCCTAAGTATCAGAGAGCTTGGTCTCCTCTCTCCCTCTCTGGCTGGGTGGCAACTATAGTTGCATTGCCTTGAACTTGTCCTGAGAGTGGGGCACAGCCCAGTGTTAAACTCTCAAAATAGGACCTTGGGCATGAGGCCAGAGAGGGAAAGGCCCCTCTCAGGCAAGCAGTGTGGGTAAGAAGCTGTGGGGAGTGAGTTCACGCATATCTTGGTCTCCCAACAGCCTGTTGCAGGGCAGTGGGTATTGTCCTAAGTATGCATAGGAGAGTGTGGTTTCCCTGTCCATCCTTGGTCAGATGGCAGCTACTTGCTGTGTCAGCTGGAACTTGGGCTGAGGGCATGGTGCAGCCCAGCATTAAACTCTCAAAATGGTGCCTTAAACCTGTGACCAGAGAGTATAGGGCCCCTCCTAGACAAGTAGTGTGGGCAAGCAGCTATGAGGAGTGCAGTCTGCTCACATCTCAGTCTCAATTGCAGCCCACGGCAGACTGGTGGAGACCTTCCCAGGGGTACTTGGGAGTGCCTGGTGTCCCCTCTCCCTTCTTAGGTCCCTGGTATCTAGGTTCCCTGGCCTGGCAAGCTGCCTTGATCCCTCTCTTTACTTTTGGTGCTTCTGTTCTCTCCTCTGGTGAACCCTATTCTCCTCTCCTAGAAAATCCATTCAGAGTGTGAATATCTGCTTACTACTATTATTTCTCTCCTTAGATGAGGCACATACTACCTGTATCTATCAGCCACCTTGATCCCTATTAATACTTTTTATTTCTAGTAATCTTGTAGAGAAGAATGAAGTTGGTATATAGCCCCCTTTCCCACTCCAACACACACCCAATTATCCAATTACAGTCTTTTTTCCCTATATTTTTCTTTTTTTTTCCCTTTCCCCAGCTTTATTGAGGTATAGTTGATGTGTTAGTCCATTTTGTGTTGCTATCAAGAAAATAGCTGAGGCTGGGTAATCTATAAAGAAAAGAGGTTTATTTGGCTCATGGTTCTGCAGACTGTATAAGAAGCCTGGTGCCAGCATCTGCTTCTGGTGAGGGCTTCAAGGAGCTTCTAATCAAGACAGAAGGCAAAGAGGGAGCAGGTGTGTCACATGGCAAGAGGGGGAGTGAGAGAGAAGAGGTGCCAGACTCTTTTAAACAACCAGCTCTCACATGAACTAATTAAGCAAGAATTCACTCATCACCACAGAGAAGGCACCAAGTCATTCTTGAGGCATCAACCCCCATGACCCAAACACTCCCACTAGGCCCCACCTCCAGCATTGGAGATCAGATTTCAACATGAGGGTTGGAGGGGCCAAACATCCAAACCATATCAGCTGACAAATAAAAACTGTATCTATTTATAGTGTACAACTTAATGTTTTGATATATGTATATATTTTGAAATTATTACCACAATCAAGGTAACATATCAATCACCTCACATAGTTATTTGTGTGTGTCTGGGGGAGGGGGGCGGGAGGGTGAGAAATTACTGTCTCCGCAATTTTCAAGTATATTATATATTATTATTAACTATAGTTACCATGCTGCAAAGTAGATCTCCAGAATCAATTACAGTCTTAATGTCGGTTGCTAGAGTTACATAGTGTTCCCATACTTTTGTACCTGTAAGTTTAAGATCCTAACTAGGGTTGATCTGAGTTTGAAAGGATCTTTTGGAATGATTACAAATGAAAGCAAAAGAATACCAAAATTTTGTTAACTAACTAAGAAATATGCAACAAGAAAAAAATCATTTACACAGAAAGAACACATTTTTTACAAAGGAAAATTATGATATCCTATAAATCTAGGGAGAAGAAGAATTCCATTTGAGGTTATTCAACTATACCATTTTGACACTTCTAATGTTTTGCTTTCTCTAAAGCTTATAGAATTAAAGTTTGAGAAGTTTGATGTTGAGCGAGATAACTACTGCCGATATGATTATGTGGCTGTGTTTAACGGTGGGGAAGTCAATGATGCTAAAAGAATTGGAAAGTATTGTGGTGATAGTCCTCCTGCGTAAGTAGCACCTATTTATGTCATTAATATTTTAGAGTTCAATGGCTCTAAACTTGTTTCTCAAATTAAGTTTTCTAATTACATTTGTTTTCTGGAAGATTTTATGTTGTTTTGTTAACAAAGTTTTGAGTTCCATAAAAGTAGTGTCCTGTACAGCACCACCAACAAAAAGCACCCAACCTAGAAACTGAGGCAACATTAGCAAGAGTGTAGAGAGACCTCCACAGCCAAATAGATAAACAGAAGCAGAGTTGGTGATGCCCCAGAGTCAGATGCTGGGGCATCACCAATTCACCCACATACCAGGACACATCTCTGCCCTGCAAGGGTGAGATCAGCATGAATGGAATAGAAAAATTCTGAAAAAAAGAGGGGTGATATTAAGGACGCAGTCAAGGAAACCTGGAGATAATAATGAAAATTGGCTGGTTTTGCCTTGGCTTTTGGTGAAGGGGAGGATAGTCTCTGATGAGAATTTCTAACCAAAAACCAGCCCACATATGAATTTGGGGTTATAATATATATATATATATGCAACTTGACTGCCCCAAAAAACTAGGTCAAGAATTTTGTTTGAAATTTCCAAGTTGATAGTGCCCACAGGAGCTGACAGATGAAAACACAAATCTTCACTGGAAGAATGCATCTTAATTTGAGCTTTAAGAATCTATATAAATAAAGTTTCAAAGAACATAAGCTCCCAATCAAAAAGGAAGAGCCAAGATAAAGAGAGTTAGTAGAAACAAGCGGTATCATCAGACTCACAGAAGTTATATATATTAAAATTGTCAGATACAGAATGTAAAATAAGTATGCTTAAAGAAATTCATTTAAAATATACTGGGCCTACAAAGTACAAGTTATTGAAAGTATGACCAAGAAACAAGACACTTTTAGAAATAATCAAACAGATTTAACAAGGAACTAAATAGAAGCCCCAGAACTGAGACATATAATAATTAAAACAAGAAACTTAATGTATGCATTAAATAGCTGATAAGACAGTTGCAGAAAGAATTAGGGAATTGAGAAATAAATATGAAGTAATAACTTGAAATACAGCACAAACAGATGGAAAATATAAGAGATATTAGGAGAGGCTAGAGTGAAAAAGCCTAATATACTTTTAATCAGCATTCCATAAGAAAAAAGACAAAATGTAGGAAATTTAACATTTGAAGAAATAATTTTAAAAGCTTAGAATTTCAAATATGGGTAAACAATAACAATTATCAAATTCAAGAACTCAATATATCCTAAGCCACATAGATGATTAGATATCCATTCCTACATGTAATATAGTAAAACTACAGAACAACAGAGAGAGAAGATGTTAAAAACAGCCAGAGAGAAAAGACAGATTATCACAAAGGAAAGACAATTAGCCTGACAACTGACTTCTTAATAGCAACAATGGAAGTTAGAAGATCTTGGAAGAATATCTTCAAGTGCTGAAACAAAATAATTTACCCAGAAAAACTCTTTAGTGAATATGGGTGAAATAAAAACATTCTCAGTCCAACAAGAGGGGAGAGTTTACCAGCAGGCCCTCACTAAAGAAAATTCACTGTGTATTATACTTCAAGCAGAAAGATATTGATCACAGAATAAAGGACAGACATGCAAGAAGAAATGTTGAGCAAAGATATTGGTCATAAGAACTGAAGGATTCTTTAGTCCTTGTATCGTTTGAATATAGAGTGAAGATATTACTAAACTTTATAATATGATAAATTAAATGTATATGTTGAACGTGGGGTGACCTCTGGAAAAGGAGAAATGGAGTTTTTAACTTCCAAAACAGTTGAAAAACAGTAAATGATAAAAGTTCAATCCAAAAGAATGAAAGAAAAGAGAAAATGAGAAACATTTTTAAAAGCACAACAAATTAAAAGCACAAAATAAGGTGGCAGAAATATATAAACCTGTATCCAGATAAACCTATAAATCAATATAAATACAAATGGACCAAATAATTAATGAAAGACAAAGAGTGTTAGCCTGGATAACAAAGCAAAATCCAGTTGCATATGCTGTTTACAAGACACATCACCCAAAAATAAAAACACACAGAGAGTTTGAAAATAAAAGGATAGAACAAGATATTGGAAGCAAATACTAATTGAAGGAAAACTGGCATTGCTTTATTGATATCAGGAAAAAATAGATTTTAGGCAG
The DNA here is from genome assembly GCF_000956105.1 of Propithecus coquereli. Lineage (NCBI taxonomy): Eukaryota > Metazoa > Chordata > Mammalia > Primates > Indriidae > Propithecus > Propithecus coquereli. Next base: position 1,419,077 of record NW_012148263.1, on the reverse strand, counting down.
AAAGCATTACTAGAAATAGTTACTATATAATGATAAAAGGTGCAATTTATCAGGCAGGTATAACAATTACAAACTTATAAAAATTATGAATTTGTACATGAAAAACATATGAATCAAAAAAACATTTAAGGCGGGGCGCGGTGGCTCACGCCTGTAATCCTAGCACTCTGGGAGGCCGAGGCGGGCGGATTGTTTGAGCTCAGGAGTTCGAGACCAGCCTGAGCAAGAGCAAGACCCCGTCTCTACTAAAAATAGAAAGAAATTAATTGGAAAGCTAAAAATATATAGAAAAAATTAGCCGGGCATGGTGGCGCGTGCCTGTAGTCCCAGCTACCTGGGCGGCTGAGGCAGGAGGATCGCTTGAGCCCAGGAGTTTGAGGTTGCTGTGAGCTAGGTTGATGCCACGGCACTCTAGCCTGGGCAAAAAGAGTGAGACTCTGTCTAAAAAAAAAAAAAAAAAAAAAATTTAAATAAAAAATGAAAAGACAGATCTACAAAGTCCACTATTATAGTGGGAGATTTTTAAAACACATCTCTTTCAATAATTGACAGATTAACTGTTAATGAGAGGAAGATGGAAAATTAGGATGTGGATTTGAAAAACAATTAACAGGCACGGTCTAAAGGACAAATAGAGAACACTGCATCCAACCAGAAAAAACACATTCTTTTCAAGCAAAAATGGACAAAGGAGAAAGAAAAGGTCATATTTGCCAAATAATCATTAAAGAAATCTAATCAGTAGCTAAAAGTCTTTCTGGGGGTGGGAGGAGAAACCAAGCCCAGATGGTCTTTCTCCATGAGTTCTAACAAACATTTGAGGAACAGGTATTTTCAACACTACACAGATTCTTCCAGAGAAAAGTAGAGATTGTTCCACAACTAATTTTTATAAAGCTAGCATAAACTTGACACCAAAACAAGGTAAGGACAGTACAAGAAAAGAATATTACAGACCAATCTCATTTATGAATATGATGGAAAATAAACCCTAAAAGAAAAAATTTAGCAAGCCAACTTCTAGTAATGTATGAAGTACTCTATGACCAGGAATTCAAGGCTGGTTTGAATTTAGAAAATCTATTAATTTAACTTTATACATTATCAGATTAAAGTATAACTTGTAGATTAATGTTATTTGTTGGAAACATCATTTTATTCAAAAATATCTTTTCTTAAATTGCTTGAATTTAAACGTTTGTAATTTTTTTAAAATATTATTTTAAAAGCAACAAAAATGTAAAATACTTAAGAATAAATCTAAAAAATGTATAAATCCTTAATAGAGAAAATTATAAAACCCTACTAAAAGATATTTTAAAACACTTAAATAAATGGAGCTAATACAATGCTCATGAATAGGAATAACCAATATCATTTTATTAATAGAATATTGAAATTGGTTTTCCATTAAATCTGGCAATCTGATTCTAAAATGTACACGGAATTGCAAGGGGTAGGAGGAAGAGGGCAAAACTAAGACAATTCTGATGAAGAACCTGGCAGGAAGACTTGCCTTACCCTGTGTGGAACCATATCAGAAAGCTGTTGTAAGAAGACAGTGTGGTTTTAACAGAGAGTAGGCAAACTGACTAATGGAACAACAAAGAGAAGCCAGAAAACATCCACATGTCAGGTCAGCAGAGAAAGGATGGCCCCGTTGAAAAATGGGGCAGAGACTATTTTTATTCATATTGAAAAATAAAATTATATTCATATCTAATATCACACAAAAATCAATGGCATGGATTGGGAACTTAAATGAGAAACTTAGATGAGAATTTCTGCTCATCAAAATATACCTTAAAGAGAGGGAAAAGAAAAGGTACAAATGGAAACATATTTATAACACATATTTGACAAAGGCCAAGGTTCCAGAATATATGAAGAAATCCTAAGAATTAATAAAGAAAAGATAAGAACCCAATAGAAAAATGGGCAAAAGACATTCCCAAAAGAAGATAGCTGCACAGTGAAAAAGAGTATAAATTGGGACAACCACTTTTGCAATCAGTTTAGCATTAGTTAATAAAGTTGAAAATGAGCATATATCATATGACCTAGCATAAAGCATACCTTACCCTACTGGTGCCCCCACTAAAGACACTTTAGCCCATGTGCACTACAAGACATATACAATAATATTCTCAGCAATATTGTTTGTAGGGGGAGAATGTAAATGGCCAATGTTTATTAATAAGAGAATAGTTAAACTGTGATATAGTACACACCATATAGCAATGAAAACAGTGGATGAATCTCACAGTTACAATGTTGAGAGGCAAAAAACCAAAACAGAAAAATACACACCATACTCTTTCATTTAAGTTTAAATTATGCAAACCTATAGAGTATATTGTGTAGTGATGCATGCATGTGTATGTGTGTGTATATATGACATAAACCTATAGATAAAAGTAAGGAAATGATAAACACAAAGTTCAGGGTAGTGTTTGCCTTTAGGAGGGGAGTTGGGGGAGGCGATGGAGGTGGCTGTTGAGTGAGCATCACTCTTTTCCGAGGAGTTTGGCTGGACTAGCTTGACTGCCAGCCCACTCACACCTTTATCCAGAGGAATATTTTTCCATAGTGAGAATATTTCCCCGCAGAAAATGAGAAGATCTGTTTGTGGAGCATTTCTTCTGTTATAAACATGAGTAGGAGGAGCACTGAGAACAGGAGGACATCACCTCATCACACCTGTGTCTGCTTCAGTGTAGTATCAAGGCCATTGAATCCAGTTCAAAACTTTTATTGTACCCCAGCTATGTGCCCAGCTGGACACTATGTTAGGTATCCAGAATGCAAAGATAAATGAAAATTACAAAGATAAGTAGTGGGAAGGAACAAAACAAGGCAGACAGGTAAATTGGTAAAGGAATGTCCTGGGTGGATTTTTAAGGAGTCCTTTGGCCCAATCTGGGCAAGTGATCGGGGGAAGCTTTTTGGAGAAGATTGTGCCTCTTGAAGCTGAGCCTTGAAGGAAGAGTTGGAGTTAGGCAGAAGGAGGACAGGCTCATTCCAAGCAGAGGCAACTCCATTTATAAAGATACACAAAGGAGATATATGCTATTTCTGGAGCCTAACCCTTGAGTTGGGGCCTAGAGAGAGATGAGGCAGGAGGGTTGAGTTGGATTCCACGTCCTGCAGAGATGGGAGCCCTCCAAGTGCATTTAGGCAGGGGCTTTAGAACTCCCATCCCAGACAAGATGAACAGGGAGGCTAATTAGGAGCCTGTTGCAATGGTCCAGGTAAAGTGAAGGAGGTAGAGAAGAGTGGTGGAGATGAAGAGGAGGATGTGAATCAAGAGGAGGCAAAGTTGGCAGGCCATGGTGTTTGGTTGGCTGTAGTGAAGGACAGGAAGACTATGGGATAGCAAACAGAGGCAGCTAACATACCTGGCTCTATACCACAGGAGACAGTATCTTAATCCATCCCTGGGATTTGCCAGTGCAGAGTGGATCTAAGTGAGATTTCCTCTTGACTTCTTGGTGATGTGTAACACTGATTTGCAGATGCAATGCTCGGCCCTCAGCACATTTATGGCAGTGTGATTCTGTCCCACTTACACTAAAGTTCAGTAGCAACATAACAAAATCATGTCTTTGTTACTAGAATGCTCTTCCTTGAGAAGATTTAATTTCCAGTACAGTGCCTCTGAGATTAGTTCATAGAAAAGGCAGTGAATGATCACTATAATACCATGTCTAGAGCTGACCTGATCGGGTCTTAAGATTTCCTTTGCTGCTTTATCATAACTGCTATTTATAATTTTATCATTTAAACAAGATTAACATGTTTTATTTGTAATCGTAGGTGAGAATTGCTTAGTGCACTGGTTTTATTTATTTAATGGAATGTATTTTTCAAAAGCAAGATAGAATATTTCTGTTAAAGGCTTGAATCTCAAAAGCATTTAAATGACCTGATCACTTTTGTGACTAGAACTATGTCTTAGTCTGTTCTGTGTTGCTTATAACAGAATACCTGAAACTAGGTAATTTATAAAGAAAAAAAATTTATTTCTTACAATCATAGAGACTGAGAAGTCCAAGGCTGAGGGGCTGCACCTGGTGAGAACCTTCTTGCTGGTGGGGACTCTGCAGAGTCCTCAAGTGGGTCAAGGCATCACATGGCGAGGGGCTGAGCGTGCTGACGTGCTAGCTCAGGTCTCTCTTCCTCTTCTTATAAAGCCACCAGTCCCACTCCCATGATAACCCCTTAATTCATAAACCCATTAATCCATTAATCCATGAATGGATTAAACCATCCATGAGGGCAGAGCCCTCACGATCCGATCACCTGTTAAAGGCACCACCTCTCAATACTGCCACACTGGGGATTAAATCTCAGCATGAGTTTTGGAGGGACAAACATTCAAACAGAAGCAAGCTATTAATATAAATGTAAGTCACAAGCTTACTTTTAGGTTTTTCCCATCATTGTCTCAGAATGTTATTATTCAGGACAGAAAAGATCCTTCAGTTTTTCTAACTGGTTGGGTCAAGTACAGATCTACCCTCTCTGCCACCCAATCCCACTCAAAGTAGCTGATAGGAGAGAAAAAAAAAAAGCAGAATTGCCCATTATTTGCTGTGCATGATGCCTACAAAGTGATGTGGCTGAGAAGACGCCTCAGAAAAGTTTAGTCAAACCACTGATTAATTCAATTAAACAACTTATTTAATTTTTTTCTACTCTTGAAGTAGTTTTTAAACAGAATTAACCAAACAGCATTTTTAACCATTGTTTAATAGCAATGGTAAAAATTCAATAATAAGGGCAAAACTTAGATGAAACTATCTTGTGTAACACAGTTATCCCCTAAGATTTAAGAGAGCTTTTGAGCCTCAGTTATCTCCATTAAATCTTTAGTATCAACTAACCAGCAAGCCCTTGAAATTAGAGTCCTTAATCAGTGATATAATTTGTGGCCACCAAAACATATTATTCACTTTCTCTTTTTCCTTCACAGCATTTTGCTAATAGAGATTATAACAGAAATGTTTCCATTTCCGGAATGTTTAAGAACTCCCATTAAAAATGAAATGGAAGTCCCTTTAAATCCTGCATAGCTTTCTTATCCCAGGGTGACCAGGCCACTGAGATCATCCTCTGGCTGGATCTCCACAGGGTGTGGGAACTTGTTCATCCCATTTGTCCACTGGATTCTCTGTGGCCAGCATCTGGCTCCCAGAGGGCTTGAACCCAGTCTTAGTTCAAAGAAGATGTGCCTTCCCGAGTCAGCAACCCTGAGGTGCCTGTGGAAGGAAAGCCAGCCACAGCTTCAGCGTTTACATTGGTCCCAATGTCTACCACAGTCTCCAGAGTCACCTGGTCCTGGGTTCAGGTGGTGACTCTCCCACACACTTGCTGTATGGTCTTGACCACATCACTTCAACTGTCTCAACAGTTGCTTATTCCACAAAAAGGGAATAATAATAAGGTTGTTGTGAAGATGAAATGTAACAATTCACATAAAGCCAGCACCAAGCTGAGCAAACACTCAGAAAATGTTAGCTATTAGAATTGTTAATAATATTTAGCAGATTAAGTCTTTCACCTTTTTAAGTGTTTTAGCTTTTAAGTTTAAACAAATGGTAACCTATTGTCAGAAATTAATAGAAAGCTAGAAAAGTTTACATTTTCAGAGAGTTACCACTTAAACTTTAAATATATATATACATATATATATATGTGTGTGTGTGTATTTTTAAAAGCAGCTTTCTCTTCTTTTAGGCCAATTGTATCTGAGAGAAATGAACTTCTTATTCAGTTTTTATCAGACCTAAGTTTAACTGCAGATGGATTTATTGGTCACTACAAATTCAGGCCGAAAAGACTGCCTACAACCACAGCACCACCTGTTACCACCACGTTCCCTGTAACTACAGGTAAGTTTCTCTGTTGGAAGTTTGTAAAAACACTTCAGGAGTATGAGAAGATTTCTTTTGAAGTAGAAAAAAATTAAATAAGTGGAAGATACTTGAAACTAAAATAAGTTAAATAGGATGAAACTTATGTGACAGAGTAACATGACTCCACTGATGAAAGAAAGGTAGAGGGTGTAAGGATGCTGATAAGCTAATAGTTTTTAAATGTCATCTAAGAAAGTTATGCCCACTTAAACATTGCTAGGAAGGCTATTATAAGCAGATCATTATAAGCCTGAGTTTCCTTTTCTGGTACTTACAAAATTATGGTTTTCTTTGTATTACATAAAATCGTGGTATTTTAGGTTAAAGTTCTAGAGCCTTGATACCTGCCAGTTTTCATATCTGCCAGTGTTTGGGCTTTTTTTTTTCCCTCAAAAAAAGTCTTATAAAATATATTATTTTTTTCAAATTGAAGTAAATCAAACAAAAATATTCAACATATTACAGAAGCTGGTTGGGAAACTCTGGTCTGGGGCATGATCTAAGACATGTATCTTACTCTACATCCTGTCAGCTCTACCCCATGGGATTTCAGGCCTCAGATCTAAAATTCCAAATCCAGGGATGAGGGGAAAAATGTGGGAAGGAAAGATCTAAGGTACAGATATGAAATAGGCTGAAATAAGCTCAGCTTGATTGCCCAACATCTTCCACATACAACCTGGATGGGGCTGTCCTGAGTACAGGCAGGCGCTCCTAGGTCTGATTTTTCTGACACTCCACTGTGGGCCACCTTGTGGCCTGGATGTGTACTGCCTCATGTCACTGCTGTATTTCTCTGGCTCATCTCAGTGGGCCTTGGTGTTCTGATTATTTCTGGTGAATTATCTGGTTACACCCATGGTGCTAGTGGAAGCCCTGCTTTTATCTCCATCCTAAACTTTCTCTGAAATTGCAAACATGGATTTATAAATATCTCCTAGACATTTTACAACTGCTAGACATATAAATTAAAACATTGCAAAACTCGTTTTTATCACACTATTTTCTGCCTCAACCCTGCTTCTCCACCTGTCGTCTCAAGCATGTTCACAGCATCAGTAGCCACACTTACACAGTCGTCTTTGATTTCCTCTATCTTACCTCCCCACTGCATCCCCCCACCCCAGAGCAGACCACGTCATTCTTCTGCTAAATTCATTGTCTACAGCTATGCCATCCAATATGGCAGCCACTACTGAGCACTTAGATATAGCTAGTGATACTGAGGAACTAACCTTTGAATTTTATTTTAATTAATTTAAATTTTAAAGCCTCATGTAGCTAGTGATTACCAAATTGGACAACACAGGAGCCCAAACTCCTTCATGTGGTATATAAGACCCTTCATACTTTGTCCCCAGCCTCCCTTTCTAGCTGCTTCTTCAGGCCCTCCTAGCTCTCTCCTATGCTCTAAGTATTTCAGTTTTTAGCCTCAGTGTGGGGAAGCTGATGATGGGTTTAAGCAAAATTCAGGATTAGATTTGCACTGTACAAAGACCATTCCAGCCAGTGAGGTGAATGGATTGCAGGGATCAAGAGGATTGACAGGTTCCTGTGGTTCTTCAGGTGACCCATGCTGTGGCCCGGATATAGAGACCTCAAGACGTGAGAGGGAGGTAGTGACAGGTTTGGTGATTGATTGGCATGGAGAGATCAGGAAGGTGTCAAGAATGCCTCTCAGGTGCATTCTCAGGCTTACACAACTGGGGGATGGTGTTGCCATTCACTGAAATAGAGACCTGGTTTGGGGGTAGATTCATAAATTAAGCTGTGGCCTCATTGGGTTTGTGGTGTCTGTGAGACTTTCAAGTGGACATGCCATGCAGACATCTGTGGGTCTCCAGAACAGAAGAGAGATTTAAGCCAGAGATTTAAATTTAAGCGTCATGAACATACAGATAGTAGAAACCATGATCAAGAATGAGATTGCTTAAGGAGAGGTTGAGGGTAGAAGGAAGAGAGGAGCTGGGATTAAGACTCTAGAAAATCCAACTTTCTAAAGCTGGAGGGTATGCTAGCAAAGGAGAGATTGGAAAGGAGTGGCTAGGGAGGAGAGAGCAAACCCAGGAGCATGTGCCTGGAAGCCATGGGAGAGGATGTTCTAAAGCAGGAGTGGTCACTGAGTCAAGTGTTGATGAGTCTCAAGTAAGGGGAGGACTAAACTGTTTCCATTTGATTTCGTGACATGAAGCTACTGGAGACCCTGGCAAGAGCTATGTAAGTGGCGTTGTGCAGGCAGAAGCCAGAGGAAGCACAGGGTGAAGAAATTGAGACAGAAAGTTCCAGCAACTCATTCTACAAGTTTGGCCTTAAAGGAGGGAGGCCTTGAGAGTCTTGTACCTGTTAATGCTGATGGGAGCCGCCAGCACAGGAGCATAATGGCAGACAGAAGGGATAAACCGAGCAGGAAGGTGGGAGGGTCTGGCTCCAGAGGACTCACAGAGGGAATTACCTTAGACAGAGGGGGGCGACCCCCTCTCTCAGAGGAAAGGAAGAGAGAAGGCACAGATAAAGATGACTTGGAGGTTTGGTGGGGATCTCGAGGACATTCTCAGCTGTGACTTCTATTCTGTCTAGATAATAGGCCGTTACCTGCTGAGAGTGAGAAGGGAAATGGCAGCACTAGAAGTTAGGAGAACATGAAAGAATTTGAAAAATAGCTGCGGAAATTGGAGAGTAAGGTGATCCACCAGCCTGTCACCTTGATGCATGTTCATTCCATACTCAGCTCTCTGAAGTCAGGCACAGAAAAAAACAGATCCCCCTACAGGATTTGTACAGGGTCAAAGGACAGAGGGGAAAGAAGTTTAAGGTATTGTTAAGAAAATGATTGAAATAATGGATGATGGAAACTAAATGGAATTGCTAAGGAAGTAAAGATAGGCCAGGGTTGATGGATTGGGAAAAATGAGAGAGGTCAGTGAGTGAACCTCCGAAGACAGAAAAAGAAGTAATCAAGAGAGTAATTAAATAAATAAGGTTGTAAGGGGAGGAGGCTATACTGGATACTAGGGTGTCTAAATTTGAGAGATTGGCAATGAACAATGGGGACATCTGAGCCTGGGACTGAGTGTCTGAGATGGAGCAGAGGGACAGTCCCTGGAGAGGATGGGGCCAGGGGACTGAGGGATCATCCATGAGGAGGATGGACCCACAGAAATGGTCGCAGGAACACTTGGAGAGGAAGGCTGAGAACCAGGGCTGTGTGTGTGAGCACAGGGCAGTGGATGGATAACAGTGAGATGAGGAGGGCAAGGGGGGTAGAGCTCATGATGACTTACAGGCAAGAGAGCAGGGCTCCACCAAAGGCAGAGCAGAAGCAGTGTGGGACACCCACCCAACTTCCACACTGACACTCTGAGGCTGAGAAGGAGCCAGCTCTCTGTCATCAGACAGGAGAATCACTGACATCACTACTTTTTGACTCAGATAATTAGGTAAATTTAGTGTCCAAAGTGAGGTCCCCAACTTCTGAAACAATGTATCTCTCTCACTCTAAACATTTTCTGAGCTTTTTCTCATTTTAAAAAAATGCATATTTAGGCTATTTTATGTATTTTAACATTAAATTGTACATTTTTCATATTGCCATCCACTTCAGATCCTTTTTGGAGTTAAGTAGGGGTACAAATTAAGAGTAAATAAATAATAAATTCACAGAGGAGTTGGTGGAATGTATTAGAAGGGCAATATTATAAGTGCAGATATTTAACACAAGTGCAATTCTGTTACAGTTTTGTTTAGTTCTTCCTAGCATATTGCCACACATAAGCACATAATTAGTAAATATTTTTGAAACGTTTTTAAGATGATAATGGGGATTAAATATTTTCATTTTGTTAATCGAGGGTTTCTCTACCTTGGCACTATTTACGTTTTGGGCCAGATAATTCTTTTTTTTTTTTTTTTTTGAGACAGAGTCTCACTCTGTTGCCTATGGTGAGTGCCGTGGCGTCATCCTAGCTCACAGCAACCTCAAACTCCTGGGCTCAAGCGATCCTACTGCCTCAGCCTCCCGAGTAGCTGGGACTACAGGCACGCGCCACCATGCCCGGCTAATTTTTTCTATATATATTTTTAGCTGTCCAATTAATTTCTTTCTATTTTTGGTAGAGACGGGGTCTCGCTCTTGCTCAGGCTGGTCTCAAACTCCTGAGCTCAGAACGATCCGCCCGCCTCAGCCTCCCAGAGAGCTAGGATTACAGGCGTGAGCCACCACGCCTGGCCTGGGCCAGGTAATTCTTTATTGTGGGAACTGTCCTGTTCATTGTAGAGGTGTTAGCAGCATCTCTGGCATCTACCCACTAGATGTTAGTAGCGCCCTCTAGTTGTGACAACCAGAAATGTTTCTAGATGTTGCCAAATGTCACCTAGAGGGCAAAGTCACCCACTAATTGAGAACAACTGTGTTTATCTATTTAGTTTTACTTTTAAATTTGTCTACTTCTTAGTTCTTAAAATATTTATAGCCAATGCCAGACTCAAAATAAATATTTAGTGATTGGTTGCATTTAATTACAGATGTAAAATATTTCATGCGTGAGCAGCATTTCTAAAAAACCCTGTACTAACATTTGGGCAATTGCATATTTCAAATGCACCAAGAAGGCTCCTTCCATCCTCAGGGGAACATCATAGAATTTCTTCTATAAACTGAAGGATTAATCTACAGTCTATGAGTTCAGATTTGTTGTACTGGGTTTTTCTAAGCAGGGCACAAACAGAATATATATATTTTGGGTTACAATGTTAGTTTTATATAACAGAAGAAGACAACAGGGCTAAATTTGTACTACCTTTGATGTCAGGTTTAAAATTTACTAGAGGGTATTGAGTTGCCCTGAGAAAATTAGAGCAGTGGTTAGTAGCATGAAGAATTTCTTTTGCATGGTTTTTAATTATTTCATTGCAATGATAGATTGGTGGCTCAGGGAAATAAATGGTAATTTTAAATGAGTAGATTCAGATCAATTATACTTGAATTCATTTTCCCGAATCATATGTCTTTCTTCTTTGAATTAAGGTTTAAAACCCACTGTGGCCCTGTGTCAGCAAAAGTGTAGGCGGACGGGGACTCTGGAGAGCAATTATTGTTCAAGTAACTTTGGTAAGAAATAAAAAACCAACCTTTTCTCTTTAACCAGCAACTTGAGACTGCATGCTTAATCTCAGAGGAATTCCCACGCATTTAATAGTAAAGGGTCAGTAACACTGTTCACTTACCCAAGAAAATATTTCCCTATACATTAGGGTGTGTTGACTTGTGCTATTTGAATTGTTAGATTTCACAACTGAGAAAAATATGTATTTAGAAAATACACTTTTTTCATAGAAACTTAATAATGTGACTCTTGGTACATAATACTCTGTGTATTCTGGCTATTCCTGAGAAAAACCTGTATACTTTTTTCCTCACATCTTTTTCATGTACCAAGTATTTTTTCACACATCAGTAATTCAACTTAAGTAAATTAGAAACATACCAAAGCTTATATTCAGAAGCTGGCTTCTCTCAGAAGAAATCCAGGTATTTTCTCTGTGGTGTCCTTCCAAAGTACTAAATTAAAACTTGGAAATCTGAAGTCCATTTGGAAACTCTTATAAATTGGAACCTGAGGAGATATTACTTAATGACTTAGAATTTCTAAGAGCTTTTTCCAATTAATAAATTGTACCATCTGTGAAAATTACTTAAGAGCAAAATGCACTAACTTTAATTATGTTGGTTATTTTTAACAGCAGTTTAAAAGGAACATTTAAGAAAAGTCTTATCAGGAAAAGAAAGTTGCTACAGCCTAACTAGGTGACCCAAAACAAAGGGCCTCCCCAGAGAGGCTTTGCTAGCTCTGTCTGTGCCCGAAAGTGGTAACTGTCTGCAGCCCTGGAGAGCTGTGTCACAGTGAAGGTGTCAAGACACTGAAGAGTCTGAGACCCTAAATCTTACTGGAGTTTGTATGCTGAAATTCAAATAACTTTCATAAAAATGAAAACAAACAGCACCAAGTGTCATTGCTACCATATCCAGTTTACTCTTCTGTAGGAGGTGCTTCAGGAAATCTCCCTCCCTGTCACTTGGGAGCCACTGATTTCACTTGGCAACACACTGGCGTTTTGCAGTGAACACTCGTTACTAGGAATCAAAGGAAGGCATGATAAGAATTCTGATTTTATGAGCCTTGCACACTATGTAAGCAGTGAGTGTTCACTTTATCCTTAACAGGTCATATTAGCCAAGACCAAAACTGGATTTACCCCATTGATTGAGTCACTTGCATGGCAAAATGACCAAATACTATCATAAGTGCAGCATGGGTTCCCAACAAAGGTTGGGAACACTCCCCTAGGAGGCAGTTTTTGGTTGTCACAGTAACTGGGGAGTATTACTGGTTTTTCTGAGCAGGGACGAGGCTAGTAAAAAAAAGTCATTCAGTGCAAGTCCTGCACCACAAAGAATTGTTCTCCTCCTACCCTGCAAAATGCCACAAGCACCCCTTTGAGGAAGATAGCATCTTTCTGTGGCTCAAAAGAGAGACTCTTGAATGTCATGACAGAAAGAGAGGGAGTTACATAATGAAAATCAACAGAATTTTGCTAGAACTTTTTTTCTGAGCAAGAAAATGTTTAAGTCATACCTCAGTTCTATACTTTGACTTGTTAAATGAGATCAGAGATTTACTGATTAGAGAGAGATGAGGACCCATGGGATGAACAAACGTTGAAGGAGAGAGGACAGCTAAAGAAAAGCATGGAGGGAAAAGTCACAGAAAGGTGGAGACACACCCACACAGACATAAAGGCTCAGATCTTAGTGGCCCAAATCCCCATGATGCAACCTCTTAGTATGGTATTGCCCCAAAGATTCAAGGTCTTTTTGAGTATTCACAGGTAGAGGCTCATAAGCCTGATTATCTCTCATTTGGCAATTGATCTACATGTTGGATAAGACATTTTTGAGTCCCCATCTTGGCAATAGACTGCAGTGCAGCAAGTATTTAGGTTTCTCTCCTAGTTATCAACACCTAACAAGCAGGGTAACATGACAGCTCCATGACCCCTTTTTTCAACCTGAATTTTGGTGACAAATGTACAGAATCAAATTTAAGAGCTCTATTAGGGCCTTTCCTTTAACATTAAAATGTTTCATAGATGAAACTTAGAAGAATGTAAAATTATTTTCAGTTCTGCTTGCATTTTTCTTCTACAGTATTAGCCGGCACTGTTATCACAACTGTCACTCGAGGTGGGAGTTTGCATGCCACGGTCTCAATCATCAACATCTATAAGGAGGGAAATCTGGCTATTCAGCAGGCTGGCAAGAACATGAGTGCCAAGGTCATTGTGGTCTGCAAGCAGTGCCCTCTCCTCAGAAGAGGTGAGTAAGGAGAAAACTTTAGTCTCTCATCTAGGGGAGCAGAGGGACAGAAAAGGGAACGAGGGAGCCTCTCTGAACAAGTCGTGGATCTTACCATGCCAGGGCTAGTGTAGGGAAGTAAAATGAGGGCTGATAGATCGCCCACTTCTGGTAGAGAAGGGAGGCCTTTTGGAGTCAGGCAAAATTGGGCTCTAATCCAGTTCTTACAACTTGTGGAGAAAGAAGAGATAGTATAAATGATGAGTCCAAGAAACATCTGAAATTGAGTCAATAGGGAATAGACACAGAGAAAGCAGTTCAGGGGAAAGAGATTTCAGATTATTACACTTAAGATGCCAATACTATCTATGTTTAGAGGAAAATATCCAGCAAACAACAGGAAATGCAAAGCAGAAGTTCAGAAAAGAGTGGTATACCTGGGCTAGAATCAAAGATGTGGGAATTATTTGCAGAGATAAGACTATTAAATCCATGGATGTGAATACATTTATTGAGAGAAATTATGGAAAAAGCAAAGTTATTCAGGAGCCAGAGGCACATGAATTTTTAAAAAAAATATTTAACTTATACAGGTAATGTATGTGTCATGGTTTTTAAAAAGTTTAAATAAGTAGATAAGGGTGTAAAATAAAAAGTGAAACCCTTGTCCTTTCCCCAGAGGTACTATAAAAAAAAGTTCCTTCCAGAAAGTTTATATCCATATAAAGCACGGGCATACACACTTATGGGATCATACTATACATATTCTATTGTAACTTTTACTTTACATAAGGTGTATGTAGACATCTTTCCATAATAGCACATATAAATAGATTTCTTTCTTTGGAATGGTATGCCTCGTATTGTACTGTGTGATATATCACGATTCTCTGTCCAGTCTCAGCTCATTCCTTTCCTCAATCTTGTCACAAACCTTTCCCACAACTAAACCAAACTAAACTACATACACACAGAAGTACAGAATATCCACTTCAAGAAAGCTTTACTATGAATTCAGATTGTTCAGCAAAGTCAGGAGGCTAGCAGCCTCATGTTGACTCTCCAGAGGGAATCACCAAAGCTCTGTAAAAGATAGACATTTCTTTCCAGAACAGCCAGGAACAGCAGATAATACACATCTAGATTCTGTAGGGTCTCATAATGATGCTAGCGGTTCAGCCTTGAGGTAGCATCACTTGTCCAGTCTCTCAAGTTTTCACAGCCATCATAGTGCCATCACCACTATGATGACAATGTCAGCCCACACAGGAAGGGTTATGCAAGAGAAAAAGGAAACATATATTTCTCTATGTGGGGGAAGGAGAATAAAGGAAAAGTTAATATATACCCCCTTTATGACATTTTTGTGAAGTAATATAAATCTTCAGAGTTGAACCCAATACAACTTGGTTCAGGCACCAATCTAGCCATACCAATGTATAAAAATATAGTATAACAAATATAAGTACCTTTTAATACCTATTTTTTGCAAGAAACTATACAAATGCAAGAAGTATATGATCCATCCATGCCCTCAAGAAACTTATATAGTATAAATGCGTGAGATGTTGATAAAAATTCAAGACAACAGCAGAAGAAAGTGTATCATTAGTTGCCAAATGCCAGGGAAATCAAGACGCATGATGGAACTATGAGAGGCCATGTGGATGGCCCATCATGGAGCACTGGAGGCCCCTTAAGGAAGGAGACTGTCATGTTAACGCAGTGATTGTTCATTGTAAGCTTGGTCACTACACCAGACCTACAGCACTGCAGAGGGGTGACTGGATCTAACCACTCCATTAAGTTTCCTTGTGTTAACAGACCTGGAATATATTATAATACTAGTTGAATTTAGCTTTTTGCTGATGAGAGTCTTAAACCAGATTTTATCCTAGATGGAATAAATGTATAATTATATCATTTACAAAAGAGAACATTTATCCAGAGGTAGGTTATAGTCTATGTTGTTTCGAATGACACACACAGTAAAAAAGATTAATTTTTACATTCTTTCTTTAGGTCTAAATTACATTATTATGGGCCAAGTGGGTGAAGATGGGCGAGGCAAAATCATGCCAAACAGCTTTATCATGATGTTCAAGACCAAAAATCAGAAGCTCCTCGATGCCTTAAAAAACAAGCAATGTTAACAGTGAACTGTATCAATTTAAGCTGTATTCTGTCATTGCCTTTGAAAGATCTATTTTCTCTCAGTAGAAAAAATACTTATAAAACTAAATATTCTGAAAGAGGATTCTGAAAGACTGGGCTAGTTTACTCTTCACGTGAGGTAGGTATGAGACCTCCGATACAGCTGATGGGAGTTTTGCACCTGCACTGAGAGGAGCAGAGAGATGACTGAAAACCTGCCGACTCAGTGCAGCGATAGGCAACTAAACGTGTGAAGCATTGACAGCTTGGAAGCAGTTTATTTATACATCCCTGTAAAAGGAGATTTTAGAATTGAGTTGTGTGAAGATGTAAAAAAGAGATTTTATAAGTGCAGTATTTATAGTGATATTTGTTCTACCTTTAAGCATTTGCTCTGAGGTGTGATATTCTTTTCTTGCATTTTTTAAATCAATGCTTAATAAAATATTTTTAAAGGATTACCTAGTAGCCACTTGTTTTTATAGCTAGTGGGGCACTACAAAAAGAATATTCCCCTTTAACACCATGAATATTGTTTTATATAGGGTTGTCTTTGTATCAATTTATACTTTGCTAAAAGAGTTAGCATTCCAAGAATTTCAGGGACTAAATGGATCCAATAATGTCAATAGAGTAATAATTCTTCTCTCTGCAGAAACAGAGAATGTCAGAGCTAGAATGGGATCCCCCAGGGATCTAGTCCACATGCCTTCATTTAGTAATTGAAATGGAAACTCAGGTATATTTAGTGACTTGCCCAGAGCACACATCTCCTAAGAGACAAAACAATTAAGATCAAGAGTCCTAATTCCAAGCTCAGTGCCCTCACTACCATTGCCTGTGAAAAAATCTATTTTCACTCAGTAGTGGATGGACTGCAAAAGGACTCCCATCATTGACACAGAGCTGCTTAAAATACAGCTATACCTGCAACAAGTGTGGCAACTAGCCCTCCAGGAGGTTGCCAGTCAGTGGCTGTGGAAGAAGGGACAACCATCCCTATCCTAAGAAGGTCGATTGAACATTAGAGATGAACAAAGACTTGGGTCACAAAGTCTCCATGGTAGAAGCATGGTAGAAGTTTTACGAATAAGGGAAAATATTCTTTTGGGTGAAAACAATACTGACCAGACTTTTGAAGGGTGGCAAAATAGAAGTTCAAAAAAAAAAAAAAAAGAAGAAACCCCCTGTTTTGGCAACTGAGTGAGCAAAAGGAAGCAACAAATATAGGCTGGTTGGCAGGGTTGGAAATCATTCCTAAACTCTCCCACCAGGATGCCCATTGGTACCAGGGAATTCACCAGCTGAGGAAGTGGATGAAATAGAGGACACAGCTGACTGGTGGTTGGCTTCACTGGCCAGTACCACCTTTTAGAAAGGCCCTCTCAGCCAGCTGGACTCCACAGACTAGCTGCGCCCAGCTAGGATGTAACTATGGACCCCTAATTGGTTCTAGCTTTCTCAAAGCAAGTTAGTTCCTTTCAAGAATACATGTTACAGGACTTAGGAGTGACTACCAAAGATTTCAATATTTCTTCTCTCTTAATAGAATCTTCTTATTGGTGTATTACAAGCCTCCTGCATTACCAGTAGAAAGACTTCTATAGGTTTCTGATAGGGGTTGGAGTCATAATGGGATAACACAGAAATAATCTGAACTACTGATACCATTGACATCTCTGACACAATATTAACAAATGGTTAGAGGATTTATGGTTAATAATGTATGGCATTGCTTTGTCTTTTAATTCAATTATTCAAAATATAGAGATTATCAAGCTAAATAGTGAAGCTGCTCTTTCTGGTGCAAAAACCATTCTGTAACTTCTTTCTTATTCATAAAATCATGTTGCTATTGTTTGAATGTGTCCCCCCAAAGTTCATTAATCCCCATATACTCACCATCGACTTGGTATTAACTGATCAACATTTATGTGCACATATAGTAGTAACATTCATTGGGTTTCAGACAGATTGGAAGGGTGAGCAGGGGATGGGTATATACACACCTAATGGGTGAGGTGTGCACCGTCTGAGGGATGGATATGCTTGAATCTCTGACTCAGCCGGGCCAAAGGCAATGTATGTAACCTAAGCATTTGTACCCCCCTAATATGCAGAAATTAAAAAAACATATACATACAACCAACTGATCTTTGACAAAGCAGACAAAAACATACACTGGGGAAAGGACACGCTATTCTATAAATGGTGCTGAGAAAACTAGATAGCCATATGCAGAATAATAAACCTAGATTCCTATCTCTCACCATATACAAAAATTAACTCAAGATGGATTAAAGACTTAAATGTAAGACCTGAAGCAATAAAGAATAAAACTGCAGGCATCAAATGACCTGACTTCAAATTTTATACTCAAGGATAGAGTAACTGAAATACCATGATACTGGCATAAAAGTAGACACATAGATGAATGGAACAGAATAGAGAACCCAGAAATAAAACCATATACAATAAAAATCCTAGAGGAAAAAGTAGGAAAAACTCTTCTGGACATTGGCGTAGGCAAAGAATTTATGACTAAGAACCCAAAAGCAAATGAAACACAAACAAAAATAGAAAAATGGGACTTAAACTAAAAAACTCTGCACAGCAAAACAAAAATAGCCAAAAGAGTAAACAGACAACCTACAGAGTGGGAGAAAACATACACAAACTATGTGTCCAACAAAGGACTAATACCTAGAATCTACAAGGAAATCAAACAAATCAGCAACAACACACACACACACACACACACACACACACACACACACAGCATTGATAAGTGAGCAAATGACATGAATAGGCATTTTTCAACAGAAAACAAATGGCAACAGAAGTATGAAAAAATGTTCAACATTACTAATCGTCAGAGAAATGCAAATTAAAACCACAATGGAGATATCATCTTATAGCAGTCAGAACGGCTATTATTAAAAATACCAAAAAAATCCATCTTGACAAGGATGTGGATTAAAGGGAATGCTTACACACTGTTGGTGGGAATGTAAATTACTACATCTGCTATGAAAAAAAGTGTGGAGATTTCTCAAAGAACTAAAACTAGAACTATCACACAATCTAGCAATGCCTTTACTGGATATCTACTGAATGGAAAAGAAATCAATATGTAAAAAAGATACCTGCACTTGTATGTTTATCACAGCACTATTCACAACAGCAAAGATATGCAACCACCCTAAGTGTCCATCAAGTGAGGACTGGATAAAGAAAATATGTTACACACACACACGCATACATACACACAAAATGGAATACTATTCAGCCATAAAAAAGAATGAAATCGTGTCTTTTGCAGCAACTTGAATGGAAGTGGAGGCCATCATTTTAAGTGAAAGAAGTCAGACACAGAAAGACAAATACTGCATGTTTTCACTTATAAGTGGGAGGTAAATAATGTGTACACATGGATGTAGAGTATGGAATGATAGACAAGACAATGGAGACTTGAAAGGGTGAGGGTATGTCAGGGGGGTGCATGATGAGAGATTACTTAATTGGTACAATGCATGTTATTTGGGCATGTTATTTTGGGCAATAAGAGCCCTAAAAACCCTGACTTTACAACTATACAATCTATGCAAAATTATAACTATGCTTGTACCCCATAAATTTATGCAAAAAAGAAACAAACTAACAAACAAATCTTACTGTTAACATAGAAATTATGAAAAAACTTGGAAAATGTATCTTGATTTTTCTGAATAAAAGTATCTCTTTAAATATATATATATATATAAAGAAGATACTATGAACCACTTTATCCCATAGATTGAAATACTTAGATGAAGTGAACAAATTCCTAGGCAAGGGGTCAAGAACTTAACACAGACTCAAGTAGAAACAGAATACCTATTAATAAATATTCCTATAACCATTAGAAAAAATTCAATCAGTAGTTTAAAATCTTTCCTCAAATAAAACTCCAGGCCTATATAGTTTTACTTGGAAGGTCTACCAAACATTTAAGGGGTAAATATTGTCGATCTAACATAAATTATTCCAGAGTATAAATAAAGAGGGAACATACAGCAATTCTTTTTATGAGATTAATATAACCCTACTACCAAAATTTCAGCAGATGATAGAAGCTAGGGAAATCCCCAGTCTGATTTCACCTATGAACATAGATGTAAAAACTCTAAAGAAAATATTACCAAACAAAATGCAGCAAACAAAATAGATCACGATCAAGTTGGGTCTATTCAGGAATGCATGGTTGATTTAATATTAGAAAATCAATGAACATACTTTACTGCATTAATATATCTGCAATGACAACTAGAGAGGCTAAGGTACAACTAAACATTCAGACTCTTAAGAGTACCACAGACCTTTCTCGGTACCAATATCCTCAGACGGATACAGCATACAGACCAGAACCTAACAGGTGGACAGTATCAGACTTTCTTCTTTTGTGGGAGTCTTTGTAGCAGTCTGGCAGAAGTTTACACACTCATGCATTAGCTGTTTTCTTTGGCCTCCCAAGACGATGTCTCAGATGCAAGGAGAAAAGATTCATGTCAGGTGAATGTACGTGGGTATATAGACACCTCAGTTTAAAGATCACATCTCCACAATACCTAACAACCCCATAAGCATAGCTTCCAGACTCCTCACAGATGACAGGCCTAGTTTTGAGAGTTATACACTCAAGAAAGCGCAAAGCTATGGCTCCTCCACCAGGTATTCATAGTTCGATTATAGTTCCTCCCAATCCAGATGCAATTTACCAATTAGGGCTCATTTTTACTATAAGCAAGTTTGCCTTGCAACATAGTCGACATACTGTATTATCAGATTACTATGTAACCTAGAGTTAAACAAAGGTCAAATTCTTCACAGAATGGAGTAGGTTTTGTTAAACCTTCACAGCGAATTAAAAGCAGAAAAATCATTTACATTAATTGCAGGGAAGCACAGCCAAGCTCCCCGCAAAAAACCAAGTCCCTTTGGTAGAGTTGCTAGGGATAAGAAAATAATAGAAAATGGAAAATAATGGAAATAAAAGAATACACGGAGACGAAGGTATAGTTTTATAGATTTATAAAGATTATAGGCAAAGCGGGCGCTCAGGGGTCCCTGGATCTCTCCGTCAATCTCAGAAGGCCACGAATGAAGTCTCACATGGTCAGTTATAGGTAACAGTTATCAGTTGCCAGGGGTAACAGATTTACATAACAGCAGGTAGTTCCTCTTAGGTTAACAGTTTTTCAAAAGGCTTCTACAGATCCCTTAACTAATTCTATCTACGTGAACAAATGGTTACAAAATCTTTCAAAGATTAACTTCTAAGTTCTAAGGTAAATTTATCACTTAACAGAGGGGTTAAACAGAGATACACTGGCTCCATATTTTCTTTATCAAGTTATTGTGAATGGAGACAGGTAGTCCGGAGTTTTAAGCAGGAACTGCCCCTTGCTTTTAGCCATAGGTGGCATGTTCGGGTGGCTGTCTGTTCGGGGCGGGCACTTTTTTATCAGTTCTCATCCTGTAGTTTTTAACAGATTTGCTTTGCTTTACAAAGCAAATCCAAACCTTTAGGTCTGAGAAATGCGGCGCCTTGTGGGATACAGCCACTACTGTCTTTCAGAGATGCCCTCCCAAGGGTCAACAGCTTTTGATATGCAAACCAACACATTCACATATTCCTTTAGGGCAAAGCTCTGCAAACTCCTGAGACATATCCTGTCTCCAAATATATTTATATTAATTCATGGAGCAACAATTAATAATGCAGAAAAAGCATTTGATCTAATTCAACATTTATTCATAACAAAAGACAAACCCTAAGCAAACTATGAATAGAAAGGAATGTCCTTAAGCTAACAAGTAAACCTGCAATAATGGTCCTAGGCTTTGTCTGCTAGAGCCTTGAAAAGAATAGCATTGTGAAGGGGTGAAAAAGATAAAGCAGAGCTATGTATGGAACATTGGGAGTAGGTGATGCTTAAAAGTTAACTAAAAGAACAAAAACAAAAAAGTCAGCATGCAACTATCCTACTATAATATTCTCTGGGGGAATATTTCTACTTGCAGCATTTAAATCATTGTTGTTGTTTTTGTCATATTTAGAACAACAAAAACAATAATAATAATAAAGCTATATCATCTTTGGAAAAAAAAAGAAAACTTGCAGTAAACTTCATGTGTGATGGTGAAATACTGAAAGCATTTCTTTCAAGATCAGTGGTAAGACAAGAATGTCTGAAATCATTTCCATTAGAAATCGTAGTGAAGGATTTAGTCAGTATGGTAAGGCAAGAAAATGAAATATATGATATAAGGATTGGAAAGGAAGAAACAAGACTATTATAACACAAAGAGGATGTGATTATCCAAATACAAAACCCAAGGTAAACTGCAGGTAAGTGATTAGAATTAATAGGAAGTTTCACACATTTATCTCTTTGATGTACAAATGAGCACTAGTCTAAGGACAAAATATTGAATATTATTTTATCTTTTATAATTAAGAATCTTGAATTATGGACCCCACATACTAACAGCCTCTTTTTAACACAGGATCGATGGGATATACAACTATAGGAGTATACACAGATGAACAGAATTGGGTGTTCCAATTGAGTAGCTCTGGGATATACATAAAAATTGGTTCTAAGGGATTTTAAAGTTATTAGTAAAAATTCTGATTTCTCTGTTTTTTGTCATTTGCTTTTTCCTCTTAAAACCAAAGTCAGCAGGGCATGGTGGCTTGCACCTGTAATCTCAGCTACTCAGGAGGCTGAGGCAGGAGCCTCAGAGTTCAAGGCTGCAGTGACGATGATAGCACCACTGCACTCCAGCCTGGGCAAAAGAACAGTACCCTGTCTGTAAAAAAAAAAATAAATAAAAAATAAAATAAAATAAATTGGGTTTTAAAACCCTAAATTTTGATTCAATATAAATTTGAAAAGATTATCTTTTCCTTGAAGGATGTCCCTATGGCATTCTGATATTGAGATTGGGTTACATTTAAACAGTGAGATGGACCGATACTAAGATTGAGTTACATTTAAACAGTGAGATCGACCTTTTAAATATAGAAACCTATTAAAATTTACAAGTTTAAAGTAAGACTTCATACATCTGATTAATTCATCTCACAAACAAAAAATTGAAATTAACAGTAACATAATGCAATTAACAGCCTCCTGGATGAAGAATTAAAAGACTTGGATTCTCATTCACAGTGTAGCATTAGGAAAACTTTTTAGTTTCCTTACCTGTAAAATCAGAAAGTTGAATTGAATCCTTTCTGAGATCCCTTACGGTCTTAAATTGTTTCTAGATCCTTGACTGGATCTAGAAATTGATTAGGATAGAAAGTGACCCAGAAATAAAATTAACCAGTCTATTCTAAACACTTTGGTCCCTCCTTGGCCTGGCTCATTACTTTCTGAGGCTAACTCCTGCTTTCCTATGTATGTTTACCCCCTGCTGTCCATCCTCTCCCTCTAACTCCTGCTCATCTTACTGGTCTTTGCTTGATGATGGTTATAAAATTAAAAATCTTTAATAAACTAGTCATTTAGAAAAGAAGGGACTAGACATCTTAAGTTCTGTTTGCTGACCAAAATAAACCTACAATGAGAAATTAATTCAAAAAAGCAAAGCTTTCTGATACATCTTAACTGACACAACAACAAATTGAGTTTAGGATCTCAAGTCAGTCAGTACATAACCTTGGACAAATTACTTAAAATGTCAGTTTTCCCATCTATTAATTTGGAATTGAAGTAGGTAATCTAAGTTTTCTTACAATTCAATTTGAGGAAATAGGATCTACAGCACACAATTGTTACATGAGTATCTAACTGATTAGATGTCATTCCTAGAATATTTACACTAATAGATAATGGTTAAATTTTCACTCAACAAATTTGTACCATTCAACATTAACACCATACTTAGGCTGAGGATATGGAAGAGAATAAGAGAAGAACTGCTCCCTACTGTACTTAGTCTAGTTTTACAGCTTTTAAAAAGAAAGAAAGACTGTAGTCCCAGCTACTTGGGGAGGCTGAGGCAAGAGGATTGCTTGAGGTCAGGAGTTTGAGACTGTGGTTCACTATGATGGTACCTGTGAATAGCCATTGTACTGCAGCCTGGGCAACACAGTGAGATCCCATCTCTAAAAAAAAAAAGAAAGAAAGAAAGGAAACATCTGCATTAAAACAAACATTATAGGAAATACGGTGATTGTTTGCTATTTTCACTGAAACATAAAATGGGGGAAATGAGTTTTAAAATATGAAGCTGAATTACCTCACAGAATTAATTCAATTTCTAAATGGGTTATTGAGGCAGTTTGTGCTTTCCTCCTCAAAATTCTTTTAAAATAGCACCTGACCATTTTAAATATCTTTCAATAAGAATAATTTTGCCTAAGTTGAAGGGTAGATTAAATAACCTTTCTAAGTGAGGAGAGAGAGAATCCTCCAGATTGCTGATAGCAGGATGAAGAAAATGGAGCTTACTTGTCATTTATCTGATTGGATAGGATGGTTATTTTTTAAAACATATATTGACCTTCTACACAAACACACTGTTTTGCCTTTTGTATTAGTATAATTCAATTTACATCAGAAATTGTGTCTCTTAAAGATGGTTATTTTTAAAGCATGTAAGTAGCACATACAGTTTTTCCTAATTTATGAGTTACATGTCTAAAATATTTATTTCAATCTGGGGGTAGGTGCACAGAAGAAAAAACAACGTGAAATTATCAAATGAAGAGAAACACTGTAAAGGGAAATTCCTGTAAGTATATCCTCCAGAAACACAGCATGTTTACAAATGGGGCAGTGATGCCAGAAAGCTAACAAATTAACTTACAAATGAGAAATTCAGAGCAGCCATTATCCCTCCTACTATTAATATTTTCTTAGTGTAATTATGACTAATTACACCCAGTTGGTTTATTCTCCATGGTCTATTACCTCAGCCTACTTGGTAGTTTATAAATCAAACAAAAATTTTAAATAGTCTAAGGAAAGAAAATTTTCTTTATTAGGTAGATGAGAGACAAGTACTTACTAGCAACGAGATCAAGAACATTTCCAGTTTTATCATTTTTCAAGAAAGACTGTCAATAATTAATAGTTGGTTATGTGTGTCCCTCACACAATTAATAATAACAACCTCTAGTTACTTTTAGGAAAAATATTAAGCTTTGAAATCTGAACACATAACAAAATGATCAAACACATTTATCTTCATTGGGATAGCCTGGGAGGAGGAATTTCAACCTACTTGTGTAGTTATTAAAATATAATGATATTAGGATGGGCATGGTGGCTCACGCCTGTAATCCTAGCATTCTGGGAGGCTGAGGTGGGAGGATCGCTTGAGCTCAGGTGTTTGACACTAGCCTGAGCAAGAGCAAGACCACTGTCTCTACTAAAAAAAAAAAAAAAAAATGGAAAAAGAAAAATTAGCCGGGCGTAGTAGCACATGCCTGGAGTCCCAGCTACTCAGAAGGCTGAGGCAGGAGGATGGCTTGAGCCCAGGAGTTGGAGGTTACAGAGAGCTATGATGATGCCACTGCACTTCAGCTTGGGTGACAGAGTGAGACTCTGTCTCAAATAATAAAAATAATAGTAATGGTATTAGATTTCAGTACTAAAATCTATACAACATTGCTGGGGGAAATTAAAGACCTAAATAAATGGAGAGATACGTCATGTTGATGGACTGTAAGACAATATTATTAAGATGTCACTTCTTCCCAAATTGGTCTCTAGATTCTGCACAATTGCAATCAAAATCCCAACACGTTTTTTTTTTTAGAAATTGATAAGCAGATGCAAAATTTTTATGAAAAATGAAAACTTAAATAACAAAACTAATTTTGAAAAGTAACACAAAGTTCTTCACCTTGGCATTTCTTACTGTACTTCCCCCCACTGTGTGTATTAGTGATGGGCTACCAACTTGCATATTCGAGCACTGTTTTCTTTTGGAGCGGTAATGAATTTTAAGATTCCACTGTTAATTTCTTATTTCTTTATTTTACTATGTTGTAGTATTATATATTTTTGTCTGGTTTATTAAAGCATAATTTCCATACATTAAAATTTACTTTTTAAATATACCGTTTGATGAGTTGTGCAGTCAATTCTCTCCTCCAACCAGACCCTGGTAATCAATGATCTAATTTCAGTTCCTCTAGTTTTGTCTTTTAGATCGTCATATAAATGGAATCAGACAGTATATAACATTTTGTGATTGGCTTCTTTCACTTACTTTTAGGATTCATTCACATTATTGCATTTATCAGTATTTTGTTCTTGTAGTTGCTTTATAATGTGTCAACATGGCTAGGCCTAATTATGTTTCCAAAAATTTTCTTGCATGCATTCTTTCAGTTACAATACACATTTTAGTGTGAGATTTGGAGGGCAGAAGTGAAACAGCAGCCATTTCATTCTTTTTGCAGGCCCTTTGGTGGCTCACACATGTTGTAACTTACCCGCTGGCTCACTTTGTTGATGTGGGACAGCTGCGAGGCCTACAGTTGTTCCACCTTTCCTTGGATCCTCCTTCAGCTTCTCTGATTCCTCAGCCAAGTATGTGTTTAGCAACACACTTGCAAAGGAAAGTGTTAAAGGGCAATGCTTCTTCCATAGGATACTACATCATAAGATTGGAGACATGAGAAGTGACATATGAGATTCTGTCTTCATGGGTTCTAGCTTGTCCTTGCTCTCTCCTACTTTACATCCATCTTTCCTTCTCACCGCCTACTATAGACTTCCAGGTCTAGCATTCGATGCACAAACAACAGCCTCACAGAAACTACTTACCAACTCCAACAATTGTATAATGTCAAATCCCTCTAAACAAATCACTATACACACACATACACATGTGCCTGCAAAATCCTAGTATATCTATTTCTCTGATTGAACTGGCTGATATGATTCCTTTTTATTGCTGAGATTTCCATGGTATGGATGTATGATTTGTTAATCCGTTCACTAGTTAATAGTCATTTGGTTGTTTTCAGCTTCACCATGAATAAAGCTTCTATAAACATTCACATACAGGTCTTTGTGTGGACATATTATTTCAAAAATATGGCACAATAGTCCCCTCTTATTCACAAGGGATATATGTTCCAAGACTCCCAGTGAGTGGAAGCCTGAAACCACAAATAGTACCAAGCCCAATTGCCATCAATTGGAACATGTTTCTGTTCCTATCTTCCAACCACAAACATAATGCCTTTTTCATATTAACACATGAACTGCCATGTGAGTTGTATTTTATTCATGCTAGTTTTGAGCCCGGGGCCTCACAGAGTATACATAACTCACATGTCTCTTTACCTTGGGAGCTGCATGGTACACAAGCAACTTACGCTGCCATGCTGCAGTATACATGTTACGTAATGGGTGGCTCCCTGGAAAACCGTGCAGTTGGTTCATGAAAATCTTACTTGTTGATGTTCTTATTGTTACAATTAATATTGACAACTGCACATAAAACAATAAAAAATAACAAAATTTTCATTAAATTAGAAAGGATCATTTTGTTTTTGAAGTTTTTATTCTATTTTCATAAAACACCATGGCCCCAAGGAAAAAAAATTTTTTTTCTAGTGTGGCAGTCAATGTGTTAATATGGCTGTAACTTTTACAGTCTGTGGTGGGACAGAAAAACTAGCACACATTTTTTTTTTGTCTTTTTCACAATTTCACTTAGAAGATTCGTTCTTACTATAGATTTTAGCAACCTCAACATGTGAGTTTTTTCTTTCCTTATTAAGTCAAGAACTTTCACCTTTTCACATAAAGGAAGCACTTTACAGCTTCTCTTTGGCATATCTGAATTGCCACTGTCACTACTCTTGCACTTTGGGGCCATTATAAAGTAAAATAAGGGTTACTTTAACACAAGCACTTCGATACCATGGGTAACTAAAACCACAGAAAGCAAAGAGATAAGGGGGGACTACTGTACATCTCAACTTTTAAAAGTATATGGTAATACAACAGACAGACTCTATGTTAATTTATAATCTAATGTCAAGTTTTATTCACCTTTTTTCTTACAATATGCCGTCATTCAAAATGTACCTCATAAATAACTCATGCATACATTAGATACTCTATAAATATTTTGATTTAATAATAGGTATTTTTTAGAATGACTAAAAATCTTGATGTAAAATCCCAATTGGGAACTGCATAATCCCATTGTAGACAAAATATATAACTTTACAATAAACATTTTTATAAGAATTTACCCCAAAGAGGGAACACTTAAAATTTGAAATTTAAAAAATCAAAAGTAAAAAGCAAGATGAAAATAATGCTAACATATTTAGGCAATGATCCCTGGATCTGTGGTGTCTATAGACCAAGGGCTACCTGCACCCTGTGGCCTTAAGACCATCTGACATTCAGTTAAGAAGGTAATTATATACCGAATGTTCTCTTAACTGGAAATGCTGCAAGAATATATAAGCAATAGCCTGTGGAAAAACTTTAGCTACATCTCTTATGTGAACACAGAAAAAAATTAAATATATATTTTGGTCTCCCATTTAAAAAGTCAATGTTTCTCATCTTAAGCAACAAGAATGATCCACAAATAAGCATGAAGTTACTTTTATAGAAGCTATGTTAAATTCTGTGGAAAATACCTTGGGAAATAAGCTCAAGAACCTTAGTCTAAATATAAGACAAATCCTTGCATTAAAGGGTCTTATAATTTTTACAGAAACAAAGAGGCTGTGAATATACATAATAAAAAAGTATCTTCTATTTTATAACTATAAACATTCAATCCAACTTGAAAAAAATTAGAGCACTACTATGATAAAGAAAAATTAAAACCAACCAAATGTCTAGAGAAGTAGCTATGCAAATTTATAAATGTAATCAAATACTCTATAGCTAAAAAATAAAAAAATCTACTGACTACATTTTTCAAAAACTATATAATTCCATAAAAATGTAAATACATGGACTATGTCAATACATGGAAATGTATATATAAAATATTAAGTGAAAAAAACAAAATTAAAAATATAAAGTGATTATAACCATGTAAAAGTAAATATATTACAATAACAAAAACTGAAGTGAATTTAAATTGATAGGGACATAAATAGATTCAAATATTCATTAGGGTTTTTTCTTTGTTACTCAAAATTATAACAAAATAAAAAAAAAAGGCTATTATTTTAGATAAAACTATACTCCTAAGCAATAAATACTGAACTATATGTGAACTCCTAAAACAGAGATTTTTAAAACCATAACTTATATATCTCAAGTGTATTCTATGGAAGGAGACCAGCCCACATTTGCTGATCTTCATTTTACAAAACCTCCTGGACAATGTGTACATTTATAACTGACCCTCTTAAACATAAAAAGAAGAAATTTAAAAGCACTGTCCAAAAAAAGAAAACCAAGCAGCATGCTAACAAAATCTATCTACTTAATCTGTTTTGCTCCTACAAAAAGCCACTAACAGAAGGTTTTAAAAAACTAATTCTATATACATATTTACATAACATATATTTATCCCATAAATATTTTAAAGAATGGCTTTTACATAATTCTTTATTTCAATATGTACCTCATTAATTTAACTGCAAGTTATGCAAGTGCAGTCTTTCAGATATGTTATTGAAAATTATTCTCTACATGATTTAGAAAATGGTTAATTTCTTGAATAAAACATAGCATATTTAGAAGTCCGAAAGCCAAGTAAATCCCTTATTTCATTTCGGAATTTTGAGAGATCTTGGCGTAGTTCATTCAGATTTTCCACAGTTGCCTGATCTGTACTTTGCATCTTCTGTCTCATGGAAGTCAAGTAACGGTGCACCAAGCAGCACATCACTTTTTGGTAGTTTTCATCTCTCTTTTGTTTCAAATTTCTCCATTCCTTCAAAACAAATAATATAATACTAATGATATGCAGAAACATACTTAAATGAGGTGGATTTTTAAAAAATATTCACAGATACATACACATGCTGTATCAGACTAGAGTTTTGCTACTATATGGTATGAAATAATATTCAACACTTGTTTAAAACAAATATAGCCTGCATATTTGTTTTATTTACTCACCTTTATGCCTATCTTGATTTTAAAAAATATTCTTAGGAACCTCAATTTATAGCAGGGATTGACAAACTACAACCCACAGGCAATATACAGTCCACTTTCTGTTTTTTACAGCCTGTGAGCTAAGAATGATTTTTACACATGAACATTTGTCATCAATTTGATGGAAGGGAACACTAATTTCAAGCCCTAATTGCAATTTTATTGCGTCCCAAAAGGAATTCCATTCTTTTTGCTAGTAGACCTGTATTACAAAAAATTATTATTTGATTATTGTTATATTTTGAATTTTGTCAATAAAAGTTCTGTGGAAATTTGTTTTCTCTCTCGTTATATCACTGCTTCCATAATATCTTCGATTTCTGTCTTGGCCTGCAAAGTGTAAAATATTTACCATCTGGCCCTTAACAGAAAAAATTTCCCAAACCTTGGTTTAGAGCAATATGTATTGAATTAAATGAGGTGGACTTTAAAAAAATAAAAATTATTCTTCTTGAATAAGTTTGAAGAATCAGAAAAATATGAACGGATGCTAGTAGTCATTCTTTTACCTATAATGACAGAACAGGTATTCTGAATATTTCCCATGTTTTAAAACTATGAGATGAGATTTCATATATTGGAAGAATCTGAAAACTAAAAAAACTCACTATTATTTATCTCTCTCAATAAGTATTTATTAAATCCTTACTTTATATTAGACGCCGTGCCATGCATTAAGGATACAGCAGCAAAAAAACTCACACACAACCATTAAGGAACTTGCATACTTAGGCTTTAAGAAACATCGCAAATTAGAAACTGTTAAAACTCATATGGTACAATTCAAGCTTCTAATTTCTTACCTTTAAACTGTTTTGCCGCTTGACTTTGCCTTTTGATGTATGAGAACAAATCCACTTACTGAGGCTACTAATCATATAGCAGATAGTCTTTGGTGAAGGAATGATGTTGAAAGGTGGGGGTAATGTACATTTGTCCTCAAAGTAGCTAAGCCACAACTTTGCTCGAGCAAACTTCCACTCTTTGTCTTCATGATTCTGTAAGAGGCAAATTGAAAAGCAATATAGAATATGAACACACACATACACACACACACATACACATATGGGATGGGGATGTTTTTCCACACCTTGCAGATAAAAATTTGGTCCAGGATTTGCAATTATTACATATTATTTACATTTTTAAAGTCCATATTTAATTTTTAAATGATACTATTTTTCAATGCTTATAATCTTTGGTTACCTTAGCAATTGCATAGTATGATCTGAAGAGAATATAAAATTTTTTAAAAAAATGAACTTACTGCTATCAACTGAAAACTTTTATGAAGCATTGCCACCAGCAGTTTGGTAAGCACGATCACAACCACGACGTTGTATGTACCAACAATAACGGCTCCAACAAAGGATTGCAATTCTTCTCCATAGCTAAATCTTGTAACAAAGATTGCCACATGTGCTAAAGAGAAAATATACCAGAACAAAGCAAAGCAAGTGCCAATGAACCTGTAAAGACAATTACATTTTTGTTTAAAAGACAATTAAAGAAATTAATCAGCAAAAATGAATAATTCATTTATATGAAAATTATATAAATGAAACATTGATAATCCTTGAATAATACCTTATAAAATAAATGAGGTTGATTTCTGCAGTATAGATATGCCTTACTTTAAACAAAGAAATAGACCCAAAGGAAGACAAATTATTCCTAACTGTTCAACCGCTTGCCACTTTTCTATCTATAGGATTCTGTTAATATCTAATTAGATCTTGCTACTCTTCTGCTCAAAACCTTGAAATGGCTCTCAGTCTTAATAACCCCAAATCCTTACCAGGCTAACAAGGTCCTACATGATCCCCATTACCTTTCTGATCTCATTTCCTACAATTTTCCCTCTGATTCACCACATTCCATCTACACTGGCCCCTTGGCTTTTGCTTGAACTTGCCAGTCATGCTCCAGCCTCTGAGCATTTGCTTTTGCTGTTCCCCCTATCTGTAAATGCTCTTCCTCCAGATATCTTCTTCATGGTTGCTTCTTTAATAGCTTTAGATCTTTAGGTGAATGTCATCTCTTCTAGGACAATCCCTAGTCCCTTATCTAAAAGTTTTCCCTCTTATACATAAATGCATATACTCCTTGGCCCAAACTTTGTCTTTTTAGCCCTTATCATTGTGTAACATACTATACATTTATCTTTTTATTGCCTGTATCACTTCACTAGAATGTAAGCTCCACAAGGGTAGTTTTGTTCACTAATACTTTATTTACTCAGCACTTAGAGCATTGCCTAGTAAATGAATACATACTCATCTTACTCTCTTTTTTTTGAGACAAGGTCCCACTCTGTTGCCTGGGCTAGACTGCAGTGGCATGATCATAGCTCACTGTAACCTCAAACTCCTGGGCTCAAGCAATCTTCCCACTCAGCCTCCTGAATAGCTGGGACTACAGGTGTGCAACACCATGCCCCACTAATTTCTTTATTTTTTGTAGAGACAGAGTCTTGCTATGTTGCCCAGGCTGGTCTCAAACTCCTGGCCTCAAGCAATCCTCCCACCTCAGCCACCCAAAACACTGGGATTATAGGAGTGAGCCACTGTGTGCAGCCTAATCTTAAAATAAGATGACACACAAGGAAACTAAAGAATAGTTGGCACAAAATAAGACCACAACAAATGTGTAATTCCATACCCCTTTCTCCATTAGTTTATTTAAAACTGAGGGGAGGTATCTTGTCTACCTCATAACTGGTTGTTCAATTCCTTATGATACATTAGAGAAAAAAATTATTCATTAAATTCTCATGATTCTCAATGCTAATGACCTCTTAAAAAGTGTTGAAAATGTGAGACAGTGTTTTTGGTTGCAACAATGACTGAGAGTTGCTACTGATATTTAATACTTGAGGGGCAGATATGCTAAATATCATGCAATACATGGGACTGACAAAGAATTGCCCAAAATGCCACAAGGACGCGAACTGCCAAGAATTCCTCTGTTAAGATAGACTGCAGTAAGGGAAGACAATATAATAACTTGGACCTACTATTTAAGATTCTATATGTAAAGATGACTACAGTGATTCATGAAAATTAAGTATTTATTAAAGTTTGTGAACATTAAAAAGGAATTTCTTGGCCGGGCGCAGTGGCTTGCACCTGTACTCCTACCACTCTGGGAGACTGAGGCAGGAGGATTGCTTGAGCTCAGGGGTTCGAGAACAGCCTGAGCAAGCGCCAGACCCCGTCTCTACTTAAAATAGAAAAATTAGCCAGGCATTGTGGTGCGCGCCTGTAGTCCCAGCTACTCGGGAGGCTGAGGCAGGAAGATTGCTTGAGCCCAGTTTGAGGTTGCAGTGAGCTATGATGATGCCAATGCACTCTACCTGGGGTGACAGAATAAGACTCTGCGCTCCCCCTGCCCCCCAAAAAAGGAATTTCTTAAAGAAAATTTGAAGTTCCATTTCTGTAGGTACTAATTCATATAGAACATGGTAGAAAGAGAGAAATATTTAAAAGACACTCACGAATGGAAGGTATCATTGCTTTGCTGTTCGCAGAAGATGCCTACACAGTCCTTCTGCTCTTTTGGAGTATACCCTTTATCATACAGTTGTGTCAGTCCAATTGTGAAAGAAAACAAAACAAGAAGGAACATCCCAAGAAATTTTCCAAAATCTTGTAACATCTGTCCCATTGAAATCTGTGAAATATATTACATAGGTGTTCATTAAAATTAACAGAAAAACAAAATATTAAATATTAAATTACCCAGCAATAAAAGAAAGACAAACTTGTGATCCATAGGCCACCCCTTTTATTCTATCTAGTTGAGATATTTCAGCATTTTGAAAACACAAAAAATCCAGCTGCCTAACAAAAAGCCATTTTAATCACGCCAACACTGTGAGTGTTGGATGGTACATTCCTTGAATCTGGATGAGGTCTGCAGAGGACATTGTTGTTATGGAGGTAGAGGCAGAGACATGGAAGTTTAAGAAAAGGCCTAATTTGCAAGGTATAAAAGGAAAATGCCCTGCTCAAACCTAAAGGGAAATAAATGCTTATACTTACATAGCTTCTTAAAATTTACAAATACAAAATCATTATGACACAAAGTATTTCATCTGAATTTTGCAACCAATTCCTAAAGGACAGCATTTCCCCCTCCAGGACCGCCCTAATCTTTTTTGCCAAGGTGATCAATTTCCTTTCACTTTGGGTCCATTTTAAGAAAATATTATGTGTCTAAGCCAAATGAGAGTGTCCAGTATTAATAATGAGTATCTTTAATGAGTATCTTTTGTAATTTAGACATGTATAGTGCATACGAAATCTTCACTCAAGCCTAATTTCATTCTCCTTCATACTCCTTCAAAATCTGTGGATTAGGTACTTTTCATAAATTCTTTGTTTTTAAATTGGCATATAAATTTGGGAAATAATGTGATTATACTTTTTTGATCCCATACTTCTATCCCTAGAAATTTAACCAATAGATAAGAACTACACAAAGATACATGTATATACAGGATCTTCACTGCAGCATTGTTAAAGGTAGCAAAAAATCAGAACATCCTAAATATTGTTTTTTAAAAAAATGAAATACATCTATATGTGCTGGCAGAGAAAGATGTCTATAAGACTTGAAGTCAAAAACAGCAGGTATAGAACAGCATATGTGAGGGCTGTCCAGAAAGTATCCTGACATTGTATCCATGTATCCATCATATTCATGGCTGGATGCTTTCCAGACAGCCCTTGTATAACAGCTCCCATTTCTATTTAAGGATAGATGAGATATATATTTTCACATAGATATGGTTTAATATGCATAGGAAATTTCTGGAAGTTTACACCAGAAATTGTTAACAATGCTTATCTGTGGGAGGTAGGACTAAAGAGCATACAAGACAGACTTTTTCACTTTATATCCCTTTGAATTTTCTTTACTGTATGCATTTATTACTTTTAAGATACAAAAATCAGTGTTTAAAAACAACCCTCCCTCAAATTTAACCAGGTCAAATTTATATAATTAATTAAATCCAGCTTCAAATAACATTCCTAATTGACCCAAGCCTGCCAACATAGCATAGGCCCACTATAAATGATATAAAATGGTAGCCACAGGCAAGTGGCCTGGCTCTTCTAGTCCACTAAAGTGAGCCAGCTAATCAAGCAGAAGAGGTGTTTTAAAATTTTTAGGCACACCACAAGCTAGTAACCCAGACTCTGCAATAGTGGAGAGGTCCCACATGCCTGACTTTTGCTCATTAGGCTACGTGAAACTTTTCCTTATGTATCCCTTACTTGGTCTTCTTGCAAAATTCTAACAGAAGAAGAAGAAAGAGTTTAGAATCCGAAAGCTCAAAATATGTGAGAAAGAGAAGAAATACATTTCCCTCTTAACAATGACAGCTTTATTGGGTCACCCTGGAAAAGAAAATCATTGCTTGCGAGTGCTTAGAACAAACCCATACCATCCTAGTAGAGAATTTAATAACTTATGATAGTAAGAATATAGTAACTGCTTTTGATAATTCAGAAAAGATAACCTTTGAAGAAAGTTTGGACACTGTGAGCTTATGGTAAATAAGATTTCTAAGAGTGACCATGTATAATATAATTTTAGCTTTAAAAACTTAGTCAAAGTAGAAGCTTTAATTTAACATAACTAAGTTTTAAAGAATAAGTATAATCAATTTCAATATCAAGTGAGCGATCTTGAATGAGAACACCACAAACTTTATGACTTGTTTTTTAAAAGCATGACATTAGTTCTTATGTAAAATGGAAGAACTAAAAGTAGTACAGTGGATCTCATTGAGGTAAACATTGGTTTGATGACACTAAAATTTTCACGTGAAAAGGCGAACATTAAAAACAATAAATTTATTTTAGACTGGGAAAAATTATAAGGTTTATGTATTTGTAAAAGTAATAATCATGCTTTCTTATATATTTACTTATTTAAAACTCCTTGGCAGTTTTACTTGAGAAATATGAAAATTTATGAAATGAAAAGAAGGTAATTAAAATATCAATACTGAAATTTACACAGGAGTTAATACTAGTACACACAGAGAAAAAAATCTTTCTTGATAATCAGAAAAATGGAAATTAAAACAAACTGCTAAGTTAGTGTAACTTAAAAGATAGCACCAAATACTATTAATGTGGTAAAACTATTTTTTATACTGCTTGTGTGACAGAAAATTAACACACTCTACTGTAAAGAAATAAAAATAGTGAGGTGTTATAAGGATCATATCTTTTGATCTGTTAATACTACTTTTGGAGACTTATCCTTAGAAAATAATTTCACACAGGCAAAACACCTTATACATAGAGTACTATGTAGAACAACAAAAATAACCTAAATACCTGATAGAGGAAAAGTTGATATCATTAGGCTCTTTAAATTATAAAAGTTGTTGACAAAAGGAAGCAATGATAATGACAACTTCTAGTGATTCTCCTTCCAAATATCCCTCCAGAATAAAGCCATAATTATCTGTCTAAAAGTTCTATCTACTCAAGCCACCCATGCTCAAAAACCTCCTTTGCATGTGTGATAATATTAAAATTCCTACAACATAGACTTTCCAACCCTTTTCACCTTCATTGCCCCAACTCCAATCCAATGCTTCAGGTATAAAGAACATTCTGTTTTCTTCTAAGAATGCCATGCTTTATGACTCCATGTTTCTGCATATTACTCTTGCTTTGTTCTTTGCCAGGCAAGGCTCTTATTCCTTCAAGGCTCAGATCAAATGCCACCTCCTCTAAGGAACTTTCCTGACTCTCTCCAGGTACTCCCCTTGTCATGCTCCCTAAGAAAGTTTGTTATTTCTAAAATAGTATTTTTCACTAATATATATGTTTGTCTTCTCTAGCAATCTTTAAGGACAGGTACCATGTCTTAGTAAACTCCAGAGACTGGCACATTAATTTAAAATGTTGACTATATTACTACCTTTTATATGCCTTTTATCTAATTCTTTGCCATTTTCCAAGAGCTATCACATATTTTTTTTTTTTTTTTTTGAGACAGAGTCTCACTCTGTCATCCAGGTTGGAGTGCAATGGCACAATTTTAGCTCACTGGAGCCTCAAATTCCTGAGCTCAAGTGATCCTCCTGCCTTACCCTCCTGAATAGCTAGCACTACAGGTGCCTGCCACCATGCCCAACCATTTTTTAACAAAATGTTTTGTAGAGAAGGGAGTCTTGCTATGTTGCCCAGACTGGTCTCAAACTCTCAGCCTCAAGAGATCCTCCTGCCTTGGCCTCCCCAAGTGCTGCGATTACAGGCGTGAGCCACTGTACCCAGCCAACTCAATCTAGTTAGTATCTCTGAGAATCTAGGTTTAGCATGCTCCCCAGGTGATTTTGGAGCCCCACCAGTTTGGGAACCTCTGGACTACATGACTTCTATTTCCCTCTGGCTCTAATATACCCCCAAATGCAAAGCACCTGAAATTGCTCTTTACTTATTAGAAACAGCATCGATGTGCCATTTATATTATATAGGCTACTAAATCTTGATAACTATCCAGTAAAATCAAATAATTCACTAGAAATAAAGTACGCACTCATGTCTCAACACTACATTAACTTTCCAAGTTTTCTTACATTATTTTTCAGGTCTGCTATACTTAATTGACTATAAAAGGAATGGTAAAACGGATCTAAGCATTTATGTAAAGTCCACCATGTATCAGGTACTCAGGTATATACTGACCCATTTAATACTCACACCAACAGACAAAGAAATTGAGGCTCAGGGAGACTAATGAACAGTAAATGATGAGCAAGATTTTCAACCAAGCTGTAAGAACCCAAGGCAGTGTTCACCCATTTGTAATATTAGTAATTCTAATAATTAGACCAAGCAGAAAAGCAAGACATTTAGATAAAGGCACTTTCAATTACCATAAATGTTGAGGCCTAAGAATACATGCATAAGACACTTCCTTAGTCTGATTTGCTGATCTCCACCACTCAAGAACTAATCCTTGCCTGAAACTTCTGCTTTAGGGATCCTGCTCAGGAAACCATAATCGACTAACGCGGGGCCTTTAGTTAAACTGTCCAAAACCACATCATATGCCTAGACATCCCTAGGAAAGAAATATTTCTACCTCTGGGAAAGACACGCACCTCTTATCCTAAATGAAGTAGGGAGGGAAGAAACTTTTGGGAAGAAATGGAATTAATGCTTAAGAAAATTCCCAAATAACCTCTTTCCCTTCTTCAACAAATGAAGTCTCTTTTTTTTTTTTTCACTTAGATTCTCTTAGTGGAAAAAAAAGCCCTCTTAGATTTCTACTTAGAGGCCTGAAAGTGTGAGGTCAAAAAAGAGGCTGAAGGGGGAGATTTGTTGCTCTTGTGAGGACTAGTTATCACTGCACTGAAAAAGAAATAATGACTCTGTAGTGGGAAGAGGAGAAAAAAAAGAGGAAGGGGCCGAGAGCTGCAAGATGGCAGACCAAAGACACCACCATTCAGAGCACCTCTGTAAGAAAGAGAAATTTTAGATGAAAGAGAAAAAACACATAGACAGACAAACATAGATCGGACGAGGGTCTCAAGTAAGGGTGCCTGAACCTACAAGAGTGTCCATGGGAACAGGTTGCGGAGCAGAACTAGAAGGAGAAAGGCATCATCAGGGATTAAGCCCAGAGAGGCTTGGAAACCAGCAAGAAGGGTAGGTGGATTGGCTACCATCCCCCTCCCTCACATCTCGGACTGTTGGTGGGCTCCAGAGCTGCTAGAGAGACCTTCTGCTACAGTGAGCCCAGAGACTGCTGCCGCCAACAAGCGGAGAGCTTCTTGTAGACAAGGCACCAGGCTCTCACTCCCCACCCCAATGCCTCCCGCCCCACAGACCCGAGCCATATGGCAAGTGCCATATTGCTTCTTTACCCACTGGGTGCCTTTGCCCTCCCCAGGGGGCCTCAACCCCTCCGGTTCTGTCTTGCTCGTCCCTACACATTTTCCAACTCCAGCCCAGAGTACAGGAGCCACAGGGGTCCAGTGAATCCTGGGTGATCTGCATGACTCCAGAGGCCTGTCATTCTGAGCAGACTGCCTCCCAGAGAAGGGTTGGAGATGACCAGAGGGTGGACTTTCCTCCTCCTAAACTCTTTTTTGCCCCTTTCCCTCCACCACCTGCAGCTGCTGAGAGAGATAATTGAGCCACCACATGGAGGCTTCCACGGGGAATGGGGCTCAAACCTTTCCTTTTGGGGTCCTGCAGCAGACTGAGAGGTGCCTGGACTGTGAACTCCCTGCCTACTGGCCCTCCCTGGTGCTGCTTGCCTGGTGACTCCAACAGAGCAGGACACAGCCCAAGGTGGAGGGACATTAAGTCAGCTTGAACAGCCTGTGAGAGAGACTTGTGACCAGTATCTTTCTCCCTGGCATGTACAGGGTTTGCGCTCTAGGGCCCGGGGGAAAGACCCAAAGGCCAGATCCTGTACACCCAGGTCTCCATTGCATCACCTGGGGGCACACCTGGGTATTTGTGAATTAGTCTTGCAAGGTATGGGTACCTACAGGAGCAGATCAGGGGTGAGAATAAAGAGTGGGTCCTAGCTATGCGGGATACCCCTCATCTCACCGGAGGAAAGCACTTCCAGCTCAGGCCCGGATCCTGGGCAGGGAACCTCCCAGCCCACATCACAGTTGTGGGGGAACTCAGCTAGCTTAAGGTCCTGCCTGCCAGCAGAGGCCCAGGAGAAGCTGCAGAATAGGGGAGGGTGGAAAGTAGTGAAGCCTGCTCAAGACTGTGGGTCTCAGACAGCCCCACTTCCACACACAGACTTTTTGGTTGAGTGAAGCCAATTCAGCCCCTCCCTGGCAGCTTTGCCCAGGGGGAGGGAACAGACCTTTGACCCCTGCTAAAAGCATTTGTGGCGCTTCAGGGCAGGCTCACCCAACCCACCTCAACACAGCCTCACTGCCCTATCTGCCCCTGCTCAGGTGGAGAACAAGAACACACCTGGAAGTTCCAGGGCCCCACTCATCACCTAGGGCAGTGGAGTGCTTCTCCTGAGGAATTAGAGCTGGTCAAAAGACCCAAAAGCAACATTGTAGCTTGTTCCTGCCAGCAAGGACCACCTACTGACAGGGAGGTCAATTCGCATGCCCTTTTGCTGCATTTACTGACTTATCATACATGGTGTGGTCCATTCTCACCCACAAGGACCACTTACTGGCTCAGAGATTAAACTAGGCATGTCAATATCTAAACAAAAGAAAATCCAAAAGTAGGAAGCAACAGGTGCTCCAGATGAGAAGGCATCAGCAAAAGAACTCCAAAAGTATGAAGAACCAAAGCGAAAGGAAACTCCCAAAAGGGAACACAAGCTCTCTAACAATGGATACCAACCAAAATCAGAACATTGAAATGAAAGATAAAGAATTTTGAACATGGATGGTAAGGAAACTCAATGAAAAGCAAGATAAAATGGAAACCCAACACAAGGAAACCACAAAAAGAATGCAGGAAATGAATGAAAAATTCACTGAAGAAATTGAAATATTAAAGAAAAATCAAACAGAACTTCTGAAAATGAAAAATTCATTCAGTGAATTACAAAACACAGTGGAAAGCATTAAGAATAGGTTAGATCAAGCAGAAGAATCTCAGAGCTTGAAGACAATACCTTTCAATTCAACAAGTCAGTTGCAGAGGTAGAGCAGAGAATAAGAGAAAAGACAAAGCCTACAAGAAATATGGGATTATGTGAAAAGGCCCAACATAAGAATCTCAGGCATCCCTGAGGGTGGAGAAGAAAATACACAAGGGTTGGATAATGTATTTGAGGGAATAATTGAGGAAAATTTTCCTGGCCTTGCTAGAATCTAGATATCCAGGTACAAGAAGCTCAAAGGACTCCTGGGAGATTCATCGCAAAGAGGAAAGCACCATGACACACAGTCATCGGACTGGCCAAAATAAGCACAAAAGAGGCCCTTCTACTATATGTAAGGTGAGAGCAGCAGGTAACGTACAAAGGAAAACCCATAAGACTAACTGCAGATTTCTCAACCGAGACCTTACAAGCTAGAAGGGACTGGGGCCGCATTCTCAGTTTTTTCAAACAGAATAATCCCCAACCTAA
Source organism: Propithecus coquereli (assembly GCF_000956105.1). Classification (NCBI taxonomy): domain Eukaryota; kingdom Metazoa; phylum Chordata; class Mammalia; order Primates; family Indriidae; genus Propithecus; species Propithecus coquereli. Next base: position 1,378,392 of record NW_012148263.1, on the reverse strand, counting down.
AATTCTGTATCCTGCAAAATTAAGTTTCTTATATGAGGGGGAAACAGTCTTTCTCAGACAAGCAAACACTGAGGGAATTTGTCAAAACAAGACCTGCCCTGCAGCAAGTACTCAGAACTGCGTTACACACAAATCAGCAAAATAGATACCAGTATAAAATCATCCAAAAGCTAAAGGTCAAAGGCCACATAATACAATGGCTCAAGACATAAAAAAAAGCAACAAATTTCTACTCAACAGGATAAACAGAAATCCACACCACTTATCAATTCTTTCAATAAATGTGAATGGTTTGAACTACCCACTGAAGAGACATAGGCTGGCCAGATGGATAAATATACACAAGCCAAGTATCTGCTGTCTTCAGGAAACACATCTAACCCACAAGGACTCATTCAGACTCAAGATGAAGGGACGGAAAACAATATTCCATGCAAATGGAAACCAAAAGAAAGCTGGTATAGCAGTTCTCATATGAGGTAACTTAGTCTTCAAATCAAAAAAAGTAATGAAAGACAAAGATTGTCATTATATAACAGTAGAGGGAACAACTCCACAGGAGGACATAACAATTCTAAATATTTACGCACCTAACATAGGTGCACCCATATTCATAAAGCAAATCCTACTTGATCTAAAAAAAATGATAAATAACAGCACTGTAATAGCCGGGGACTTTAACACACCACTGACAGAAAAGGACAGATCTTTCAAACAGAAAATAAACAAAGAAACAATGGACTTAAACAGAACTTTAGAACAAACAGGCCTAACAGATATTTACAGAATGTTCTACTCCAAAACCACTGAATATACATTCTTCTCATCAGCTCATGGGATGTTCTCTAAAATTGACCACATCCTAGGCCACAAAACATGTCTCAACAAACTAAAAAAAATTGAAATTATACCATGAATCTCCTTAGAGCACAGTGGAATAAAATTAGTAATCAACTCCAACAGAAACACTCATCTCTACGCAAAGTCATGGAAACTAAACAACCTACTGCTAAATGACTGTTGGGTCAAGGAAGAAATTAAAATGGAAATAAAAGATTTTTTGAACTAAATGATAAAGGGGACACAAGTTATCAAAATCTGTACGAAGAGCTAAAGAACTCCTGAGAGGAAAATTCATAACCTAAATGCCTACATCCAAAAGATGGAATGATCACAAATTAAGAATCTAATGAATCAACGCAAAGAACTGGAAAAAGAAGTGCAAACCAATCCCAAACCCAACAGAAGAAATAACCAAGATCAGAACAGAACTAAATGAAATCAGTAACAAAAGAACTATATGAAAGATGAATGAAACAAAAAGCTGGTTCTTTGAAAAGATAAACAAAATTGACACGCCTATTAGAGCTAGACTAACCAGAAGCAGAAAAGACTCTAATAAACTCAATCAGAAATAAAAAAGAAGAATTACAACTGATACCACAGAAATATAAAACATCATCTCTGAATAGTATAAAAATCTCTATGCACATAAACTTGAAAATATGAAGAAAATGGGCAAATTCCTAGAAACACATAGCCTCCCTAGGTTCAGTCAGGAAGAAACAGAACTCCTCAGTAGACCAATATGAAGTACTGAAATTGAAGCAGCAACAAAAAACTGTGCTAAAAAAAAAGTCCTGGACCAGATGGTTTCACATCCAAATTCTACCAGACCTACAAAGAAGAACTGGTGCCTATCCTGCAGAAATTATTCCACACTACCAAGAAGGAAGGACTCCTCTCCAGTACATTTTATGAAGCCAACATCACCCTGATACCCAAACCAGGAAAGGACTAAACAAAAAAAAAAAAAGAAAACTACAGACCAATATCCCTTAAGAATATAGATGAAAAAATTCTCAATAAAATCCTAGCAAACCAAATTCAGGTGCTTATCAAAAAAATAATCCATTACAACCAAGTGGGCTTCATCTCAGAGATGCAGGGATGGTTCAACATACACAAATCTATAAATGTAATTTATTACATAAATAGAAGTAAAAACAAAGACCATATGATCCTCTCAATAGACGCAGAAAAAGCATTCAACAAAATTCAGCACCTTTTTATGACAAGAACGATTAACAAAATAACCATAGATGGGACTTACCTCAAAATGATAAAAGCCATATATAACAAACCCACAGCCAACATCATACTGAACAGAGAAAAACTGAAAGCATTTCCACTTGGAATTGGAACAAGATAAGGTTGCCCTCTATCACTACTTCTATGGAACATAGTGCTAGATGTCCTAGCCAAAGCAATCAGACAAGAGGAGGAAATTAAGGGCATCCAAATGGGGCCAGAGGAGGGCAAACTATGGCTCTTTGCTGATGATATGATCTAGAAAACCCCAAAGATTCCACCAAGAGACTACTAGAATTGATAAACAAATTCAGCAAAGTCTCAGGTTACAAAATTGATGTATGCAAATTAGTAGCATTCCCACATGTCAACAACAGTCAAACTGAGAACCAAATCAAAGACTCAATACCCTTCACAATAGCAACAAAGAAAATAAACTACCTAGCAATATATTTAACTAAGGAGGTGAAAGACCTCTACAGGGAGAACTACAAAACACTGAGGAAGGAAATAGCAGAGGCACAAACAGGTGGAAACCCATACCATGCTCATGGGTCGGCAGAATCAACATTGTTACAATGTCTATACTACCCAAAGTGATCTACAGATTCAATGTAATCCCTAGAGTAAAACCACTTGGGTTGGAGTCCCAGTTCTGCTACTTACCAGCTATGTGACCTTCTGCAAGTTACTTAATGTCTCTATGCCTCAGATTCTTCCTCTGTAAAATGGAAATAAAGAGTCTGCCTCTTAGAATGGTTGTGAGGATTAAATGAGGTAATAAATGCAAATAAAGACCTTACTTAGAATAGTATCTGACACATAGTAAGGGTTTAATAAATGTTTGCTGTTATTATTAATATTACTATCACCAAAATTATTTATAGATTCTATCTTCATGTCTTTTTCTTTAAAATATAAACATTACTGGTTTATGCCCAACCATGATTCTTACATCCGCTGAAGTGGACTAGCTGGCTTCCTTCATAAAAGAGGAGAAAGAACTTCAGGTTGGCCTCTAGAGTCAGACAGACACAAGTTCAACTCTTGACTCTATCAATTTCTAGTGAACTGTGAACTATTTAACCTCTCCAAGCCTTACATTTCTCATATGTAAAATGTAAATAATAAAATGACAAGGGTTGTGAGGGGGACTAAATAAGTGGAAAAGACTTAGCACAGTGCCTCGCCCACAAAAAATGTTAAATAATTGTTAGTTGCTGTCATTATTTTAAATAAGCAGCTACAGCAAAACCTATAATATAGCCCTATTTCTCTATCAGCTTTTTTCTTCTCACATCACACAGCACGTATCTTTATCCAATCCCATTCAAACCAATTTTTCAATTCAATCAATAAACATTCATTAAGTAATTATTATGGCAAGGTAGTGAGTAAAGTGAAGATGAGAAAATGGAGATTCCCCATCCTCAAAAAATTTTTAATTTAATAGAAACAGCATACCTTTACAATTTAAGATAAGCTATAGAAAGTGCTCATTAGAGGTTCAATGCATTAATTCATAGGTTGGACATACTCATTCACATTAGAATAGGAGTGTAGTGGAAGGGCCACTATGGCTGACACATGTTCTCTCTCCCTGGAATACCCCATACCTATGTCCTTTCTATTCATCCTTCAAGGCTTTAATTTCAGGGTCACCTCTTCTGGCAAGTCTTCTCTGATGGCTAAAACTGAAGTGAGCACCCTTCCTCTGAGCTCTCCATTACAGTAATTACCAGTCTAAATGTAATCATTGGCCTGTTTATCACCCTCAGTAGACTATAAGCTCCTTAAAGAGAGATTGTAGCTTACTCATTTTAGTATTCCTAGTATCTGGTACCTACCAGGTCTATTCAATAAATGTCTGTTGAATGACTAAGTAAAATTTCAACAAGCAGAGAATACAGCAGTGACATCTGAACAGAGTAATAACCTAAAAATGAGATGGAGGTGGGAAAGCACAAGACATGTGTGAGATTAGTGACTGGTCTTGGCCCGGATGGAAAAGAGGTATTTTAGGAAGGGACAAGGAGATGAGTACAGTGACAGACATCTAGAAAGTAAGTGCGGCCAGATTGTAGAAGATCGCCTTCCAAAGGCGGTTCTCAGCTGTAAGTCCACCTATGATATAAGTTATAAATTTAATGAATACAATCATCAAAATGTCAAGTACTAGGACATACAACTGCAATAATCATATAAAAATATGACATTGCTGGTTCTATACTTGCAAAGGACAAAAGTTGCACTTTTGCTAAAGCAGTTAACTATTTCATTGTAGTTGATTTTCTTTTGCATTTCTTTTAGTTGTATATTTATAACTGGATCACTCCATTTTAATTGAGTTCCTTACTTATGAAGAACAAAATGGAAAAAAATTATTATAAATTTCCTACATAAAACTAGAATACTTTGGCACCATTATGTAATATAAATCTATCATATTCATAAGAGTACACTGAAAAATAAATATCTTTACTCTAAAGCTTCTTTAAGGAGTGAGATCACTAAGATGGCAGAAAAGGAGGCGCTGGACTCTCCTTCCCCCACAGCACACTGATCAAACAGCAACACATGGATCAATTCCCTTTGTGAGAAATCTAAAAACTATCTAAGAAGCTCTGGCACCTCGGATGAGTGCAAAACCAGCAACATCAAAACCAGTAGGAAAAGCAGAGACATTCTCGTGCCAAAATCCCAACCTGTGGCACAGCACTAAATGATCAGGATGAAACCCCCAGCTCCCAGCTTCCCCCTGAGGAAGGAAGGAACTCAACTGTACATTTAGCACCCCAACTTCTCTGGGTGCTACCCAAAGGACTGGCCTCTATCTCACCTGTCTCTGAGAGCTAGTGGGGCCGAGCATATGCTAGTGCCCTGAGTCCCCTGAGCATTATAGAAAACAAAGCAGTGGTTAGAACTACTGTGCAGGGAGTCACCACAACCTCTCCCCAGCTCAGCACACAGCAAGGAAACAATAAACCCCAGCTTCCAGCTTCTCCCAGAGAAGCAAAAATGTTGGACTACACATACAACACCCCAACTTTTCTGGGTGCTCCCCACAGGACTGGTTTCTATATCATGTGTCTGAAAAAGCTGACAGGACCTGGCATACACTAGTCCTCTGGGGGCTACAGAGAACAAAGTGGCACTTTGAAATAGCATGAGGGCATTCATCCCAGCTCCTCTCCCCAGCTCAGCTCAAAGGAGATGATAAACACTCTTACAAGACATTTTATGTAAGCCCTATGGTAATCATAAAGAAAATCCTACAGAAGTTACATAAAAGAAAAAGAAAGGAATCAAAGTACAACAATACAAAAAACAAACAACGAAACTCAAAGAAAGACCACAAGAGAGGGAAAGAACTATAAAATAAACAAAAAAGAGTTAACAGAATGGCAATAGTAAGCCCTTCCCTATTAATAATTACTTTAAATGTAAATGGATTAAACTCCCCAATCAAAAGACAAAGTGTAGCTAAATGAATTTAAAAAACAAGATCCAACAACTATATGCTGTCTATAAGAGACTCCCTTTGAACTTAAGGACACACATAGGCTAAAAGGAAAGGATGCAAAAAGATATTCCATGAAAATGGTAACCAAAAGAAGGGAGAGGTATCTGTACTTAACAACAGACGAAATAGACTTTAAGTCAAAAATTGTTACGAGAGAACAAAGGACATTATACAATAATAAAATAATTAGTTCATCAGGACGACATAACAATTATACATATATATGCACCCAACATCAGAGCACCTAAATAAATAAAGCAAACATTAAAAGAACTAAAGGGAGAAATAGACAGCAATACAATAATAATAGATTTCAATACCTCACTTTTAATAATGTGCAGAATATTGAGATAGAAGGTCAATGAGGAAACAGAAAATTGACTAATACTATGGGCCAAATGGACCTAACAGACTTATATAGAACATTCTACCCAACAGCAACAGAATATATTTTCTTCTCAAATGCACACAAATCTTTTTGCAGGGTAGATCACATGTTAGGTCATAAAACAACTCTTATCAAATTTAAGAACACTGAAATCATATCAAATATCTTTTCTGATCACAATGGAATAAAACTACAAGTAAACAGCAGAAGCAGAGCTAGAAAATTCACAAATATGTGGAAATTAAACAAAATGCTATTTAACAACCATTAGGTCAAAGAAAAATCAAAGAAAAATCAAAAAGGAAATTAGAAAATACTCATAACATACCAAAACTTATAGGATGCAGAAAAAGCAGTAGTAAGAGGGAATTTCAAAACTATAAATGCCTACATTAAAGAAAGAAAATCTCAAATAAAAGAAAACCTAAATTTACCTCTCATAAAACTAGTAAAAGAACTAAGCCTAAAGTTAGTAAAAGGAAAGAAATAACGATTAGAGCAGAAATAAACAAAATAGAAAAATAGAAGAAAATCAAGAAAGCTAAGAGTTGATTTTTGAAAAGATAAACAAATCCTTAGCTAAACTAAGAAAATAAATAATGTGTTTATATGTCACTGACGAAATTTTTAAGTGTTGTGTCCCAAACTCCATTTTATCCATAAGCCCTGTAGTTTTCACTAAGTAATTTTGCATAGTACAGTAATTTTTAGAAACATACATATTACATTATAGCAGAACTGTTTATATTCTGGCTATATCACTGACTGTATTATGTTAAATCCTATTAGATATATGCTTTGGGAAATTTCTCTTCCGTGGCTTGTGCTTTCATTCTCTTAATAGTGTCTTTTGAAGAGAACTTTCCATTTTATGAAGGATAATGTATCAACTTTTCATGGATTGTGCTTCTGGCATTGTACCTGTAAATATCTGCCTATGCTTTCTTTTAGAAGTTATATGAGTTTGGGCTTGACATTTAGGTCTATAATCTATTCTGAGTAAATTCTGGTATATGGTGTGAGGTATGGGTCAAGGTTCTTTTTTGTTTGTTTGCATACTGGTATCCAATTTTGCCAGCATCATTTGTTGAAAGACTATCTTTTCTCCACTGAATTTCCTTTGTGCTTTTGTAAAAATCTGTTGTCCATATATGTATGGGTCTATATTCGAAATCTCTATTCTGTTCCATTGATCTATTCATCTATCTTGAGATCAATACTACACAGTCTTGATTACTGTATCTTTATAATGTCTTGAAATCAGATACTGTTAGTCTTCCCACTTTGTTCTTCAAGTTATTTTAGCTTGTCCAAATCCTTTACATTTCCATATGAATCTTAAAATCAGTTTGATACTTCTATAAGAGTTTGATAAAATTTTGATTATAACTAGATTAATTTAGGGAAAACTGACACCTCAACTATATTTTCTCTTCCATTTACGTATATCTCCATTTACATAGGTCTTCTTTAATTTCTATCACCATCATTTTGTAATTTTAAGCAGACAGGTTTTTCATATCTCCTGTCAGATTTATCCCAAATTATTTAATCTTTTTTGATGCTACTGTAAATGGTACACTTTATTTTGAATTTCAATTTCTGATTGTTTATTGTTAATATTCAGAAATACAATTGATTTTTTCTTTTTGAAGTTTTTTAAAGTGATTTTTATATAATATTAACCATATAATCTTAACCATATTAGAGTCAATTAGTTTTAGTAATTTCTTAATGGACTTAGATTTTCTACATTGGTGATCATTTGTCTACAAATAAAAACAGGTCAGTTTCTTCCTTTCCAATCTGAAGGCCTTTTACTTATTTTCTTATTCTACTGGGTAGAACCTCCAGCACAATGTCAAATAGAAGTGGTTGACTATCCATATGTGTTGTCAAATGTATTGGCATAAAATTATACAATATTTCCCTTTGTATCTGTAGAATTTGTAGAAATACCACCTCTCCCATTCCTGATATTTTGTCTTCTCTTTATTTCCTGTGTTCCTGCTCCTTGTCTAGAAGTTTAACAATTGCAATTTTCTCAACAAATCAGTTTTTGCCTTCCCTGGCTTTTCACTATTATTTTTGTCTAGTTTATTCATTTCACTCTCACTTTTATTATTTCCTTTCTTCAGTTTACTTTGGTTCTAATTTTTCCTTTTCTACTTTCTTCCTTAGTGGAATCTGAGTTCATTGATTTGAGCTTTCTTCTTTTATAATATAGGCATGCAGAGCTATACATTTTCCCCCCAAGTACACAAATTTTGATATATTTTGTCTTCATTTTCATTCAGTTCAAAATACTTTCAAAATAATTTCCCCTTTAAACTTCTTCTGTGGCCTATACGTTATTTATAAGTATGTTACTTAATTTTCAAATAGTTGGGATTTTTCAGAAATTTTTCCGTTATGCATTTCCAATTTAATATTATTAGAAATGTGGTTTATTATTGTGGTTTATTTTATAGCCCAGAATATAGTGAGTCTTGAACAATGTTCCATGTGCACTTGAAAAAAATGTATATTCTATTGTACTGAGTGGAGTGCTCTATAAATATCATTTAGGCTAAACTGGATGAGTGTCACTCAGATCTTCTATATACTCATTGCTTTTTCTGTCAATGTTTCTATCAATTATTAAGAGAAGGGTATTAAATCTTGGTTATATTTGTGCATTTATGTATTTCTCCTTGTAGTTCTATCAGGTTTTACTTCATATATTTTGAAACTCTGCTATTAGGCACAAATATGTAGAACTGTTATGTCCTCTTAACGGGTTGAGCCGTTTATCATTATGAAATGTCCTTCTTTATCCTTATAAATCCTTGCTCTGAAATCCGTTGTACCTGCCATTTTATTTTTTATTTTTTTTTGAGACAGAGTCTCGCTCTGTTGCCTGGGCTAAAGTTCCATGGCGTCAGCCTAGCTCACAATAACCTCAAACTCCTGGGCTCAAGCAATCCTCCCACCTCAGCCTCCCGAGTAGCTGGGACTACTGGCATGCACCACCATGCCTGGCTAATTTTTTCTATGTATTTTTAGTTGTACAGCTAATTTCTTTCTATTTTTAGTAGAGATGGGGTCTTACTCTTGCCCAGTGTACCTGCTACTAATAGAATCACTTCAGATTTCTCTTGATTAGTGTTAACATGGTATGTCTGTTACCATCCTTTTCCTTTTAATACATTTATGTGTTTCTTGTAAGCAGTGTACAGTTGAGCCTTGCTTTTATATCCAGTCTATCAATCTCTACCTTTTGATTGGGATGATTAGACCATTTATACTTAATGTGATAAATTGATATTGTTAGGTTCAAGTCTATCACGTTATTTTTTCCTTCTTTAGTTTATCTATTCTTTGTTCCCTCTTCCTCTTTGTCTGCCTTCATTTGGATTCTTTTCTATGAATCCACTTTATCTTCTCCATTGGCTTACTAACTGTAACTATTTTATTTTATAGGTGCTTTAGGATTTATGGTATATATCTTTAACTTATCACAGCCTATTTTCAAGTGATATTACAGTACTTCATGTATAGTGTAAGAACCTTACAATAGTTCCATTTCTCCCAGCCTGCCCTTAATGGCTATTGTTTTTGCACATTTTACACATGTATGCACATGTGTTATAACCCCCCTATATTATTGTATTTCAATAAACAGCAAATTATCTTTCAGACTTAAATTAAAAATGCTTATATACTCAACTATGTGGTTACCATTTCTTTGTGTACATCTGTACTTCATGCCTTTCGTTCATTCTTTTGTTTAGATCCATATTGCCATACGGTATTGTATTCATTATATCTGAAGGACTTCCTTTGACATTCTTTGTAGTGCTGGTCTGCTGGTGATGCATTCTTTCAGCTTTTGTATGTCTGGAAAAGTCTGTATTTTACCTACGTTTTTGAACAATATTTCACTGCATATAGAAATCCAGGTTGACAGTTGTTTTTTCCTTTCAGTGCTTTAAAAATATTGCTCCACTGCCTCCTTGCTTGCATTTTTTCTGACAAGAAATCTTCTGCTCAACCCGTTAAGAGGACATAACAGTTCTACATATTTGTGCCTAATTTTATTTCTGTATGATGAGCTGTTATTCTCTGCTTTGAAGATTTTCTCTTTATTACTGATTTTGAGCAATCTGAATATGATGTGCATTGGTATGATTTTCTTCATGTTTTTTGTGTTTGGGATTCATTGAAATTCTTGGATCTGAGGATTTGTAGTTTTCCTCAAATTTAGAAATTTTCACCTATTATTTCTTCAAATATTTCTTGGTCTTTCCTCTTTTTCAGGGACTCCAATTACTTGTGTATTAGCCCACCTGACATCCCAAATTTCGCAGAGGATCTTTTCATATTTTGAATTCTTTTTTCTCCATTTTATTTTGCACAGTTTCTATTGTTATCTTTTCACCTTCACTAATGTATTCTTCTACAATCTCTAATCTGTCATTAATCAAATCCAGTGCATGTTTCATGTCACACATTGAAGTTTTCATCTGTAAAAGTTTGATTTGGGTCTTTTTTCCCCCACATCTTCCATGTTTCTACTTAACTTTTAGAACATATGAAATGCAATTATAATAAATGTTTTAGAGTCATTATCTGTTAATTCTAACATCTGTGTCCCCTTTGGATAGGTTTTGATGAACATATTAAAGTTATTTGGAAACAGCTTAATCCTTTTAGATCTTGCTTTTAAAATTTATTTGGTGGGACCAGAGCAGTGTGTAGTCTAGAGGTAATTACTCCCCACTACTGAAGCAAGAAGCTTCTGAGTACTCTACCCAATGACCAGTATATTATGGGTTTTTCCAGTCTGGCTGGTATGAAAATGTACTATCCTGGCCCTGAGTGAACTGTAAGTACTATTTTCACTAATCCTGTCAGATGGATTTTTTTCCCCTGCCCCCGGTAGTGTCCTTACATGCATACACTAATTGGTATTCTGCTGAATACTCAAAGGAGACCATGTGCAGATCTCCATAATTTTCTCTCCATGCTGCTCTGACCTCTCCCATATCACTTCCTGCAAACTCTAGCCTTTGGGGTTTCTTTTGATTCTCAGATCTGTCTCCTAAACCGAGAATTCTGCCAGGTTCTGACTGCGCTTACCCTGCACAACAGCCTAAAAATTCTCACGAGGTAGTAAGCTGGGGCAATCTCTGTTTCTTATAGATCACTGTTTTTTATTGCCTAATGCCAACTTTCCTATAAACTGTTGTTTCATGTATTTCATCTGTTCTTTTCTCCTTTTTGGTTGCTTCAGACAGGAGGGTAAATCTAATCCCTGTTAGCTAGAAATAGAAGTCAGAGCCACACTTCAAGAAACACTGTTGCAGGATGATAGCATAAGCCTAACCAAATCAGGTTTTTCTTATATATTTTATTTTCATATCCCTGTTTGGAGAAGCTAATTATGCCTTTTATTTAAAATATATCCTTTAAAAATATAAAGACAATCTAAACAGTTAGTAAATTTTCACTTATCAAGGAAAAATGAACATTGTCCAGATTTTCAGAATTACAAGCTAGAATATTATGTAGAGCTAGCAGAATTGATCCCACCTTCTGAAAACAATCAATTACTAAACTCTGTGGGGTAAATTCAACCAATTGTGCGTCCTTTCTTTGGTGTAAACAGACTAGAATTTAGTCTTGGATGCATAATAATCATACTGCTTTGGACGAATCACATACCATCTTAAAAGCTCAATTTCTTTAACTATAAAGTACCATAAAGTATAAGGCTAAACTACACAACCTCTGTGAATTTTTTAGCTCTAAATAAGTGGTTTTCCAACTTATTACATTTAAAATTGATTAGAGTGGGAGTATTTTTTAAAATATACCTTATATATTTTCGAAATCATCAAGTATGATTATTTCTGTTTGCACAGGATCTCTCTTATACTTAGAATCTAAAATACTTAATAATTTACATGTGAGATTCATTTTGGTAAAAAGCAGATTTTTATGTTACTCTATCGTCTGAAGTGTAACTATACTTTAAACACATCTATGTCCATGGAGTAGGGGAGGAGGCCAATGGACCACAGCTTAAAAAACTTAGAATATCTGAAAGCAAAGGATTATCAGTGAGCCAGAAAGAAAGCAGATAAACATGCTATATTCTTCTAACTGTTAATTATTTTCGAAAGCAAAGTTTAGCTTTAACATCATGAGAGAACAACATTCCAGTGGGCAAGCAGAAAGATGTAATAATAATGACATCTAACAAATGTTCTTTAAGAAATTTTAATTATTTACCTGTAATGGACCCAAGACAGAACTGGTTGTATACATAAAAAAGAGACGAAGATAACTCAGAACATTTGCAAATGCAAAAAGCCCTTCTGCCACCAGTGTAGGATGGAATGCATCCCAATCCTTCCGATCAGCAAAATCATGAAACTAAGGTTAGGAAGAAAAAGTCAAAGGTAAATACGATCTCTCAATTTAGGAAAATAAAAACAAATACTCTGACTGGTGAAAGAAAGCTGTTTTAATTATGTCTTCTTATAGGGGATCTCCACTTACATTTTATAGAGTTCTTTTTTTTTTAAATAGATATAATGTTTTAATTAAATAAAAGGTTTCTATGTATGTGAGGCAATATTACTTACTCTATATGAAGAGGTTTTTCCAGAAATTCTTAGATTTTAGAAAATTAAACAATTTTTAAAATTATTGTTAAACTTTTTGTGAACAAAATGTTGGCTAGTTCTCTTAAATCCTACAACAAACTTTAAGTATTTGTGCTGTCAATTAATTCACTATCATATTAAATTAACCTAGTCCTTTTGACTCAGGATTCTAGAATGAATCATAGAAGTTCTTTTTTCCCTTTCAAATATAAAATAAAGAGAGCTCATTATTGTACCTACACATAGAGTGGCCACACATCCCAATTGCCTGGGATAGTCCAAGATTATTTACCAGTTGTCCTGGCCTAATTATCAATAGTGCTCTCTTTCATTCTCAAAATGTCCTGATTTGGGTAATAAATTTTATGGGTACCCCACTTTTAGAATTAAAGAAATCAGTCTGAAAAAGAAATGTCTATTTGTCAAACCATTTATCTATGTATGATCAATTTTTATTTTCTTAGAAATTTCACACTCTGGTCATTGAATATACCTAACAAACATGTTCCATACTACTTATTAATTAAAGGAATAGGATTTTTTAATAAACTAAACTGATGTAAGATAATCAGCTTACTTTTCTATAATATATAAATTAGTCATAATTTATATAGACTTATATAGAATGTACATAGACAGAAAATTATATATTTTAGTTCCTTGAATGTGACACCACAGAAGAATTCTAAACTCAAGGTTTAAACAAAGACAGTTAATACAAAATCTATTACCCTTTCTGGGCTTGGAAAAGCTTAAATCTTGATGGAAGTAAGATTATAAGATATCTATATAACTAGATTTTTGTCAAATTCTAAATAAAAATATATAGTCATCAGAAAAATTTATATTATTTATATACCTTTTTAAGGTATGAAAGATAATGATTTGGAATTTGTAAAGTACTACATAATGAATTCCATTCAGATAAATTCTTTTTCTGGCAGATACAAAGACATTTAACCCTAATCATGTACGTAACTCTGTGTTCTCATTTTAAGTATATACAGGCTAATGAGCTAAATGAACCTAGCTCAGATACAAGGAATTGGCATTTGGTAGAAAGAAAATGCCTAGGGAGAGCTGGATTTAAAGCCAGTCTTGGTTTCTTATTGTGTGGTCTTGGAAAAGTTATTTAATCTCTCTAAGCTTCATTTTTCTTATTTGCAAAATGGGTAATATAGGACCTCTGTCTCATAGAATCCCTGTGAAAATGAGATAAAGTATAATAAATATCAACCATGGTGCCTATCATACACATAATAGGTAAACATCATGCAAAAGTAAGTAACATCCTTTAAACCATTAGAAAGGTAGGAAACTATATTTAAATAGATAGGTTTAAATGAAAACACATCAGACACAGATTTGGCTCAATGTAACTGTGAGTTACATAGCTTAACATCTTAGTTTTTTTCAAAATAAGCTTCAATTATGCCTTCAACTGACATAATAAATAGTCACCTTATTGTGAGCAACCACTTTGAGGGCAAAGGTTGCCAAATAAAGGGAATTCATGACAAAACTGAGTTGATTACGAGATTCTTCTAAAAAGTCTTCCAGCCCTTCATACCAAAGTCTTTTAATGTCTGACCAAATCATTCCTAAAAAAAAAAAAAAGAAGAAGAAGAAGAAAAAATATCAGATAACACTTTCTTATTTCAATAATAAATTAAATAGTCCTTTAAGACTCAAAGTATTAAATAAATAACCCTTGGGCCAGTTAAAGCCTTGTTGAAAGAAAAAAAAAAGAACTTATTCGTGAAAAGTTCTTTCTTAACATTTGAAAAAAAATAACCTTAAGTTTCATATGACTTGAAGAAAATAACCTTAAGCTTCATCTTTACCAAAAAGAGATTTTAAGTGATGTTAAACAAGCATAAGAAATGAAATAAATTGATGCTAAATACACACAAACACACACACACACACACACACACACACACACACACACACACACCCAAAAGGACTCAGTCCCCTGATCCTTTTCTTTTATCTACACTCTCTTTACTGATCACGCCCAATCTAATGGC
>NW_012148263.1:1357345-1363657 GCF_000956105.1 Propithecus coquereli | reverse complement strand
ACACCCAAAAGGACTCAGTCCCCTGATCCTTTTATCTACACTCTCTTTACTGATCACGCCCAATCTAATGGCTTTAAATACCAGCTATATGGCAAACACTATCAAATTTATATATTTAAACTCAACCTATATTTATACAACAATTTATATCTCTAAACCTCTCTCCTAAACTCAACTTATATAGGCACTTGGCTACTCTATATCTCCAATTGGATGTCCGAACTGAATTACTAATCTCTGTCCCCAAATTCACATTTGCAGATATCCCCATCTCTATTGGTGATAACTTTATCCTTCTAGTTGCTCAATTCAATTCAAATGTCCTTGAATCATCCTTGACTCCTATACTTCTTTTAAACTCCACATTCAACACAAAAGCAAATCCTGTTGCCTCTGCTTTCAAAATACCTATATTTAGGATCTAACCCTTCTCACAACCACTTCAACTTCAAGCCACCGTCCTTTCTTGCCTGAGTTACTGAAATAGCTACCTGGTCTCCCTACTTCTACACTGATCTCCCTAAAATCTATTCTCATTACAGCAACCAGAGTGATCCTTTTAAAACTCGAGTATTACTTCCCTCCTCAAAATCCTTTTACTAGCTCCCAGAGGAGAAAGTTAACAGCAGGTCCAAACTCTTTTTCCATAGGAATAAAATCTCAGGTTGTCTTCTACTAAAGTGGTTTCCTTGAAAAAATACTATGTTAAGAAAAATATGGAAGATCACCTGTGTCCAACATTGTTATAAAAACAACCATTGATTGGGAAACCATCTGGACTGGGAAAACTATGAGTGGACTCCCAGACCCTGAAGGTATAAATAGCCAGGACTATATGAAAACATGTTCAGAAACATAGGCCTCTGCTTCTCTGTGGTATGTCTCTCTTAAATCAGAGTATGACTGTAACTGGGAGCTATACTCTTGGGCTTTATAAGACATAGTTCCTGCTGGATTTGAGGCTTTCCTAGCTGGGGTAAACCACACCCACCCACATGGCCTCATCCTTTAAACCATTGGCCTAGGAAGTGGCCCAAGACTTTTGTAAGGACTGCCAATACAGGTATCTTTGAAGCCATCATGCTGACATGCTGTGTTTACTGTTTTGTATCCTTCCACAAAGCTAAGTAAACCTGGGGCCAGATTTCAGCCTCCTGTGTCCTTCGAGGGCAAATGTCAGAGAACTCAAGACTTAAATCCCATTTCACTCAGAGTCAAAACCAGTCTTTACAATGGCTTACAAGGCTCCATACTACCCCTTCTCTCTGACCCCATCTCCTACTAATCTTCCTTCTACTACTCTAGTCACACTGGCATTCTGGCTTCCTTGTTCTTTGAACATATGTGACTCCTGCCCTAGGGTCTTTACATTGGCTCTTCCCTCTAGCTGGAAGCTCCTCCCTCAATACCCATTTGACTAACTACCTCTCTTTTTCATGTCTTTGTCTACCACCTTCCCTAACTATCCTATTTAAAATTGCAAGCACCAATGGCTTCCACTCCCAATCCCTCTAATTCTGCTTTTACCTTTCTTTTGTCGTACTTATCACTTTCTAACACTGAATATAATTTGCTTATTAGGTCTATTATTAATTGACTTTCTCCCACTTTGGGTAAGCTCTTCAAGAGTAAGAATGTTTGTTTTCTTTACTGATGTCCCAAATGTCTTGAACAGTGCTTGATACAAAGAAAGTGCTAAAAATATTTGCTAAATGAATAAATATACACAAATAAAATACCAGACTAAACAAATTTAAAAAACCTTCCCCTTTTTTGGCCAGAAGTTCCCCTATAATTATATATTTCTAGGAGTACCAGACAGCAGTAATATAATTCAGGATAGTTTTATGGTACATTCCTTCACTAAGACATTTTAGGGAGAATATAAAGTAACACAAGAATAGAGTGCTGCAGCATAACACATGGGTGGAGAGCAAATTAAGCCAATCAAAATTGTTCTCTGGCTTACCAGCAGGCAGAATAATTCCCCTGGGAAATAAATGAAAACCTCTGTTCATAACATCTTAATTATTCAGTACTCATATTTTATATAGAAAAAAAATAAAAAATATTTGCAGATCTGACAGGAAAAAGATTTTTTAAAATTCTACTTGAATTACTCAAAAGAATAGATAAAAACTATCTAAAAATTTTAAATAAAATAGTCTAGCAGGTAATATTTTATTAATTCAAATATTATTTTATTTGGAGAAGAAGTGAGGATAAAAGCTTTCTGAGTATTTATCATGCCCAACCGTCCCCCAATACCAGGAGCTATGGAGCTGAAACATATTAAACAAATCCTCCACGATCATACTTTCCTGGAGACTCAGTTGTTGCCTAATACTAGATCCTGATATACAATAGTATGCAAATCTTTATCTATGAAACATCTTCAAACAAAAACATTTAAACTTTAGTCACATTCCTGCTAACATTAAAATACTAAACCAAGAAAGATGTTTATAGAAATAAGTGTTTTTTTCTACAAAATGCAACATTATACCTAAAAGAAATTCTTATCAAGAAGTTACAACATAAAATGGAGAAGACTGTTGATCAAAAAAGGCAGACATATGAAAGTACAGTGAGGACCACTGTCAGGTAATTTCCCATTGCCTATGCGACACCCTCACCAAAAAGAAGTTAATACACTTGATGTATTTCATATTTCTCACTTAGATTAAAAAGAATAAAATAATTTTAAACTATTATAAGTAATAATAATTACTACATAATCAACATTCTATCATTCTATATTTTAGGGTCCATTTTTTTTTTTAGAATTAGGAAATAACATTAGTAAGCAGCAATCTCAGCCATCTTAGGATTTCTCAAGGCTTAATTTTATGTCCTCTTTTCTCACATTATACTTTCTCCTTGTGTCTCATCTCATTGTTTCATATACCACCTATATTCAGATATTCACACATTTCTAACTCAAGCTTAGACTTCTCTTGAGCTCCAGACCAATTGTCTACTTGACATCTCTCTTGGATATCTCAAAGGCTTTTCAAACAACATATCTCAAACTATACTTAGGATCTACCCACTCACAAATCGTCAAACCTAGTACTCTTGGCCAGGCGTGGTGGCACCTGCCTGTAATCTTAGCACTCTGGGAGGCCAAGGTGGGAGGACTGCTTGATGTCAGGAGTTGGAGACCAGCCTGAGCAAGAACAAGACCCCGTCTCTACCAAAAATAGAAAAAAATTAGCTTGGCATGGTGGCGCAAGCCTGTAGTCCCAGCTACTCGGGAGGCTGAGGCAGGAGGATCGCTTGAGCTCAGGAGTTTGAGGTTGTGATGAGCTGTGATGATGCCACTGTACTCTACCTAGGGCAACAAAATGAGACTTTGTCTCCAAAAAAAAAAACCACCACCACCAACAAAAAAAAGCCTAATACTCTTCCAAAATACCTATGTTGCTCAATAATCTCCCTTTCCCTCATCACTAATATATTATTTCCATGTCCTATTGGCCTTACCTTGTAAACGTCTCTCAATTCTGTTCCCTTCTCTCTTTCCCTACCACAATTACCCTAAGTCCAAGGTACCATTGGCTCTCATATGGATTACTATTAATACAACCTCCATCTACTAGCCAGTCCTTTCCTCCAACCTATTCTCCACACTGTAGAAAGAATGATCTTTTCAAAAGGCAAAACTGATCATGTCACTTTCCTATTTAAAAACTTCAACGGTTCTCTATTGTTCTTAGTATGAAGTCAAAATTACTTAACCTGGCCTACAAGGCCATGCATGGTCTGGTAACATATGTTTCCACAGCTTCATCTTGAATCATGCTCTCCTTGCTCTAGGAACATTTACTCAGTCCCTTCTTTGTACCATGCTCTCTCTTGCCACTGGGCTTCTGACTGTGCTTTTCTCTAAAACTAGAATACATTTCTCTCCCAATTCTCCCAGTTGATACCTATATATCCTTTAGATCTTACCTCACTTATTGCTTCCTCGAAATAGCTTTCCCAACCTCTCTGACTAGGTCAAATGCTGCTATAATATGCCTGCTCTCCTAGCACCATGACCTTTACTCTGTAGCACTTAATTCATTTGTGATTTTTCATTTATCTGTATGATGCTCAAGTTAATCATTTTATTTTGTTTTGTTTTGCCTTAATTAGACCATAAGCTCTATGAGTACAGGGGCCATATCTGCTTCTGCCTGTACAAAGTAGGCGCATGACATTTTTTAAAATACATTTTTATAATAGATGTTCTATGATGTTTAATAGCAAAATATTAAATAAAATACCATTAATATTCTGTGCTTTCATCAACAAATTATTTCCTTTTTACCTACCTTGCTTTTTAACTTTATCCTACTTTTTTTCTGAAAAGATAATAAAAAGAAATAGGAAACAAATGTACAAAAATTGGTCATTGTGAATAAAAAGTCACTGTGTGCACTGCTTGAAGTAATAAATTGAACCAAGTAGTGACTTTGGACAAGCAAGCAAACTATTCCTACGTGCTCACTTAGAGCAGGTTTGGATCTATATACAGAAGGAAGCCAACATCCTTGGCAAGGTTTATTCAGATTTAATTGTTTCAAAGCAGAAGCTGTGTTAAGGAAAATAAAACACTTCCAGGAATTTTACCGGCTTAATTCACATGCATTCTTCTAGTGAGGTAGAATAAAATTAATCATCTTGCGTGAGGGGGAGAGAGGGTGTATGTGTGTATATATATAATGTTATTGAAAACAGGTCCATCATTCTTAAAAGGGAATAGCCCTAGTTTTACCATTATGATGAAAATCAGTGACAGCAGCAATATTTATGCTATCCAAACAGTGGTATGACTATTCAAGTTCAGTGAGTTTTTGCTTACTGCTAAGACATACAAACTTTAATTTGATTCTTATACAGACTTGGGTAAACTGAATCTTACAAAACACAGAAAATGTTTTCTGATTACTACTTAAACAATAGGTTATAGATAAATAATATAAAATTTCATTTCCTTAAGACTAAGTTATATATAACAATTTTTCAGAAATTGTTTAAATGAATACAGGGAAAATGCTTCACAGAGATTCTTTTCAAACCAACATTTTTTTACCTACTCAAATAACAATATAAACAAATTTCACATTGGTAAAATCCACACAACACAATATGGAACTATATATAGTAAAGTATAAATTATTTTCTAAATTAAAATGTTAAGTTTTAGATAAGAGAGCAAAAATACAGGAAACAGGAAAATATTAACAAGAAGGAGTTAATTCTCTACAACCTAGAGTTTAGATATATTATTTGTAGTTTATCTACCTAATTTTAAACCTTAATGCATCATGGATTGAATACTGTTAAAAGTAAAACTGATTAAAATCAAGTTACTTGAAATTAACTGATTTTCAAGTAACTTGATTTCAATCAGGGTTTTACTTGATTTATAATCAAAAATTATAAAATATAAAAATTATTTTTATAGCTGAAGGAGAACTAAAATTGAATATTGTAAAATAACTCTTCTCTAATTATTTAATAATTGAAATAATTAAGAACATATTAATCAAAAGATAAATACAATTAGTACTTTATACCACAGAAAAGACTAAATTTTATAATAATATCCTTTTACTCTATAGCAAATAGTAGATGGACAGGTGGGAAATGGTGAGGTTAAATACAAGGTTGAAGACACAGATAGAAATAAAGGAAATGTCTTTAAAAGACCATAAATAGATAATCATTCCCCACCACTCCCTGCCCCCAGACAAAAAGGCAAGGTGAGTAAAAACTGTAGAAGGTCATTTAAGATATTTATTATATAGCATAGTACTTATATAAAATGATTTTCAGAAAATAAAATGTCATACTTTAAAAAAATCTGTCATTACTAAAGAGATTTCACTATCATTACAAGGAACTGATTTATGGAATGAGTCACCAGGGACCCCTTCAAATCTAAATTTAAATTATGTTTCTGTAATAGAGATAAAGTAAGATATAATTACAAAATTTCATAGGTTCTTAAAAGGAAAACTAATCTTATAATGAAACAGAATAGTTAACTTTTAAAATGCAGAGGAGTATAAAATGTATTAAGTTTCAAAATGCATAAGACAAGTTCATATTCTTACATCAAAAAAGCACTCATCAGTAAAAGTTGTTTTTCTGTTTTAACAATCATCAATAACTTCAGAGTCTGAGAATAAATAATTTTTAACTTCCATGTATTTAAGTAATATTAAATGAGAGATATGCTTCCTTATCACCAAGTTCAGGAACATTTATCTTTTTTTTTTTTTTTTGAGACAGAGTCTCACTGTGTTGCCTCGGCTAGAG
>NW_012148263.1:1298457-1357295 GCF_000956105.1 Propithecus coquereli | reverse complement strand
AGCTGTCCAATTAATTTCTTTCTATTTTTGGTAGAGACGGGGTCTCGCTCTTGCTCAGGCTGGTTTCAAACTCCTGAGCTCAAACAATCCGCCCGTCTCGGCCTCCCAGAGAGCTAGGATTACAGGCGTGAGCCACCGCACCCGGCCAGGAACATTTATCTTTATAAAAGTGTCAGTTAAATCTTCAGAGATCATGGAGTGTTCAAATTCTTACAGTATAAACATTATAAATTTGCAAATTTAACTCAATGTTCATAATGCCATGAAGCAAGGGAGAATTAAGGGTCTCAATAAAGGTAAAACTTTTCAAACTAAATTGGTACTTACCAATAATCCACAGTATAAGAAGATAGTCTATTCTTTCAAGGGCTGGTCCCATTGTGTTTTTCTTATCCTCATTGTAGACAAGAGAATATAGATTTAGTAACAGTAGGAATGTGAAATACGATGCTCCATGAATAATAAATTTCATAAAAGGTGTGTGAATGATTCTGCCAAACTGAGATTTAGGAGCTATCAAATAACAAAGTGACAAAACTGGCCAAAAGATGCCTACTGTCAAAACAGTCATTATCTTCTTACAGGTGGGCTTACGTCGGTAACCTGACATCTGTCCAAACCAAACAGTGTTCAGGAACTGCTGGCAGTTAGACTGGGAGACAAACTGAAAAGGACAAACACACACACACACAAAAAGTAAAATACAACTTTTAAATACTGATTAATTGATATTCAGAGTTTGAATAATAGTTTAATGATCAATTCTATACAATGAACATAGTTGGGTTTCTTTTTTCTTTTTTTCACAAGTAATATTAATAAAGAGTACAGAGGTAAAGAGCATAGACTCTCAAGCCAGATTACCTAGATTCAAATCCAGGCTCTGCCACTTACTAATGACCTTGAGCAAATTTTTAAATATCTCTAAGCTTCAAATTCCCCATCTGTAAAACAGAGTGATAATAGTACCTACTCACAAAGTTGTGAGGATTAAATGCTAAGCTCTTAGAAAAGTACCTGGATCATAGCATGCACTATGTAAGTATTAACTATTATTATTAGCCTTCTTAGCCATTTTGTCACATTTAATTTATAAAGACTCTTACAATAATATTTATGAATTCCATAAATATTATTCATCCATAGAAAAAGACATCATTAACTTATGTTTGGATGCCTCTGGGCTAGAGAAACTGCTGATTTTAGATACAAGAAGTCAAGATGCCAAGATAGCAAAAACAATCAAAGTCTAAATATTAAATATATTCATGCTCCAGGGAAACATTGAGAATTTCTTAAAAGGTATTAAAGATACTCTTAAGCCTGCTTAAAAGTGAATTTTGTGTAAGAAAAGGAAAAATATTTCCAAATAAGAGGAAAATTCTAGTTCAAGTGTAGAAATTAATTTACCAAAGCTTCTTAGTCTACCAATTTCATAGGCAATATTTTTCCAATATAATGCTCAAGTTGTGAAGTATAACTTAAGGGTCCTGGCTGGGCATGGTGTAATCCTAGCACTTTGGGAGGACGAGGGAGGATCACTTGAGGCCAGGAGTTTGAGACCAGCCTGGACAATATAACGGACACCCCATCTCTACAAAAAATTAAAACATTAACCAGGCATGATGGCACATGCCTGTAATCCCAGCTACTCAGGAGGCTGAGGTGGGAGATCACTTGAGCCCAGGAATTCAAGGTTGCTGTGAGTTATGATTTATGCAACTGCACTTCAGCCTGGGTGACAGAGTGAGATCCTGTTTCTCAAAATAAAAAAAAAGGTCTTGATAACTCTTTATGCAATAATGTAAGCAGGTTTGAAATTACTAAAATAAAGTACAAGTAGATGATCATAATATTATTCAGGTAATTGGTCAATCTTCTGTTTTATAAAGATTTATCCTGAGATAGAATATAATTTGTAGAATGTTATACTATAGTGAAAAAAAGAATTAGAGTTTTGTTGTTGCTTATTGTGTTTACCAAGAAAATTTCTAATAATACTACATAGTTGGTCATCCATATCCATGGGTTCTGCATCTGTAGATTCAACTAACCATGGATCAAAAACATTTGGAAAAAAAATAATAGCAACTGCCATTTATTGAGTACTTGCTTAATGCTAGTACTCACTGTGCTAAACCCCTTAAGTATATATTCTTAGTTAATTCTTAAAACTAAAGCTCAGACAGATTCAATAACTTGTAAAGGACACACAATTTTTATGAAGCAGAAGTAGGATCTCAACCCAGATATGTTGCCCCAAAGCCTTTGCTCTGAGCCACTAGACTACTGTAGAGAAAGTATCTTAAATATATCATAGAAAGCCTCATACCTCTTTTTGGTTATATTTGATAGCAAGTTTTAGACGACTTAAATTCATTCTTTCTTCTAGTAATCCCCGTTTGTCAAGAGGCTCATCATTGGATGTATGATTTAGGATAACTTCCAGTTCACGTGAATTTCGAGCTTGCGCGAGCAAATCTTTAGCAAACATTTTACATTGCCGGGCTAGCTCTTCATAATCATTCCTACAAAATGCAGCAATCTCTTATTAGAAATGTCACTTCCATCTTCTAATTAAGCCAAATTCACTAGAAAATTTCTTACTCAGCAACATTTTATTTCTGCATAAATAAATAAAATCTGAAGTCATTTTCTGCTGACAATCAAAGGAAACTACTGGTTCACAAATTCTCCACAGCTTTGGAGATAACCATAACACAATTATGGTCCCTGTGTTCATACCGATAATCTTAGATGAGCACAGTGTGCCCTTATATATAGTGATAGTCCTAGAAATTCTAATATTTGTCAACCAGTTAACTCATTTTCCCTTACTCTGTATAACTTTGGCTAAAACTTCCTTTTATGTTACTCATCTAAACAATAGAAATAATATCTTAATGCTTTCCAATCAGTATTATCATAAAATCTTTAGAGTTTTTTCAATAACAGTCTACAACATGTTTATGCTACTTCTGATATTAAAGTAGCATTTCGACTCATATTTCAGTTGCTCATTTGAATGAAATACAGGTTAGAAAGAAATATACTAAAATACACTTAGTAAAGAACTGTCCTTCAGAATCACTACTGCTTAAATCTTGGAGCTGAACTGTTTATTCAAGACAGACATAAATTAATTTGTGAGAAATGAAGATGTTTTAGTACATAATTCTTTTTTAAAATATCAATCACCTTAAATTTATATCTGGGTTTAATAATAACTTAAGAATAAAGTCAGAAATAAATAATTATGAGTCATGGTCTTAGATTCAGACTTAAGAAAATAATTTTTTATTCAGTTTCTTTCCCCAAAGGGAAAGGAAGAGGAAAAAGAGAGGTTTCCCACTGGTTAGTCTTAGTATACAATGCGTTTTTCATGAACTGGCTGTATAAAATTATAACTCAAAGAATAAAAACTTCTTTTCCTTAGAAGTTAACATTTCTCTAATTCATTGTTTGCATTTACTACATAACCAAAACTACCTGAGAATAAGTAGTTGGATTTCTTTTACAAATGATGTACTACCCGCTTCTTGGTTTAGGAATCTAATTGCAGATGGGAACATTTATCAAAAGGGTATATTATTACAAAGATATTCCACCTTTGGATAAACATTTGATAGACCACTATATTCAAAGATAAAATTAATACATTTTATTAATCTAACTTTCTTCATCACTAATAAATTATGGGAAGATGAATAAGTGGCTATATAGTTTAGATGGAAACAGTAAACTGGAAGCAAGGAGTCCTATGTTCCAGTTATAACTTTGCTCCTACTTTTAGTTTTAACCCTATTCCTAATTAGATGGTGATATTATTAAAACATATAGCCTTTATAGATCTCTTTGGCTGTCTATAAAAACACTGGATTGAAGTAAATGGGTTCTATGATGACTTTCAAATCTAACTTCATTATTCTACGATTATATATAATCATAGCAGTTGCTTCAAATCCTTTTTGGAAGAAGTTGAATAAATTTTATTTTATATGGTAAAATTCAAAACTCAAATTATGAGATAATAGGAAGTTCTTTATATGTAAATAGAATAATTTATTAACAGCCTCATAAGCCAATAAAGTTAAAAGTAGCAACAAGTTACATTTTAACCACATCTTAGGTGTTCATTAAAGTAAAGTACATACTTTGTCATATCAAGTCTAAATAAAATTTAATTTATCTAAATTAAAGTACAGTGGTTCCAAACTTGAAAACTTACTAACAGATATTTTTTAAAAGTTTCTGGAAATGAGAAACTTTTACTAGTGCTGTTAAGACTAAAGAAAATTGCAAGTTTCTTATCCCCCTTCTAGTAAGGAGAAGTTTGAACTTTCCCAATCTTGTCAAGTCAGTGGAAGGGTACCACATAAATAAGACCTGGGGCTCCAATAGCTGCTGGACAGGAAAGAAAAGGTGGGGATAGTTACAGATCCCCAATAGAAACCTTGCAGCAGTGGCTGGTAAGAAATCTTAATCAATTCCTCCTTCTTCAGAGGGCACCAGAGATACTCTCCTATAATGGAAAATCTCAAAGCTTTCCCTCAACTCTACTAGAGGTAGTTTTTTAAGGATTTTTTTTACATGTTTAAATTAGTAGTTTGATAGGCTGATTTTCCAAAGCCTTTTTTTTCCCATCAGAATTTCACTTAAGCTTTGTTTCAGAAGAAAACTCAGATTGGGTGTTTATCCTTAGTAATTAGTAGTATATTATTTTTATGTTTACGTGTATTACACGTTTCTCCTGCCAGAAAATCTGAGCAAACAGTGGAAAGGGACTATGTCTGTGTGTGTGCAATGTCCTTGATACACAGAAAGCATCTGATGTGCTTTGAAAGATTTAAAGGATCAGTCCCCAAGGATGATCATAGAATCTGAGAATGAGGGGAGGTGGGACAGAGAGCAATTGCAAATACGTTTGCTCTTGCTTTAGGTTCCAATTTCTATTATTTTTCACACTGTTCTATAGAATGTCCTTGGTTAGGACAAAGAGGGTAGGAGATTAATGGTGGTTAAAAGGTGGCAGAGGGCTGATGGGGAAGAAGTAACTTAAGTAGCACCAAGTTCTGTTCCTTTGCAGGAGAAGGAAAATCCCAAGTAAGTGGCAACAAGGTATGGTCATGTTGTATCAAATGTAAATAAATATAAATTATAATTTGGTCTATGAAAACACTCAGGCTGAAGTTTTGAAACGAAAGACATTATATAATTTACAACTTCTATTCATTCCCACCTGAATTCCACCTCCACAAGGCTTAGTTCTTTCAAATCAGCACTAAGTTCAAATGCTCTTAGAATTGGATCTTCCTCTGTTAACATGATTAGAGCTGGACTGGCCAAACATCGATATATATCAAGACGAAACCTGTGGTAAAATTAAATTCTGTAATGTAAAATGAACTTATACACATATAATTAGCATTTTAACCTATAATTTTCATAAATTTATACTTAAAATATTATATAATTAAAAGAAATCAGGAACTACAAATATATTTATTACAAGATAACTTCTATGAAAAGAAAAAGACTTAAAAATTGAATATCTTGAGATATATTGAAAAACTTTGTATCTATTGCTTTTAAAAAAATTGTTTTACTGTCACTTTTCATACATTCAAAACTTTATATAGTTCATAAAACTATATATAGTTTCATGAAATTTCTATTCCTTAACCCAAGAGAATTTTAAATGAAATATGCTAATAACTAATAAATTTTTGATATGATGTGGACTAGACAATTGTTAAATTTTTTATTCCCCAGTGAAAAAACTACTTTAATATGCTTGATACATATAATCCATTACTCATATAGCCTGGTTATGATTTGGAAGATATTTCAAATTTTAGGAGGGAAATCTTTCATTTATGCATAATCTCCAGCTAATAGACAAGCACTTCCTTTACCCTCAATAAACTGATTTTCACATTTCAATATCTAAATAGGAAATAAATCATTAAAATTTTGCTATAATTCTTCATTTATAAATATTAATTATTAATTTATAAATTTGGTAGATATTATGTATTGCATATTTTCTTTTAAACATAAATTTAATACATGCTTGTTATAAAACAAAAGTAAGCAATTTGGAAACATGATACTCCCTAATCCTCTTCTTCCCACCAACTGCACTCCTCAACGATAGTCACTTTATAGAGAATTGTAAATATCCAACCTGATATTTTCTATTCACACACAAACACAATCGGACATAATATATAAAGGAATAACTTGCTTTTAAAAACTGCAATCATGAACCTCTTTCTATGTCACTACCTTCTTTTCTACAACTGGATGGTTTTGCATTTTAAGGAGGTCTATCAGATCTCCATTAATGTATATTCAGATTGCTACTAATATTTTTCTGCTATAAAAAAATGTAGCAATGAATATTCTTTAGTTTATATATCTTCTGCACACTTTGAATTGCTAGGCAAAATGGCATGTATTTTTAAAATTCTGATAGATCTTACCAAAGCAATAATAATGAGAACTCACTTTTTCTTACATCTTCACTAACACTGGATATTGTCAATTTATTCAATCTTTGCCAACCTAATGGCAAATGGAATTTTATAGTTGGTTTAAACTGAATTAGTTTAGAAGCTTCAGCATCTTTCCACATTTAATGTCCATTTACACTTCTTCCTCTGTAAACTGCCTGTTCATATTCTTCGGCCCATTTTTCTGATGATTGTTTATCTTTCTTTTGGTCAATTCGAAAGATCCATTAACATATCAAAGAATTTAGCTCTCTGTCTCATCAAGAGTGATTCAGATACTTTAATCTAGTTTGTTGTTTATCTTTGTACTTTGTAATGGACTTTTTTCTATACAGAAATTCTAAATCTTTATTTGAACAAATTTATTGATATATTTATTTAGCTTACAGTTTTAATGTCTTACTTAGATGCAAAAGTAGATCATGTATAATGCCTTTTTAAGAAAACAATATTTCTGAAATTCAGTTATGATCCAGCTAGTCAATAAACAAATACATCTATCTGTATCTTAAGTAAGGATATCTGGCAGGGTGCAGTGGCTCACGCCTGTAATCCTAGCACTTTGGGGGGCCAAGGCTGGAGGATCACTTGAGGTCAAGAGTTTGAGATCAGCCTGAGCAACAGCCCATCTCTAAAAAAATAGAAAAATTAGCTGGGCATGGAGGTACACTCCTCTAGTCCCAGATACTCAGGAGGCTAAGGCAAGAGGATCATTTGAGCCCAGGAGTTTGAGGTTGCAGTGAGCTATGATGATGCTACTGCACTCTAAATAGCTCAGAGACAGAGCAAGACTGTCTCAAAAAAAAAAAGTAATCTGAAGAGGTATTTGCCTACACCATACTGTCAAAAAGCTGAGAAAAATATATGTAATTAGGCAACTTGCCTTTCTGTTTCCGTCAATATGTCTACATTAACTAATTTTATCAAACTGTTTCAAAAATAGACTTTTATATTAACCCACTTTATCATGTCTCAAGATATATTGAGGATTAATGACAAAATGCACAAGAAGAGTAACTTCCAATAATCGTGGAATGAAGAGGTTGGCAACCAATTGTGCCAGAGTTATAATGAAGCATTACTGTGTAGAATGCACTTAGATATAATCTCACAAATAATGAAGCTGCCTTACTTTATAAAATCTATCATTTTGGGTATACAAAACACCATCAAAATAATGCCAGTATGAAGAGGTGTGATCCTTTTTCACACACACACACACACACACACACACACACACACACACACACACACAATGCATAAAACTAGATAAAATTATGCCAAAAGATCAACCATTTCAGGCCACTGAAAACTGTCTATCAAGAATTGTTGATTGTTGAAAAACTGCCAGAGCTTCAGACAGGAATTGCTAGGATCTGTGGCCTTGTCTAAAATGCCTCCAGCACCCCCGGCCCCAGTTCAATCAATGAGGTCTGTAGTGTTGTTACCAGCTTGGGAGCTGGTACACCTGTACCTTTGTGCCAAAGTGGGCAAAATCAATTCAAGGAGGCAAAAGTCTATAGCTACACTGGCTGAAAATGATAGACTTGGTAGAAACGGACAGAAAAAACCTACAGTTTTGCAAAACTGAGGCTGCGGTCCAAGTTGAATCAAGCAGTGAACCAACGAGAAATTTAACAGGGAGATCCTGGAAATGAGAAAGCTGTAAGATGGATTCATATAATGTCTCCACCAATTCCTGGCTAACTAGAAAATTACACATGTGTGGGGAACATCAGAAAATGTGGTAAAAGAAAAAGCCAATAGGATCAAGATGGCAGACTACACATATGTAATATGTGCCTCCTCCACAGAGAGGAGCCAGGATGGTAAGCAGATTCTCACATTTCAAACAGATCATCTAGGAAAGAAGCCTAGGACTCACCAGGGAAGTGATGGTAAGCACAAAAATGGGTAAGGAGAGGAGTCAAGGCAACTTGCCCAGCTGGGGACTGGCTAACTGGACATGCGGAAACAGTAAGAAAGAAGCCCCCAGGGCTCCACTCTCTGAGATGAGCTTTTATGATCTTGACTACAAGAGAATTGCTCAACCCACGCAGGTCTCAGGCCTAACACAGGGAGTTGCTTGAAGATTGCATACAGATACAGCTCTAGAAAAAGAACCCATGCAGAATCCCACAGGCATCTGAGCCTAGAATAGCTTGAGCCACGGGCCATTCTGAAAGCCTAGATATCAGGGAACCATGGGCACGCCCAAGGCCACTGTACAACTCCAAAAATAGACAGAGGAGCCCAAGAGCTCCCACACATCCCTGGGAAGCTCCTCACTAACCTGTTGTGGGCTGCTGTTGAGACTGAGACGTGACCACACAGCATTATCCAGTTTCTCACCCATGCTGCCTGAGTAGGTGAGAACCCAGCCTTTCTGGTCACAGGTCCAAGGCTCCATAAGAGTTTGACACTGGGCTGCACCCTGCCGTTGGGCTGAGTTGTGGGCTGATGTGGCTGCAGCCCCCACCTGGCTGGGGAGGGACAGGGAAAACCAGCATGCATCTGGGATGGTACCCACCAACCTGTAGCTAGCTGCTGTGGAATCGAGTCTCAAGCAAACTGCACTCCCCACAGTTCCCTACCAGTGCAATCAAATTGAGAAGGTCCCTGCCCTCTCTGGTCAAAGGCTCAGGGGCCCATATTGGGAATATGAAGACAGGCAGCGCCCGCCCTCAGGCTGAATTCAGGCACATAGCAACAGCTCTGCCTAGCTGATGGACAGGAAGTCCAAGCTCTACCTATGCCTAGGACAATTCCCATCGCCCTGCTATATAAGCTGCAGTAAACCGAGACCCACTCAGCACTTGCCCATGCTGTTTGCCTAGAAGAGGTCCCACCCTCTCTGGTCACAGGTCCAAGGCACCATTTTGGGAGTTTAAAGCTAGGCAGTGCCTGGCCCTTGCGCTGAGTTCAGGTTGATACAGCTGCAGCCATGCCCAGCTGAGGAAGGACACAGAAGCCCAAGCTCTCCTACACAGGTGCCTAGGACAATTCCATCACCTTGGTACAGGCTACTGAGAGATAAGACACGAGCAGACAGGGCACCCCACAGTTTCTTGCCCTTATCGCTTGCCTGATAAGGGCTCTGCCCTCTTTTATTGCAAGCCCACACCAGCATCATTTTGAGAATTCAACACTGGGCCCCATCCTGCCCTTGGACCAAGCTCAAGGTGACATGGCTGCAGTCATCACCTAGCTAGGAAGTGACAAGGAAAACTAAGTTGCCCGAAGCACACTTAGGATAATACCCACCACCCTGTTACAAGCAGCTGTGGGACTGAGGACCAGCCTACCCAATCCATTTCAGATACCAGTAATACCAATATGGACTACTTTTGGGTCCCAGTGGGTGGCTCTACCTGCACTATTGCCACCTCCCACATCATACCAGCTGCTCAGGGGTCTGAGAACCTGTCCATACACCCAACCCTCTGCTCTAGATACTAGTCTCTGAGCAAGCCACCTGAAGGCCCAAGAATTTGATCCCCAGGACTCACTAACAGTGCTGCCAGTGTAAGCTGCTCTAGGGGCTAAAATCAGTTATATTCAGCCCACTGCATCTACCACTGGGGCCCAACAACTGATTCGTTGGGCATTTAATTCCTCAGCAAAATTTTACCACAGCCTCAACTAATAACTGTTCCCTAAGCCATTGAGGAAATCACACATACCACTGACCCTGTGTACTGCCTAAGAAATCATACAAAGATCATACTACTGCAGGTACCCAGAATCAAAGCCAAAGTGACCTCCTCAACCAACAACATATATACATCTCCAGGAAAAAATTCTCCCCTTCAAAAGCATTTCAAGAATCAGAGAAAATGACTGCTATACCAGATGGGCAGATATCAATCAAAAGACACAGAAAACATGAAAAAGCAAGAAAATATGACACCACAAAAACACCACAACAACTCTCCAGCAACAGATCCCAATCAAAAAGAATTCCTTGTAATATCAGATAAAGAATTCCAAATATTGATTCTAAACAAGTTCAATGAGATATAAGGGAAGTCTGAAAATGATTACAAAGAAATCAGAAAAATCAATTCAGGATACAGTGAGAAATTTACCAAGGAGATAGATACCATAAAAAAAGAAATTCTAGAACTGAAGAATTCATTGAAGAAAATACAGAAGTAAGCTTCAATAATAGACTAGACCAAGCAGAAGAAAGAATCCCAGAACTTAAAGACAGGTCTTATAAAATAATCCAGTCACATAAAAATAAGGAAAAAAGAATAAAAAAGAATGAGCAAAGCAAAGGAGTCTTTCAGGAAAGCAAAGACTTCTGGGACTACATAAAGTGAATACATTTATGGATTATCAGTATTTCTGAGGGGGAAAAGAGTTCAAAAAGTTTATAAAACATATTTAAGGAAATAATTGATGAAAACTTCCCAGGGCTAACAAGAGAATTAGACCTTGCTATATAGGAGGCCCAATGATACCTAGGCAAATACACTGCAAAAAGGACTTCATCATGCCATATTATAATCAGAATGACTAAAGTCAAAGTGAAAGAGAGAATTTAAAAGTAGCAAGAGACAAGCATCTAGTCATCTATAAAGGAAGCACCATCAGTCTAACAGCAGACCTCTCAGCAGAAACCTTACAGGCCAAGAGAGAATGGGATGGAATTTTCAAAGTGCTGAAAGAAAAAAAGAAAATTGTCAACTATGAATTTTATATTGTATCGAATAAGCTTCATAAATGAAGGAGAAATAAACCCTTCCCAGACAAGCAAACATTGAAAGAATTCGTCACCACTAGACTAGCCCTAGAGAAAATGCTCAAAGGAGACTTAAACATGGAAATGAAAGGTCAATATTAACCATCATGAAAATATAAAACTCACAGGTCTTACAAAATAATAACACAAAGAAGGAAGAGAAAGAAATTAAACGGCAACATGACAAAAAATCAGCGAATCACAAAGGCAAAAAGAGAAAAAGAAACAAAGAAATTATAAAATAACTAGAAATCAACTAACAATATGACAAGAACAAAGCCTCAAATATCAATGTTAACATCAAGTTTAAATGACTTAAATTTTCTACATAAAAGATACATTAATAGATTGGCAGAATGGATAAAAAAATATGATCCAACTATATACTGCTTGCAAGAAACTCACCTTACCCCTAAAGAAAAATATAGATTGAAAGTAAAGAGGTGGAAAAAGATATTTCATACAAATGGAAACCAAAAGCAAAGAGAAGTAGCCATGCTTATATAAGATAAAACAGATTTTAAATAAAAAACAGTAAAAAAAAAAAAAAGAAAGAAAGAAGGTCATTATATAATGATAAAGGGATCAATTCAGCAAGAGGATATAAAAAAAACCTAAATACATATGCACCCAACATCAGAACACCCAGATTCACAAAACAAATACTACTAGACCTGAAGAAAGAGACAGACAGCAACACAATAATAGTGGAGGACTTCACACCTAACTCACAGCACCAGACAGATCATCAAGGCAGAAAATAACAAAGAAACATTGGACTTAAATTAGACTTTAGACTAAATGGACATGACAGACATTTACAGAACATTCTACCCAACAACTACAGAATATACATTTTTTTCATCAATACATGGAACATTCTCTAAGACAGACCACACTTTAGGTCACAAAACAAGTCTTAAAAATGTTTTAAAAATCCAAATCAAATCAACTATTTTCTCAGACCACAACGGAATAAAGCTAGAAATCAATACAAAGAGGAACTTCAGAAACTATAAAAACACATGAAAATTAAACAACATGCTACTAAACCATCACTGGGTCAATGAAGAAATAAAGACAGAAATTTAAACATTTTTTGAAATGAATAAAAATGAAAACATGATACACCAAAATCTATGGGAAGCAGCTATATCAGTGCTACAAAGGAAGTTTATAGCCTTAAATGCCTGCATCCAAAAAGCATAAAGATCACAAAACAACCAAACATTGCAACTCCAGGAACCAGAAAAACAAGAACAAACCAAAATCAGAATTAGCAAAAGAAAAAGATTTACAAAGATCAGAGCAGAACTAAATGAATTAGAGACCAAAAAAATTATACAAAAGATCAACGGAATAAAAAGTTCGTTCTTCAAAAAGATAAACAAAATTAATAAACCACTAGCTAGACTAACAAGAAGAAGGTAAATACAAATAAACACAATCAGAAATGAAAAAGGAGACATTACAACTAATACAATGTAATTACAAAAGATCATCAGAAACTATTATGAACAATTAAATGCTCAAAAACTAGAAAAACTAGTGGAAATGGATGAATTTCTGAAAACATATAACCTCCTGAGATTGAATCAGAGAAGAAACAGAACTCCTAAACAGACCAATGAGTAGCAAGATTGAATCAGTAATAATAATAAAAAACATCCCAACAAAATAATGCTCAGGACCAGATGGATTCACAGTTGAATTCTACCAGATGTACAAAGAAGAACTGGTGCCATGCCTACTGAAACTGTTCCAGAAGATTGAGAAGATAATCCTCCCTAACTCATTCTATGAAGCCAGTATCATCCTGACACCAAAGCCAGGAAAAGATACAATAGAAAAAGAAAACCACAGACTAATAGCTCTGATGAAAATAGATGCAAAAATACTCAACAAAATACTAGCAAACTGAATCCAATAGCACATCAAAAGGATAATTCACCACGATCATGTGGGTTTTATCCCAGAGATGCAAGGATGGCTCAATATACTCAAGTTAAAAAATGTGATTCACCACATAACCAGAATTAAAAATAAAAACTGTATGATCATCTCAGTAGATGCAGAAAAAACATTTGATAAAATCCAGCATCCCTTCATGATAAAAACCCTCAAAAATCTTGGCAGAGAAGGAATATTCCTTGTTGAGGGTTAGGGTCGAGACATGAGAATCCCAGGAGTGGGACAGGACTTTGCCAAAGAGCAATCTGTGGAAATGTCAGTTCACTGAGCAAAAGCTGCTCGACCTTGAGGAGGACATTCCACCGATCAGGGATGTCTGCAAACGGACCCCTTTTTGAAGGTGGAGAGAATGATCAAAGGATGTCAGCCCAGCAGATAAGAGCACTTTGCTATTCTAAGCCTGAGACAATGTTCCTATCTCTCTCCTAAGTTCATGTCTCAGTAAGAGGAACTAGATAAAGTAGAAAGAAGTACGTGGTCTCTCTGTACCTGTTTAGATTATACGCTTTACTGCTAACTCACCAGCTTTCCACGTGAAATCATTGTAATCTATAACATGGAAAAGAGAATAAAAATGGGTGCTAGACTTCAGTCAGTACCACCTGGCTCACAGGACTGCTGGTGGTCCCCTGACCTCCCCACACCCTTTCACCTTACTTTTTGTGTCCGTATCTTCGTCTCTCCCATCTCTTGCAATACACACTGCCCGGAAAGCCAGTTATATCGGGAGTGTTGTGAACCCCCAATAATTTCTCAAAATAATAAAAGCTGTATATGACAAACCCACAGCCAACATCATACTATATGGGGAAAAGTTGAAAGCATTCCCCGTGAGAACTAGAAAAAGACAAGGATGCCTACTTTCACCACTTCTATTCAATACAGTGTTGGAAGTCCTAGCCAGAGCAATCAGACAGGAGAAAGAAATGAAAGGCGTCCAAATTGGAAAAGAGAAAGTCAAATCATCTGTTTGTTGATGATATGATCTTACACCTAGAAAACCCTAAGGACTCCTCCAAGACTCCTAGATTTGATAAAGGAATTCAGCAAAGTCTCATGCTATAAAATCAATGTGCAAAAAATCAACAGTATTTCTGTACACCAGCAACAACCACGCTGAGAATCAAACCAAGAACTCAATCCAATTTACAATAGCTGCAGGGAAAAAATGAAATACCTAGGAATAAATCTCACCAAGAAGGTGAAAGATCTCTGCAAGGAGAACTATAAATCACTGATGAAAGAAATCATAGATGAAACAAACAAATGGAAAAACATCCCATGTTCATTAATCAGAAAAATTAACATTGTTAAAATGACCATACGGCCCAAAGCAATCTACAGATTCAATGCAATTCCTATCAAAATACTAATGTCATTTTCCACAGAATTAGAAAAAACAATTCTAAAGTTCATATGGAACCAAAAAAGAGCCCAAATAGCCAAAGCAATCCTAAGTAAAGAGAACAAATGTGGAGGCATCACATTACTTGACCTCAAATTACACTACAATGCTAGAGTAACCAAAACAGCATGGTACTGGCATAAAAGTAGATACACAGATCAATAGAACAGAATAGAGAATCTAGAAATAAAACCATATACATACAACCAACTGAAATCTTTGACAAAGCAGACAAAAATATACACTGGGAAAAGGACACACTATTCAGTAAATGGTGCTAAGAAAACTGGATAGCCATATACAGAAGAATAAAACAGGATTCCTATTTCTCACCGTATACAAAAATTAACTCAAGATGGATTAAAGACTTAAATGTAAGATCTGAAACAATAAAAATCCTAGAAGAAAATACAGGACTAACTCTTCTGGACATTGGCCTACACAAATAATTTATGACTAAGAACCCAAGAGCAAATGCAACAAGAACAAATATAGACAAAGGAGATTTAATTAAACTAAAAAAGCTTCTGCACGGCAAAAGAAATAATCAAAAAGAATAAACAGACACCCTATAGAGTGGGAGAAAATATTCACAAACTATGTGTCCAACAAAGGACTAATAGCTAGAATCTACAAGGAACTAAAACAAATCAGCAAGAAAAAAACACATAATCCCATTAAAAAGTGGGCAAGAAACATGAACAGACTCTTCTCAAAAGAAGATAGACAAATGGCCAAAAAATAGGTGAAAAAATGTTCAACCTCACTAATCATCAGGGAAGTACAAATTAAAACCACAATAAGATACCATCTTATCCCTGTCCGAATGACCATTATTAAAAAGTCAAAAAATAGCAGATGTTGGTGGGGGTGCACAGAAAAAGGAACATTTATACACTTTTGGTGGGACTTCAAAAGAGTACTACCTCTATGGAAAACAGTATGGAGATTCCTCAAAGAGCTAAAAATGGACCTATCATTCAATCCAGCAATCCCACTACTGAGTATCTACTCAAAGGAAAAGAAGTCATTTTATCAAAAAGACACCTGCACTCAAATGTTTATCACAGCACAATTCACAATTGCAAAGATATGGAATCAACCTAAGTGCCCATTAATTCATGAGTGGATAAAGAATAAAGAAAATGGTGTGTGTGTGTGTGTGTGTGTGTGTGTGTGTGTGTGTGTGTATCATGGAGTATTACTTAGCTATAATAAAGGATAAAATAATATCATTTGCAGTAACTTGGATGGACTGAAGACCATTTTCCTAAATGAAGTATCTCAGGAATGGAAAAACAAATACCACATGTTCTAATAAGCGGGAGCTAAATGATGGGTACACACGTGCACAAAGAGATGTAAAGGACACTGGAAACTAAGAAGAGGGGAAGCGGGGGCAGTGAGGGATAAAAACTTATCTATCTGGTATAATGAACACTGTCCAGGTGGCAGGGACACTGAAAGCCCTGACTTCAGCATCATACAGTATATCCATGTAACAAAAACATTTGTACCCCCCTTAATATTTTGAAATTAAAAAAATTTAAATCCTAAAACTATAAATCCTAAAACTTCTAGAAAAAAATGAGTAAAAATCTTTATGACCTTGGGTTAGGCAAATATTTCATAGTTGTCACACCAAAAACACAATTCGCAAAGAAAAAACTAATAAATTAGACCTCATCAAAATTAAAAGGTATGCTCCTCAAAAGACATCATAAAGAAAATGAAAAGACAAGCCATAGATTGGGAGAAATCATTTGTAAAGCATATATCTGATAAAGCACCTGTGTCCAGAATATACAAAGAACTCTCACAACTCAATCATTAAGATGACAAACAACCCAATAAAAAACAAATGAGCAAAAGATTTCAACAGATACTTCATCAAAAAAGATATATTAATTGCAAACAAGCATATAAGATGCTTGATATCATTAGACATAAAGGAAATGCAAATTAAAACCACAATGAGAAACTACTACACATACCAAGTGTTGGTGAGTATGTGGCAGAACTCAAATCATCACACGTTACTGGTGAGAATGTAAAATGGTACGACTTTGGAAAACAGTGGTTACTTATAAAATTAAACATACACTTACCATATGACATAAAAATTCCACTCGTAGGTATCTACCCAACAAAAATAAAAACATGTCCACACAAAGACTTGTATGTGAATGTTTACTGCCAAAAACTGGAAACAATTTAAATGTCGATCAACTAGTGAATGGATAAATAAAAAGTAGTACTATATCCTCACAATGGAATATTACTCAATAATTTTTAAAAATGAACAATATGGATATTTATATGAACATCCATATTGATGAATATGATACATGAAATGATATATGAAACAATATGGACAATATTATGCTAAGTGAAAGAAGCCAGAGACATAAGTCAATATATTGTATGATTCCATTTACATGAAATTTCTAGTAAAGGAAAAACTATAGAAATAGAAAAATCTGTAGTTGCTTGGTGCTCAGGATGGGAGCAAGAATTGACCAAAAATGGACATGAGAGAACTTTTTCCAGTGATGGAAATTTTAGAATATTAGATTGTGGTGACTGTCATACAACTGTATAAATTTACTATAAATCATCAATCTCCACATTTTAAGAAAAAGTTTGTTGAGGCCCTATGGAGTAAGGTGATTACGTCCTGTGTAACTTTCTGGGGTTTTGGTTTCATCCACACCAATATATGAATATGGAAATATGTAATTCTATATGTTCAGAGTTCTTTTAAAACAGTTATTTCATATGGTTCAACCTAAATATTTGGTCAACCATAAGAAGAAATGGAATAGATGAGGCAAAATTAATAACAAGTAGGCAAACTTAATGAAAAAGGAAAGAAAACTTGAATGAAATCTGTATAGGCAGAAATTGGGAGAGGGAATTTTTAACATGTAACTGACAGCCACTGATGAAACTCTAATTTCTAATCTAACATTGTAGTTAAGAGTCACATTTCTAACCAATAGTAATATTAGCCATTAAGGAACAGATATAGAACACCAAACTACTAACAGTTAGCTCTAGAAAGGGAAGGGAGAATTGGTATTGGTCATGGGACTTCTGCTCAATATTAAATCTAGAATTTTAACGAGGATTTAAGGGTTTATTCATGTATTACTTGTGTAAACTAAAATAAATACTTTTTTATAACAAGAAAGAAATACTGGAAGCAAATTTCCCATATATAAGGCAAATGGAAAGAGATTTTTTGTCTTTGAAAAAAACTTAAATACAATTATTGTATAATTCAGTTATGAGTATCTAACTCAACATGTGTATATAATCAATTTAAGATTTTATAAAAACAAATAATACTTCCCTTTAGAGAGTCTGGGAATACAGAAGCATCATGTCATAATACCTAAATCTTACAGGCTCTTATTAATTCTCATACCAAAATCACTCTTTTTGGAGATTGACACTGTCTAGTTATTCTAACACTCTTTCATCATCATTGTCATTTATTTACCTCCATGTCACTCTTGTATATTCATCGAGGAATGGGGCACCAAGTAGTCTCTCCCTCAACCCATATTACCCTAGCCTCAGTTTACTAAGAAAAATTTCATGGAAAGAACTACGCATCAATTTCAAAAATTTTTTGTGCCAAAATAAACTTGTACTAACTTGTTATATCATGTCTGAAAGAGGATCTAATTTGAGGCACTGAGAAGGATAACATATAGGTTTTAAAACAGCCCCTATCAGAGCACAGGAATTCTGCCAAAACTGAAGCAAAAGCAAACATTAAATTTATGTTGAAGCTTCAGTGGAAGAACACAGTGAAATCACTGATGCTTTACAAAAGTTTATAATGACAATGCCCTCCCCCCAATCGTCATTTACAATTGGATAACTCTTTTTCAGAAGGGAGGAGTTAATGTTAAGATGTAGCCTGCAGTGGAAGACCATCCACATCAATTTATGAGGAAAAAATTAATCTTGTTCATGCCCTAATGGAAGATTGATGATTAACAGCAGAAACAATAGCCAACACAACAGACATCTCAACTGCTTCAGCTTACAAAATTCTGACTGAAAAACTAAAGTTGAGTGAACTTTCCACTCAATGGGTATCCAAACTGTTGCACCCAGATTAGCTACAGATAAGAAAAAAACTTTCAATAAAAATTTTAAACAAGTGAGATCAAGATCCTGAAGCATTTCTTCAAAGAATTTTAACAGGAGATGAAACATGGCTTTACTAGTACAATCCTGAAGAAAAAGCACAAAGTGATCGCTTACAAAAGATGGAAGTGGTCCAATCAAAGCAAAAGTGGAACAGTCAAGAGCAAAGGTCATGGCATCAGTGGTTTAGGATGCTCAGTGCATTTTGCTTGTTGACTTTCTGAAGGGGCCAAAGAATGATAACATTTGCATATTATGAGAGTGTTTTAAGAAAGTTAGCCAAAGCATTAGCAGAAAAATACCTGGAAAAGCTTCACTAGAGAGTTCTTCACCATGACAATGCTCCTGCTCATTCCTCTCATCAAACAAGGGCAATTTTGCAAGAGTTTCAATGGGAAGTCATTAGGCATCCACCTTACAGTCCTGACTTGGCTCCTTCTGACTTCTTAAAAAAAAATCTTGAAAGGGCACCCAATTTTCTTCAGGTAATAATGCAAAAAAACCCTGCATTGACATGGTTAAATTCTCAGGACCCTAAGTTCTATAGGGATGGACTAAATGGCTAGTGTCATCGCTTACAAAGTGTCTTGAACTTGATGGAGTGTACGTTAAAAAATAAAGTTTGTATTTTTTATTTTGATCTCTTAATTCTATTTTTTCATGACTTTTTTGAAATACCCTCATATATACGCACACATGTAGTCATGCATCGCTTAACAACAGGGATACAGTCTGAGAAATGCATTGTTAGGCAATTTTGTCATTGTGCAAACATCATCAAGTGTACTTACATAAGGCTAGATGGTATAACCTACTATACACCTAGGCTATATGGTCTAGCCTATTGTTTCAGGTCTACAAACCTGTACAGCAAGTTATTGTACTTATAGTGTAGGCAGTTGTAATACAATGGTAAGATATTTGTGTACCTAAACATAAAAAAGGTACAGTAAAAATAAAGTATAAAAGATAAAAAATGGTACACCTGTAGAGGGCACTAAATATGAATGGAGCTTGGAGCTTAGAGAATTGAAGTTGCTCTGGGTGAGTCAGTGAGTCAGTAGTGAGTGAATGTCTAGGCCTAAAATATTACTGTATACTGCTGCAGACTTTATAAACTCTGTATACTTAGACTATGCTAAATTTATAAATAAACTTTTCTTTCTTCAATAATAGCTTACTGTAACACATTTACTTTAGAAACTTTTCAATTTTTTTTAACTTTTTGACTCTTGTATAGCTTAAAACATATTACATCATACAAAAATATTTTTCTTTATTGTTATTCTATAAGCTTTTTTATATTTTATAAAAATATATTTTTATATTTCATTCATTAATTTTATTAATATTTAATTAGTGTAATTTAAAATTTTATTAATATTTTATTAATTTTATATTTAAATTTTATTAATTTAATTTTTAATTTTTTATTAAAAATTAAGACACAAACATACATTAGCCTAGTCCTACACAAGGGCAGGATCAATATCACTGTCTTCCACCTCCACATCTTGTTCCACTATGAGGTCCTCAAGGGCAATAACATGCATAGAGCTGTCATCTCCTATGATGAGATGCCTTCCTCTGGAATACCTCCTTGAAGGACTTTGCTGAGGTTGTTTTATAGTTAACTATTTTTTAATAAGTAGAAGAAATACACTCTAAAATAGCAACAAAAAGTATAGTAAATACATAAACCAGTAACATAGTTGCTTATTATCATTATCAAGTATTATATACTAGACATAATTGTATGTAGTATACTTTTATATGACTGGCAGTGCAGTAGGTTTGTTTACATCAGCATCACCACAAATACATGAATAATGCCACCCCAGGATACAACACGCTATGATATTACCAAAGCTAGGACTTCACGAAGCAATTAAGAATTTTCCATCTCCATTATAATCTTATGGGACCACTACTGTATATGTGGACTGTCATTGACCAAAACATTGTTATGCAGCACATTACTGTGTGCATATATAGGCTTTTGCTGAAAATCAGATTCTTAAATCTAGCCCAGAACCATACATCTTATACAATATCCCCATGTGCGTGATCTTGCTCAACCTGTACAAGACAGGGTACTTTCTTGGTAAATCGCTTCTCAGTTGTTCTTAACATTTTCAATTGGGGAAATGGGAAGAGATAGTGAATGAGGAAGAGATGAAGACTTAATATTGTGTGAGAGGGCAAGTCAGAGGCATAACAGTTCAAATATTTAGTTAGATGGAAAACAGTCTTGATTTCCTTATAAATAACTAGAAAGTGATATCTCCACACCTTCTACTACATGATAATTCTCTTGGATTAATAAACTTTGACTCTAAATGCACATAGTGCTCCCACCAGCAGGAGTATGAGATAAACCTCGATCATAATTTGAAGGATTTTCCTAATTATTCAGTATTTGGTAAACATTTCTAAAAAATGCAAAACTCATTGTATAAGCAAAGGAACTAGAAGTTTGGCTTTCATAAGTCATCCCAGCATCACATTTCTTAAAAGCTACATAGAAAGAACACCAATAAAAAAACCAACATTGTTGTTATGTATACTTTACTATATCACACATCTATTTATCAAAATCTTAATGTGCTAACCTGGAATGTCGCAGGCTGTCCTTTTTG
This sequence comes from Propithecus coquereli, assembly GCF_000956105.1. Classification (NCBI taxonomy): domain Eukaryota; kingdom Metazoa; phylum Chordata; class Mammalia; order Primates; family Indriidae; genus Propithecus; species Propithecus coquereli. Next base: position 1,335,854 of record NW_012148263.1, on the reverse strand, counting down.
TTTTTTGCAGAACACAATGTGCATTCACAGCCAACTGCATGGGGCTTGGGTAGAGATACATCCTGTTTTAAGAGCATTGTGAGAATTTCATAGTTGTTACGATGAGCAGCTAAAATGACAGGAGCAACATCCATAGTTGTTGAATACTCAGGATTCTGAATTCGTTCCATTAGTTTCTGAAAAATATTTATATAAATGTCCAAAAATTATTCATGACTTCAAAAAATATGTTTATCTGAAGAATAAAATGAAAAAACAAGAAGGCACAAAGAACTTAATTATTTTAAGGAATATGCAAACATTTTACTTTGACTAAATTTTTTTGAAACCTCAAAACTTAACTCTAATTAATAAATGCATTATAATTATAACAGACAAAATCTTCAATAGGTAACATTAATAAAGCTAGAGTTCTGTTTTCCTAACAAAGAAATAAGACTATCTAGAAAAATACCTTAAGTAAAAGTATTTAATTTTCATAAGATTATAGAATCATGTATGACAAGGATATAGAAAAGGATGTTAGAAAAAGAATATACTGCAAAAACAAAAATGTTAAAAATAGCCAGAATAAAAATGCATGGGAAAAACTTTAAAAATTCCACATCTATGGCAAACCTGGTCACACTGATAGCAATGAAGCTACCTGAAAGGGAAAGTAAATAGGACACACTCTTCATTTTGCAAAGTTTTCTACACATTCCTAATGATTATATATACTATTTTATATCACAAATGCACAAAAACACTAACAATCATAGCTACTATTTAATGAGTTCTGGAACTGTTAGGCACTTTACGTTTATCATCTCATTTAATCCTCACAATAGCCTACAAAACTGAGCATTATAATCCCCATGAAGAAACTGAGGCTCAGAGAAGTTAATGTGCCTGAGCCACACAATGGGGTGGCTGGGTGCTGATTAGAATTTAGGTTTGTATTACTCCAGAGCTGGAGCTACTTCCACTACAAGGACCCATGGGCCAGGTGAGGGCATGAAATGAAGGAAGAAAACATTTGTAATTAAAGAATTAGAGTTAAATAAAAAGGTTGACTATTTCATGAATATTGCATATTCTTTCCAAAACTCCTCACTTTGTCACAGCAGTTTCCCTGAGATTCCACACTGTAAGCTCATCAAGTTCACATTTATTGGTAATTTTTATTAACATTGTAAAAGCAGTGTATACTCATTATAAAATATCTGAAAAATACAGAAAATCAGAAAGAATAAAAAAACCATATTCCTACTACCCAAAGAACATTTTACAGTACAGTATTTCCTTCGAGTCTTTTCTCTATCCCTCTTCTGAAGACATCTTTTGCATAAGTAGTAGGTAATAATAGTAGGTTTTAAACCAATGATTAAAAACAATGGTTCTTAATATTTTGAAGATCAAGGACCCTTTTAATAATCTCATAAAGCTATAACCCAGGATCTTCAGGAAAAAAAATTCATGTACAGAATTTTGAATGCAATTTAAGGAAGTTCATAGACTCTGTGTTCAAGTATTTTATTTTGCTAATTTAAATTACACTACTACAAACATCTTTATGAAAACAACTTTTTCCAAATTTAGGGTTATCTCATTAACATAGAATCCCAGAAGTAGGATTATAGATCCAAAGGCCATGAACAGTTTTGAAGCTCTTGATATCATCAAAATCCTAATAGCTTATATTACCAACAATATAAGACTGCACCCATTTGACACTAAAAGTTTTACTCACCAGCACTGGGCATGATCCCTCCCAATTTATGAGTGAAAAATAATATCATGAAATTTTAATTTACTTTGATTATTGATAAGTTTTAATATTTTCTGATATACTTATCTTTTCTTATCCTCTCTTACAAAGTTTGTTCATATACTTCCCAATTATTTATTGGGGATTTCAAATTAATGAATTTATTTAAAAATTACAGACTAACCTAAAATTAGCCCTTTTCCTTCTTATCATTACATTACTGGTTATAAAGAAGAGAAAATTATATCTAATCCCTTAAAAGAAAAGTGGCCCTCATGTCTCCTATGAAATATACTTAATTATATGAAAAACACTACTAGATTTGTATAGTTCATAATTTCATTATTAATAATATAATCTGTGTACTATCAAATAAACAACCTGGATTTGAAAGTAAATTGTGGAAAAAACAATCCGACAAGCCAAGAATACTGAATAATTCACTGAAATGGAAAAACAAAGTATATAAAAAATATTTAATATTGTCTGTCTAGAAGTAATAGGGTTGGTAAAATGTGATCTCGCTGTCACTGTAAGTATCCAAATAAAGGTTGAAAAACTTTTATTTGTTAGAGATAAGGTAGAAGTATTCTTTTACTGAGTAGGTAAGGACTGCTAAGGCCTTACAACTCTAAGATTTAATTGGTAGTGATAATGGTGATAAAATAAAACTAGTCAGTGGTTCCAATACTCTGGCACACCATATCCCACTGTCCCTCCAGGAAAGGAAATAGGTTAAAAGGCTAGAAGGTGGAACAGGTATACCAAAATATAATAGTAACTACAGCATAAATGGCAGAAAATTGAATACTATTCTAGATATTACTTATCCTTTGGATAGGAACTATATTCTTTGCCTTTTTTTCTTTACTCTTGTTGGCTTCTTACCACCACTGAAACTAGATGGTACTATCCACTGGAGAAAGTCACACTTTTGTAATAGTCTAAATGAGAGTACAATTTTTCAGTTGATGTATGATTAAGGTATGCAATTTAGCAGAGCTTCTCCTAGTTCTCAGATCATGGCAGATAGTCAGCAACCAATTTATAATTCTTTCTTAAAACAGTATTTTTCTCCTGAGTATAGATGGTTTATATTTCCAGCAGTTATTTAAACTGCTTGTTTCACTATACCTCACTAATAATGTTGCATTTTTTAATTTGGTATACAAGAAATATATTTTTAAATTAGCATTTATTTAGTAGTGACTATCTTCCTAATTACAAAAGCAATAAAGAAAAATAAAAAGATTTTTAAAAATCCTTAATTTGGTCAATCAATAAGAGGTGATGAATGTTAGGTAACATTTTGCTGCATTTCCATACACTCCCTTTCCTATGCATATTTTTAACCTTGGATCAAATTATATGTACAATCTACTATCTTCATTTTTTTACTTACTATATCATATTTTTCCATCTTCCTAAATATTCCTTTAAAAATACCATTTAAATGATTGCATAATATTCTACTGTGTGTATAAGCAACTACTTATATTTCCTATCTTCTAATTTTGGGATGTTTAGATTATGTCACACCGGCTTTTTTTCACTACTACAAGTAAGATTACAGTCAACATTTTTGTCCACATATCTATTTCCTTGATAGGTTCCTAGAGAAGAAAATAATAGGTTAAAGAATATGAACATCTTTCTTGATTACGACACATCCTGACAAAATACTTTCCAAAATACTTGCCTCACTAGTATATGAGACTAATATTCCCTTGCCATCAATGGTTATTATCATTTTAAAATACTGGCTAATTTCATAAGTAAAAATTAGTATCTTATTTACTCGAGTATCAGTAAGATTTAATGTTTTGTATTTTCTGAGATTTTCATGTCCTTTCTAATATTTATTTGGTGTTTTTCATCAATTTATCTAATTTAAGACTATTAACTTGTGATATATGCTGCAAATATCTTTTGCCAGTCATCCACCTGCTTTCTCAATTTTGCCTGATGTTTGAATTCCAGAAATTTAACTTCTGTAACAGCAAAGACTGTGGCATTATGTTTAAAAAGTCCTTCTGTTCCCAGTTAAACAGTGACCTACATTTTCTTCCAGTTTTATGGTTTCATTGTTTATATTTAATTCTTACTTATCTGGAAACTAATCTATATTTTCAACATTACCTGCAGAATATTCTAAATATTTTAAAAATACTGGTCCACACTGACAAAATTATGGAAATATCAACTAACTTAAATACTAATTAAAGCAATACTAATTATTCTTGCAAGTGTCTACTTACTTTAAAGTAATATTTCACAGAGTGAAAAAAAAATCTATTTTAAAAAAACAAAACAAATTTGGGGAAAGAAAAAATGGCAATGGGGCAGGAGATATATTTTGGTTTAAAAATCCAAATTAATAAATATTTAAGAGTACTAACTACTATAGTTGGTCTTGATGATCGTTTTGTTCGATGATTAAGTAGTATATCAACAGCTCCCACTACTTCAGAGTCGATTGCCACCAAAAGTGCATCTGCAGACTTCAAAAAAAAAAAAAGTTAAAAATGAAAATGGAAGATAAAAAGGTAAACTATTTCTTTTTACTAATTCATAAATAAAACTATTTTAAAAAATTTTAAACTGTATTATATACAGTAATACTGAATTTTCAAAAATTGAGACTGTACAAATAGTCCATTTTCTTGCCTTAACAGTACTTCTGTGTATCATAATACACACTTTTCTGTCCTGGTTTCAATGCATGAGCTAGTAAAATAATGAATGCTTGATAGAAGGATTATTAGTGGAACAGTGCTGATCCATGCAGTATTTAAACGTATTTAAAGTTTTTTTCCCCCCAAGATCTTTACTCTTCGACTGTGGACCAAAAGAATCTTAACATTCCAAATCTGTAAAAGAAATCGTCAAGAACTATTACTACAGGTAAAGGATTGTGTTTAGTCTAATAAAAATGATCATTAATGCAACCATGATAGGGGAGAATGGCAAATATATAAAGGGAGAGCTTTCTCTTATCATTTTTAAAACATACGTGGCGACTGAAATGGTACATATTTGACATTAATATTAGCAATTTTATCAAAGATAAACCACAAATAATTAGGCTACCAAAATTCAAAGGGGCCAGAAAGAGAAGTAATTTTATAGTTCTACTCTCAATCTATAGCTCATTGTGAAGATCCAACTTTGATAGGAGGAAAAAGTAAGGAAATGGGGACTTTTCAACCGTAACAAGGACTACAATCCTACTGGAAATCGTAACATCAAGGTTTCGTTTTGCTTTGTTTGTTTTTCAAGGGAAATCATAAAGGAAGAAGGAAAACATGGGGATAAATAATGATTTAATCTAAGAAAATACCCTGATTATTTTCAATCTATATATTTTTAAGTGCTATAATCTTTAATAACTATTTAAATCAATCAATATTCTTGCTCTTGGAAATGAAACTATATCAGATCTTTAATATTCTTTGTAGCTGAAAAGAAGAAAGCTTTATCCACTTTATCTGGATGTTAAAAATAGGGCAAAAAATGGCAGGCTTTACCTGGATATCTAAAAATAGGACTACGTACCCCAAAGAATGGGTTGGCATTTTCATTCAACCATTAGGAATCACTTATGTTTTCCCACGGCAAAACTCCCCACCTAGATGGAAAATTTAATCCATTGTTTTATCCATTAACACTTTCAGGGTTCACTGGGCTATAGCCTATGCTTTAAAGTCCTAGCATTATTATTTTTCTGCTTTGCACACATTTCTCTTCAGTTTTTAGCATAGTCAGTCAGTTGAAGCAAATGAACAAAAAGAACCTTGTATCCATTACTATTAAATATTTCATTTATGATTTTTAATTTTAACCTATAAAGCTAACTATACTAATGACATTGCTCTCAAAGTCAAACACCAGGCAACTTCAAGCATCTGAAACATAGCCACCGTTCCAGCTACAACTTAAAAAAAAAAAAAAAAAAAAAAGCAACATATTGAGCTGTCACAAACTAACTCCATGGGCACCATTTCCCAAAAGAAACAGGCCCAAGCATTCTGACTTAGAATTGTCTATAAATGATGACTATCTGACTTTCCTAAGAATTCTTCAGATTGTTACAGAATAAGAAAACAGCTAGATTGAAAACAACAAAGTAGGGAAAAGAGGAAAAATTGCTAAAGTTGACCACTGAAAAGATAAAATACCAGTATAGCAAAATCACTATCAATGAATGCACAGCAGTCCGAAGCCATTTAATGTAGGGACAAACATGTTAATAGTTTCAGAACATATGAAGCAAAATAAAATGATTACATTCTTAATGATTCCAACTTACGATGGTTAAGTTAAACTATTCTGATACATTACTTAGTAAAAAAGTAAAGATTTATATTAAATCTTTTAATGCTTAAAAGGATAAGCTCCAGCTGTAAATATATTCATTTATATAAAAATTTCATGTAAGTAGTTACCATTGACTTATTCTGAACAAATGGTTTTTTATTTGATAAACCAATGGCAGTTCTGAAGTAAAAAAGTGTTTTAAATTATTTTAAAAATATATACAGGTATACAAAATGTTCTCACTAGTTTTGTTTCCCAATTTCTCAAATATTTGACAATTCCTTATTAAAGTATCTTCAATACACATATATTTATGAGGTTGCTATCTTCCTTCTGACCTTAGAATTTGTCTTTTCAACAATTCCCATACTCTTTCGCATAAGCTCAGAGTAAGAAGCTACTTATTTCCTTTCCAAAGCTAAATTTTCCACCTTAGTATTCTATTTAACGCTCTCCAATCTTCTGCAGTGGTCCCCAACCTTTTTCGCACCAGGTACCATTTTCATGGAAGACAATTTTTCCACAGATCAGAGTGGGGATGGTTTCGCATTACAATTTATTGTGCTGTCAAACCTCTCTGATAATGATAATATGTATTTGCAGCCACTCCTCAGCGCTAGCATCACTGCCTCAGCTCCACCTCAGTTCATCAGGCATTACATTCCCATAAGGAGCACGCAATCCAGATCCCTTGCATGCAGAGTTTATATACAGTAGGATTCGTGCTCCTTTGACAACCTAATGCCTCGGCTGATCTGACAGGAGTCGGAGTTTATGCAGTGATGCCAGTGATGGGAAGCAGCTGCAAATACAGAAGAAGACTTGCTTGCTCCCTTGTGCTCACCTGCCCACTGCTCCTTCTGGTTCCTAACAGGCCATTGACCGGTATCAGTCGGAGGCCTGGGGGTTGGGGACCACAGTTCTATAGGACCTTGGTCCTTCATTTGCAGAAATATCAGATCCAGCTGCCCGCTCCCAAAACATTAAATCTTTTCTCACTCTTTGCTAACTTGACTTAATCCTGTCTTTCTCTTACCACTCAAGTTTTCTTCTTCCTTTCACTGTGTTGTACTTCTCAAAGTTTGTCATTTTCTCCAATTTTACTGATGCCATACTTTCAAAATTCAATGACCTTTTCTACTGCCTCGATTTTCTTGCTTTCTAGCAACATATTAAAAGTATTTCTTTGGTTTGCAGAATGCTGCACTATCCTAACTGATTCTGACAACTTGAATCATTTATTTGGTCTTATTTAATGAAACTCTTTCTATGTAATGCCCTTTGTTAAATGAAGATCTTCCCTAAGAATGAATCTGCACCAACCCTTTGCTCTTCTCTGTGATTTCACCCACTTTTACGATGTTGTTATTCATGGCCCTCCCCATGCCCATGCCTGTCTACCGTACCTCTTTAGCCTGACCTCTCCCTAGAGATATAATCTTCATCTGTGACTGTCTGTTGGGGACTGCTTGATAACCCCAAAATCAACAAGGCTAAAACGAGAATTCACATTCTTTTGCTCCAAGCTTGACTTTTCTTCTAAACTTGCTATTGTTCTTTCATCCTTCTCCCAGTCACCCATGTTTAAGATTTCCAAATCATCTTGGACTCCTTCTCAATTCCGCCCTCCAAATGTAAATACTCATTAAGACCTGTCAATTCTTCCTTTATAACATCTCTCATGTCTTGCCTTTTTTCCCCTCTTCTTACAGCCACTATTTTTCTTTTAGCCATTGTTTCAATTCAAGCCTTAACCTCTTAATATCTGTATTACAACAAAAACTGCTCACATAAGCTATAGTCTTCCTCACTTTCCATTTCTCAATCTATACCAAACTCAGGCACTAGATTCATCTTTTGAAAATACCAATGGACACATATCACATCCTTTCTCAAAAGCCATCTAATGATACTCCATTATCTATTATATAAAATCCAAATTCCTTAGTCTGGCATGCAAGGCCCTTTTCATCAGTTTTGTTTTAGTTATTTATCCTGATAATTTCCACTACTCTCCAACCCAAATATTTTGTTCAAAAAGGCTAAGTCAATTCATTGTCTCAAGAATATACATTGCATGTGCCTTTGTTTACATCCTCTCCACATGCCTTTTTCCCTGCCTATCTATACATTTTTGAGAGTAGATTAGGGTTGTAGGTAAGATGATGGACTCTGGAGCCAGAACCTGGGTTCAAATTCCAGGTCTCCCATTTATGGAGTGACTTTGGGCAAGTTACTTAACCTTTTGTACCTCAGTTTCCTCCTCTATAAAACGGGGAAAATAATTATATCTACCTAACAGGGCTGTGTGAGGATTAAGTAACTGAATATATTTAAGGTTCCTGGCACAGAGTAGTACTATATAAGTGTTAGTAATTATTATTAATAATAATTCAAGGCTGAGCTCCACTGATACTCCTCCAAAGAAATCTTTCTTGATAGCACCAATCCATAGTGATCTTGCTCTTTCTTATATTTCAAAAGCATTAATATTGAACTACAGAAATTTAAATATAAAATAGGGTTTCTTAATAGCAGCACTATTGAAATTTTGAGCCAGATAATATTTTGTTGTGGGGGCTGTCCTGGGTGTTGCAGATGTTCAGTAACATCCCTAGCCTCCACCCACACCATACTAGTAGTAACCTGTCCCCCAACTGTGAAACCAAAACTGTCTCCAGACATTGCCAAATATCCCCTGATGGGGACAAAATCATTTGGTTGAGCACCACTGATATAACACAAGATACATGAAAGCTCTTTGTAACTGCGAAGCAATATATAAGGGTCAAGTATTAATATTATTACCACTCAGCATTATCAAATATACCTTTGTATTATTTGACTTATAACTCATATACACTTTAATTGTCCAATTCATTTTAAGAAATCAACCCAACCAAAGACCTTGGACATTTGTTGATTGATAAAATAAGACACAGGTAACCTGGACAGAACACAGTGAACTAGAAAGAGCATGGGATTTGCAGTCGGAAGCTTAAGTTCAAATCTTAGTTTTGCCCTTACTAATTTTATAACTTTGGGCAATTCATTAAAGTCTATGAGCCTCAGTTTTCTGATCTATAAAATGTAACATCTATATAGGTTGACTATAATGTTTGAATGTGATCGAGTATGTGAAAGAACCATGTTTATTGCAGAACTATTACATACATGTAACAACATGTGTACAAAGACAAAATTATTATACCATAATACCTCTTTTATCCAGAATCATCAGATCAGGGAACAAATTTCTTTATAAATTTATTCTCTAGGTAACTGAAGCTTATGCCTTTAAATGTTTAACTTTAACACTTAAACTATTTAGATGGAAGTTTTCTTCCGAAAGTCTGTGTGTATATATATACACACACACACACACACATATATATTTCTTCTTTCTTCTAAAATAATAGGTACTGAAAATAATTTAACTTTTTCTTACTGACTCTGGGCCACTGTTATAAACCTTAATTACCATGCTAACATGTAGCTCCCTCAGAAATTATTAGATATGTAGTGCTGTTGACCTCTTTGTGTCAGAGGTACCATTTCTTTTTGTTCCACTACAGTTCTCATGCCCTTCCATTGTCCCTCTAATGCTCTATGGATTACAAAGTAATTAAATTTGTTAAAATGGAATTTAAAATGAGAAAAAATAGACTTTGAAAGAAGACTCCAGAAGTACTCCTATAACTCAAGTTCATGAACTTAATTGAGTAAATTTGAAAAATTCATGGCAGCTACTCTGGCTACTCAGAGGCATTTTTTATTTACTCTCTGGTTCTCAGTTGTACTATGGATAGCTGAGGTTTCTGGCTAAGTAATATCTTTTTTACTCCAAACATATATACTTGGAGATAGCACCATATGTTGTAATGCATATATATAATAGAAATGTACATAGAACTACCCTACTTACATTCAGAAAATCTGCTGCAAGTGCTTCCTGATGCCACTCAAAAAAATATGCCTCATTAAGAGAAAAAAAAAAAGAGCTAGATTTCATGTGCTAAGTCCTATCATAAACCAAAAAGGAAAGGAAAATGATATTATTATCAAATTTGCTTCAGAATCTCTAGAGTGATTTCTTTTAAGACTTACACACATGCCTGCTTTTCTACTTGGACTGATATGAAGACAAACAGAAAAGTCCATCTTTTCCTGTTTAAAAAAATTTCTTCATCTTTAAATATAAGCAAAGAATAAATTTCAAACAATATGGAAAATTTAATAAAACTTGGGAGAAAACCAAAGTCAAACTGAAAATTGTTTTGTGAGTCAGGAGCATTTTGTTTGTATGCCTTTAAATAATATGCACCACAGAAAAACCTGTTCCTCTGACACTTTCAGAACACTTGTACTATTTTTAGGTATATAATATATACATAATAATAATATAGGTAACAAAAACAAAATCATCTTTAATAAGTCATGATAATTTACCTCTATCAAATATGAGGAAAAGTGACAGTTGGGAGGAAAAAGATAAACCAATTCAAAATATTAACTTTTTAAAAAGTTTCTTTTGGTTTGTTTTAAAAACTTTTAGTGGCTCAAAACAAAAGATGAAAGAAAGAGAGAAAGAAGGAGAGTGAGAGAAAGAAAAAGAAAGAAAGGAAGGAAAAAGAAGAAAGAAAACAAGAAGGAAAGAAGAAAACATGGCATATCTAACAGTACTTAGAAGTTACTGGATAAAATTATCTAGCCTTGTACCTGACAACCGTAGTCCAAAAGAAGCTGCAGTATATCCAAGTTTTCGTTTTCAATAGTTATGGTAACAGCATTTCTCCCAAGCACATCTACGCAATTTATGTTCAAGTCACCTGAACTGTTTTCCTCCAAAATCTTTTTAACCATATAATAATCACCTAAATAACAATATACAAACATAATTTAATATCCATGACATATTAAATAAGAATGACTGTAAAGTAAAACTTAGCTTATTGAATTAAAAAATTAAAAACCTGAACTCATTTTTGTATATGGAAATGTACACAGAAAATGTGAATATTTCCTTGCTGAAAACTTATATCTTAACAAAATAATAGGTACATCAGCTGCAAACATAAAAAGTAGAAATTTTTAAAATGCAGTGTGAAATAAAAGTTATTAGTTTAAAATTCTTAACTAGATGAACATGAGGAAGAGAAACTTTTAGAAGATATTTAAAGTAATTTAATAAAGGATGCCCAAAAGCATAGACTAAAAGTTAGAAAAATAAGATAGAAGAAACATAAAGGAATTTTTATATCTCAAATATGTACAAACATTTACTTATACATCTTAATGGTTAAAAATGAAATCTAGTAAGTAGAGGATATCATAAAGAGGTTTTACAAGGGAAACATACTTCAGAAAGCAGTGTGAATATGTATATGCTTGTGGGAATGTACAGTAAAGGGAAGGATGCCTGAAAGTCCTCTCTTCTCCTTCCCAAAACACCCACCCCTCCCCCCCATACATACATCATCTGACTAATGAAGCTGTTTAGATTAAATGACCAGGAAACATTTAGCTCACAAAATTGTAAAGCAGGACTAGGATTAGTGTTTGATCTGTTAGGAGCAAGCAGATTGCCTTCCGCCTGACTGTAGCCCACAACAAAACAGTTGTCCCATGTGGGAAAATGAGAATAATTACAGCAGTAATCATTTTCACCAAGGGTCCACTCTATTTGTCTCCTGCGCAGATGGTGCAGGAATACGGGGACTGAATCAAAACAAAAATGCTAATTACATGAAGTAAGAAAGCAAAGGAGGTTTTGTTTGTTTTGTTTCATTTAACTTTTAAACACAAGATGAATAAACCATTTTAAGTGACTTGCAAATATAGTTGCTCCTTAGAAGTCTATGAATAAGAAATAGGGAAAGAACAATCAGCGTGGAAACCAGAAGGAAAAAGAAATGAATGATTTCATGGTACAGAAAGAAAAAATACTAAAACTGGATTAAATGAGTAAGAAAGGTAACATCTTATTTGTTAAAATTTCAAGTCAATTTGCAATTATTTTTAATCCTATGGCCTTACGCACACGCAACTTCTTTTGAAAGAAGTTGAGTGGTAGCTTTCTTGATAACATATTTCCTTAGTTCCCTCAAGAAGAAAACTAGTCACAAAAAGAAATATTTCCCCCATAATACTACTAATTACTATTTAGACACTAATGCTTCATGGGAAAAACTTATCAGATACTTCACAAAGTGATGCTTTCAGTCACCAACCAATAGCAACCAAAGATAGACCAGTGAAAATTTATCACTATTACTGGAAAATAACATTTAACTTTATTTCAGGTGAATCTATTTCAGTATCTTAAGAGAATGCTACCCATAAAAACTCTGCTATGTTTTGTTTGTTATCATGACATGTCTAAGTGAGAATTAATTGCTTCATTCCCATATTACTTTTCCTCCTACCAATTTCTATTAGACATTATGTTAGACCTTCTCATTTCAACATCTGTGTCTCTCAAGATTTTTCTAATTTTTCCTCTTTCTCTCTCTCCTGTATTCTGGGTGATTTCTTCACACATCTCTTCCAGTTACATATTCCTCCTTTAGCACTCATTGATTTTTTTTTTAATTTAATGACTATATTTTTTATTTCTATAAATTTTATTGGATTCTTTTCTAAATCTCTTCTGTTTTATTTTCTTATATTTTCATTTCCTCCTTTTAAGCTTTTAGTAATTTTAAACATAATTATTTTATGGTCTCTAAATGGTAGTATTAATTTGAACTCCAAGCCAACAAGAGGCAGAACCACAGTTACATATTCTTAGAAAAGTCTTATTTTACCCCCATTCAGGGCCCAGACTAAGACAAACAAGTTTCTTTGAAGTTTTCATGTGCTGGTGGATGGGTTCTTTTCCTCATCTACCTCATCTACCTTTGCTGAAGGTATTGTTCTTTAAGGATCCTGGTTTTATGGTTAGGTGTTGGTTCCAATTCCCCACTTTGTGCAGACACAAGGCCTTGCAACCTGTTCCCATGAGGGCATTAAAACTCAAATTGCTACAATGCCCAGACCAGTAACTCTCACCCCCACCCATGGAGCAGCCATTACAGTTCACACATTCCTCTGTTTTTCAGTCTTTTCTTCTCTTTTGTATCCTGGGTGTTTTCTCTACTTTCTTGAAAGTTCAGCTGTTCATATTTAAATGGATGTTTATTATACGTTAGCTATCATTTCTAGGAAATTTGAAGCAGAAGCATTTCCTGGATTCTCTAGTCAATCATATTGCTAGAGACACAAAAGTATAAAGCGCCATATAAATAAATTCTTATAAAAATTTTATAAATTTCAAATATAGCAAATGGACAAAAAGAACTATGCATTTAAAAAGTTTAGATTGCTATTAAAAAAGGAATTGCATTGCAAATATCAGATATTCCACTTTTAAAGTTTCAGAGACTATTTCCATTGCAGTCAAGGAGCTATACAAAGAAGAAACAAAAATACCTTAAAAATAAAAACCAAATAAATAATTTTCATCCATAAAAGTAAAAAGTTCCACGCTGCCACAGCTAACACACTAATGCAAATAAAAAATCATATGCTATAGTCAACAGAACCTTTAGGAAACAGAATTATGACTAAGCATTCCATAGAAGTTTACATATGCAATTCATTTAAAACAATGTACTGTATCTAAAAAGACCAGAATAGTCTTAATTTTTAGAATGAGTATACATGTAAAAAGAGGTTAGAAACTTAAAACAGCAGGAAGCTAGTTCTTGAGCAAGGATTACAATTCAAAATGTCTATGTATGCCAGATAAACATATAAATGCCTTTCATTTTATATTTTTTTTATATTGCTTTCAAGAGTTACATACATCTTTTGTCTTTTAAAATGTAACATATAGAAGGCAGTGCAATATAATCTGTTTACTTTTTTGGCTAGATGGTTGTCTTTTTCAGCGAAGAAAAAGAAATTTTTTTCAATCAATTCCACAGGGAGTCTACCAATTCAACACCAAGTCTTCTCAGCCCCCTTTCCCAAATGTTCATCTACTTGTCTCCATGTATACAGCTACCCCAAGCCACCATCATCTCTCTCCTAGACTCTGCAATGACCTCTTAACTCATATAGCTGCTGACAAAGATTCTCTCCTTGATCAAACTCTAGTCAGACTTCTCTGAGCTATCATCTCCACTAGGCCTCAACCAACCTTGGTTTTTATAGACTTGAACAAAACACTAATATAGTTTCTAACAGCTCAAGGCTGTATCCTGAAGATAACCCTCACCCCTCTTAAAGGGCCTGTCTGAGAAAACTCAAGGCTGCCAAAAGAATTTATTGTTTATTCCAGCCAACACCTGAAGACAGGACCCCTGTCTCCCAGCTTCTGTGAGAGGGTAGGAGCCTAACTTCCGTAAGTGTCAGTTAGCAAACCCAGATAGATTTCACATGGACCAACTCCCCACTTCTGACATTTTGTAATTTTTCACTCCCTTGACTCTACTGAGCCCCCCCACCCATTCCCTTCCTTACTCCCTCATTCTTCCTTTAAAACATCTAACCACTTCTGTACAAACTGAAGTTGAATTCAGTTCACACTGGACTCTTTTCCCTACTGCAATTTATATTATTCATTAATACTTTACACTCTAGCACAGGGGTCAACAAACTTATTCCAAAAAAGCGCTAAATAGTAAATATTTTAGGCTTTGTGGGCCATGCCATCTGAGTAGCAACCACTCAACTCTTCCCTTTCAGGGAAGAGCTGTAAAGCAGCTGTATGGTGTATGTATTCCAATAAAACTTTATGGACACTGAAATTTGAATTTCATAGACTATTCATGTGTTATGGAATATTGTTCTTTAAAATTTTAACCATTTGAAATATAAAATTTGAAAACCAGTCTTACTCCAAAGTCTCACAAAAACAGGTGGATTTGGCCGATGGGCCATAGTTTGCTCACCTGGGCTCTAGCCCCACTTCTTCAATTCACTCTCCACCCTGCAGCCAGAGTGATCTTTCAAAAATTCAAATCATTTCAAGTGTACAATCTTCATGATTTTTTATTACACTTAAAATAAAAGCCAAAAGTCTTACTGTGGCCTACACAGTCCTAGAGGATTTAGGCCTTGCTAAATTCTGAATTTATTTTGTGCCACTCCCCTGCTTAGCCAATAATAATTCTATACCAATGTTTTCCAAATTATAGATTACA
Organism: Propithecus coquereli; assembly: GCF_000956105.1. Lineage (NCBI taxonomy): Eukaryota > Metazoa > Chordata > Mammalia > Primates > Indriidae > Propithecus > Propithecus coquereli. Next base: position 1,320,599 of record NW_012148263.1, on the reverse strand, counting down.
ACCCATTAGCAGTCATGAAATCAATATAGTGAGTCCTAACCAGCAATTTAAAAAAATGAATACTATATAAAATACCAGAAGATCCTTAATCCCATGGATCCTTAAGAACAAATTTATTCTGGTCAACTGTGATAAATCCCTGACAAACATAGTAGAGAAATGTTACGATACTGATTAAGAAAAGGTGATTCCACCTCTTCCTCATTGGCATCTGGTTTGATTTTCTGGCATAAGATGGTATATTTCATCATCACTGAAATTGCAGAGTTACTGTTGCTCAGTTTAATTTTATATTAGCCAAATTTGAAGTTAGTTGTGAAATGTAGGAGAATTTTATCTCTCAAAAAAATCTGCAAAGCTTTTCATTTTTTTTTAATAAAAAAATTTTGTGCAAAGCTTTTCAAATCAAGTTTCTATAATAAACTTGGAGTGTGGCAAGTGCAACATTCTAACTGAAATATTACCAATGGTGCTTAAAACAGAAGATTTTATTACGAGGAAAAAGAATGATGATATAAAAAAATACAAAGATTTGATCAAACTTAATTGCTGGATCCAGAAATATAAATAAGGACAAAACTGATAAAAATGTCAACTCTAGGGCAGGGTGCGGTGGCTCATGCCTGTAATCCTAGCACTCTGGGAGGCCGAGGCGGGCGGATTGTTTGAGCTCAGGAGTTCGAAACCAGCCTGAGCAAGAGCGAGACCCCGTCTCTACTAAAAATAGAAAGAAATTAATTGGACAACTAAAAACATATAGAAAAAATTAGCCAGGCATGGTGGCACATGCCTGTAGTCCCAGCTACCCGGGAGGCTGAGGCAGGAGGATCGCTTGAGCCAGGAGTTTGAGGTTGCTGTGAGCTAGGCTGACGCCATGGCACTCTAGCCCGGGCAAAAGAGTGAGACTCTGTCTCAAACTAAAAAAAAAAAAAAAAATGTCAACTCTACAGCAAACTTCAAATTAGTCTGAACCAAATTTTAAAAAGAAAAAAATATAAGCAGATTTTTACAGTGAAAATGATTTAAAATGTAGCTTTATCAAATGTGCAAAACCTAATATTACAGACCCCAATGTATTTATAATCATATTATTGTGAATGAAACCTTGAAAATTAAAGATACTCAAAAACACGGTATACTGAACTGTTCATATAGTACTTTGAATATTTTTGAAAAAAGACAATTATTACCATAATTTCTTAGTTGTTTATGAATCTTAATGAGGACTACTAATGATAATGAATATCATCTGACAAAAGAGCAAAGATTCACACTGCTGCAGGAAAAAAATTATACTAAGCATATAAGGTAATGCTGACTTTTTTATAGTAAATCAGTTGATATAAATTATAAATGCATATTCTTGAACTTGACTATTAAGAACAATTAGAAGCAATGTTTATTTTGTGGATAGAGTCTGGTATATGACTTGAGATCCCATTTACAGTGATGTTGCAAGTTGTACAAAACTTGTAGTTTATATCAGGTATGTAGCAACACAGTTTCATAAAGGGTTTATTGTATTGTTTAAATTTAATCTCATAGATATCTGAATTATATATATTTATAAAATTGGAAAAGTATATTATTGGTCAATATAAATTAAGCTAGAAAAAATATAAAGGAATTACTGTTGGAATATGACCAGAAAATAAACATGAGTTATTTAAAAAAAAAATTAACAGAAGCTATTAATAACAATAAAGAAATTCTACTGCATCTCATAGCTATACTGATATGATACTGGAATTCTTTTAGTCCTGATAATTCATTTGGGCTCCTAAAAGATGTCACTTATTACCTCTTAGTGATAACTTTTGAACTTCTCATTACCTATTAAACTACTAATCCTAGATCTCAAACTTCTCAGCATCATTAAATTCCATGGAGTCAACTATGAAGAAGATATTTATAGCATTAGCAGCAATGTAGACGAGGCATTATTCTTAGGTTGCAACAATACCTATACAATAAAATTTAATCTTTTAACACTTCTTCCCAAGTTTGTAATATACAAGGTATAGGAGTTTTGCTTGGGTTACGTTTTTAACTGCCCAGATAAAAGATTGCCTCTGTATTAGGAATATCCCATTTCCCAAATCACATGTAGGCCATTTAACACTGAGCATTTGCTTCTTCCCTCAGACATATATAATATACACAAACATACTTTTGTTTCCTTATTGCTCTTCACAAGAGCACAAGAGCATCTCCATTACAGAATAAGCTCCTAAAGGATAGAGATGGAGTCAGTAAATTCTCGATAAAGCACTTTCCCAGTGCCTTAACATAATTAAGAATCTGATAAGGATATTTTGATGACGACTTATAGAAAAGTAAAAATAATATAAAGAAACACATTTGTGGGATCACTACAAAGAAATGCCAGTATTGTAGAACTGTCAGGCAAGCTAGCTGCTCAATGATTAGTCTGTTAATTAACCACCAAAATTTTGGTGATTTGAATTATTTTTTGTTAAAATAACTATGAACCATTCCCTATAGCAACATTTCTCAATTAGTACATCCTAAAACTTTATCTGAAAAGCTTTCCTATACAAAGTACTTAAGTGCTATGCCTATCACAATTTGTGAAATATTTGTAAAATGCTGCCTACAATATACTTTACCTCTCCTTTCTGCAAAGTTTTCTTCCCTCACAGCATATATGTCCTTTCATTAGGTGCCCCCTGTCAACATAAAACTTCTCAGCAATACCCAGTATTCTGCATTTTTTCTTCCCACCATCAACCTCTCCAACACACTTCAAAATCTCTTCTCAAATAGGTAAAACCAAAAGAAAAAGCCCATTAAATATGTCAAGTAAGGTGTTAATAAAACAGCAGTGTAATATTACTTCTCTCAAAAATGTTGCACATTTTAAAAACATCCTTAGCCCAAAGGTACACAAAGTATATGTAGGAACTCGGTCATCAACACATCCTTCCTTACAATGCAGCAAATCATATCACAAAGGACACTTGAGATTAGGCTGAACCTAGGTATAAAAGTGAAATTCTGCCCTCTCCATTCTTCCTCTAAACCTATGCTGAAATTTCAAGAAGGGACTCCTGATTCATTGACTGTAAATGAAATTTACTACAAATACTCTCAATGGAAAGTTAGCAAGGACTGAATCCTTTCAAACTTCTCTTTTCTTCACAAGAAATGATAACATCAGCAAATTAAAGGGTTCATGCAGGTTGATATTTACAAGTATATACTAAAAGCTACTATCTACTCAACAGTTACTTTAAAAGAGGAAAATTAACACAAACTATTCTTAGTTTAGGTGCTTCCTAAATAAACTGATTTTCCCTTTCTCCAAGCAGCAGGCCTAAGGGATACCAGAGGCTCCCATAATTAAAAGGGGCTCATTACCACACTAACTCTTAATGAGGAAGGAAAAAGACATGGGTGGTAAGAAACACAACTTCATATTTTATAAAACAACATATTTATAGTCAGCTCTTGTTTCAATTAACTTTTACCTTTGAATTATAGAGTTCTATGTCTAAAAAGAATATGAGTGTACTTTCTAAGAATTTCATTTGGGGGGCCCAGACTCAACTTTATTTCATTGATACAGGAACTTGCAGTTCACTTTTTCTTCTAAATTTTATACAAAGAAGAGGACCTGGTGTTACCTTTGAGATGATCCTGTCCCACTTTGAAGATCATTAATAGCCATTACTAAGGGGCCACTATCTGGATCAGCAGTTGCCTAGATCTACTGAACTCATTTACATAAAAGCCAGCTATTCACAAACTATAAAATCTTTTCATTTTCTCTTTCCTACATTTTTTGTTTACTCTTTAATATGTACACACTTTTCAAAGGGCCACCCATCCACTAATATACACATAACCATCTCATCTCCACAATTTTTGCTTTAGGAATTCCTAATTTCTCCCTAAGTAGAACATGTTATGAACATTTTGCACATGTAGAGGAAGACTGCTAAATAAAAAGAATGAAATATTTTACTCTGGTGCTACCAAAGTACCTTGCTTCCTTTTTACCTTTATTGGACAAATGTAATACACAAAAATCAAAATTTATAAAATATCCATAGAAAGCAAGCTTAATTTCAAATTACGTCCAAATGTGGATGTGTCTTTTGTGGCACAAATGATTTCTATTTGTTCAACTACAATCAGGTTGATACAGTGGTTAAGAGTGCAGGCTCAAAATAGATCCCAGTTCTATTACTTTCTAAACAAGGTAACCTTCGGCAAATTAATTTTTAAATTTCACTAAGCCTCATTTTCCTCATCTGTAAAATGAGGATAACAACAGATCTGGCTCATGGGGTTGTGAGGATTAAATGAAATCGTCTATGAAAAGCAGCAGCACTCTACCCCAATAGCTGCTTTAGTAAATGTTTGCCATTTGGCCTGATCAACGCTCCAATATACTAATAGTGGGCACTACAGCTACTTCAGGAAAATTTTCACTTTTAGATTTGGCTTGGGGAACACTAAAAAAGGTTTAACAATATTAGTGAATACAAAGATGTAAACAAAAAAAATACTCCCACAACTCCAATTTATTTTTAAAATATAAATGTATACCATAAGTATAAGAATTATGCTATTTTCCAAATCTAACCTAAGAACTTGTTCCAACATACTTAAAACATAGAAAATATCTATTTTATCTCACTCATTTAAAAAATTTAATTCACATATGGGGAAAACATGCATATTTAATTTCCACCCCCTCAAAAGCCAAATCTCCCCAAGGATTTTAATGATATTATAAAATGTGAAATTGATGAAGACTATCAAGCAGTTTCAACTGGTACTACTGGATAGGCTTTAAAACTCATAAATTTAAACTCTCTTTTGTTTGAGATATGTCATGCAAGCATCCTAAATGTACACACCATAAAAGTACCTACTCCAACCATATTCCATTATGGTATTTCTGTGTCCTCAGTTTGACAGGAATATCACATTCCTTCCTGCTCTTGACCCACTTTCTGTTTGCTTTAAAATAACCACAGCACAGTAAGCTGGGTAGATGTAGCAGCCACTTACACATTCTAGTACAACACAATATTTTCCCCTTCCCTTCTCAGAATTTTTAAGAATAAAGCCACTCCAGCAACATCAAATAATTTCACATAATCCATACACCCTATTTTTGTGATGTTATAAATATAGAGCCTATGTTTCTTTACATTTCCAAGACTACTGAAAAGTTGTGTCCATGGTGTACTTTAAAAAATGCTTTCATAATATTAATACTATTACACAAAAACATAAAAGTGACTTGATAAAAGACATAGGTGGACTTTGTTTATATGTCAATGTGTTTACAAAAAGCTGTGTAAATAAAATCCTATTTCAAAAGCAGTAAGAGAGATTAGGGAGGTTGTGATTTAATAACACCCACACACACAAACAAACAAAAATCCTCTGTAGTTAATCTTTTCACAGTGTGAACTGCCCTTTGGGTTTATATTTTGGAAGTTTGCATGGCTCCAACGGTTCTCCTAAGCATGTCCATTGTACAGCAAGCTGCATAAATTCAGAAACAGAATATTTTTAGTACTTTTTTCATGTAGGAAATAAAAGCAGTCTAAGGGCAATTTCCTGTTCCTTTTATTATATGCATCACTAGAAAGCAGCTTACGTGAAAAGACTTTGATATGGCCATAAAAATGACCAATTTCTAGACTTAGAAAAAATGGGAAAACACACTAAAAACATTCCACATATTTTTGCCCTATGATTCCTGTAATTATTTTTCACTATCTTTATCTCCAAAAGACGGCTAAGGATCAACCAACCTTTCTCTCCATTAAAAAGCACGAACAATCAAAGGTGTTCCGTAACTTTGGAGAAAGTTTTGGGAACTGAGGCAGAATTTCTCCAGTCCCTTCCTTATTTCGTATATCTCCACCTAGGATATTCAGATAGCTAATGCCAGTCAACTCACTGGCCAAGGCACTGGGCATTCGAAACTAAATAACAGAAGGTTTGGTTTTGTTTTTTTAAAAAAACAAAAACCAGGTAAGAGCCCCAAATACGAGGAATCTTAAGGCAAGATCATGGGATTTTCGGACTGGAAAGTCTGAAACTAGCCTCTTCGCTCCCCGAAGGAAAGAACTGAGGCCCAAGAGACACAGACCAAGTCACTCACGCGGCCGGTGGCAGGGGCGGGGCTAAAACTCTGGGGTCTGGTCTCCCACGACGCTACCTAAACACTGGACCCGACTAAGGGAGGCCACGGCCAGAGCCGCCGCCCCAGGTGCCGCGATCGGAGGGCGCACCCCCAGCTCGGTTCGCCCGCCCGCTCCACGCTGACAGGGCAGACGCGGTGCGGGGCTACCCGAGAGGCAGCTGGCCGGCGGGAATAGACAGACACTGGGCTCCTGAGGAAGAGGGAGTGCCCCGAGTAAGTTGAGGCAGGGGGGAAAAAGAAGGGTGTGGAGGGCAGGGGCGTCCAGAGGCGGAGAAAGGGGCCTAGCTCTCACCCTTGTCGCACGCCAGCAAGAAAAGCTTCTCATTCAGTGTGTTCTCCTCCTTCACCTCCCGCACATCCTTCAGCGCCATCACCTCGTTCGGCGACGAAGAGGATGGGGAGGAAGGCAGGGAGGAGGAGGACGCTCCCGAGAGGTCCGTGCTCGGGTACAGGGCCGCCATCATCGCAGCCCATGAAGCGGGCAGGCCAGGAGATAGGGGCGGGGCCCCCACCGGCCCTGACCCCGACCCCAGCCCCGCCCCAGGGCTGGAAAAGGGATGAGTCGTTCCCACGGCCGCCTCGGCGTGAGGCCCGTTGGCCCCGAAGGGCATCGACTCTCCTCGGAGCCAGCACTCGCCCTCCACTGACAGCCCCAGGTTGGTGGCGGCGCATGCGCGACCCCGAGGCCAGCGCCCCCTCCCCAGCCGCCGGCGCCCCGGCCGAGCTGGACCGCGCCCGTCCGGGGACGACAGTGTGGCGCGTGCCAGGGCGGCAGCCGAGCGCGGGGCCGTGCCAAGAGTCGCAGGGGCCGCGCAGGGGGCGGCCCAGCCCGGGAGGAGGACGAGAGACCGGTGGGAGAGGAGCTCCAAGAGGTGCTTCTGCGCACGTTGGGCTCCAGGGCTGTGGGAACTGCTGGCCCAGCTGCTCCCCGAGATGTTCGCGACTCTCTCTTCACGTCATCCTGTGCTCGGCGGTAGCGACGACACTAGGGCAGGGCCTGCGTTGAGGGCTGGCTCGTGGTGGGCGGGGCCTGCGACGTGGGCGGGCTCCAGGGACGCGCCGAGCCCTGCTTCTCTAGCCTGCTACGCTCTTTGGGGCTTTTTGCTGCTGAGAAGGTGAACCGCTAAGTCCCAGCCTCTGTCTCCACACCCAGGTTGCCGGTTTAAGGTAATTAAGTAAATATTGAGCGGTGTGCCGTCAGCTTCTGACAACTTAACGTTTAGTGGAAACCCCTCGTGGAATTGTTCAAGTATTTCATATTTCGGTGCGCTCTGCCTGAGGCAGAAAGAACCCTCGCCACGCCTTCGGACGTGGGTTTGTTTGGGCTAGCTACTCTCATTTCTGAAGGCTATATTTTTTTTTAACAACTCGTTTGTGATTTGAAATTGGCATAACATTCCTGATGTCACACGTTTATTCGCGTGTAATTCAAAGGTACCTACTTGTAACCATTGGATAAGAACATTTATCACAGTCCTGAATCTCATTTTTAAAGATGGGTCTATAATTTAGGCAAGAGCTGAATGAAGCTCAGTAAGTGCCACTTCCTTGAATAGTTTTTAATTCCATTTTTATTTAATCATTATACACTGTTCCTATTGTCTTCCACCTTTAAAGGTGTGGGGGAAACTGGAAATTACATCTTTTGAATAATTCCTATTGCTTTCCGCAATCAACTATATAAAAATTTAAAAGTGTGTCTTTAAAGTTTTAGGTTTTTAAGGCAATATATAAATTTACTTCAGAGTATCTTATATTTAAGGGAAAAACTTCCTATCCCTTTCAGGTTGATTTGTTCCGTTCCTGTCCCTGCCAACACTTTAACTCCCAGATTTCCTAAATACATCTTTCTCATCATTCAAAGTCCTCTTTAGATCTCGTCTAAGAGGCCTTGGCAGATGCCAAGATTGCCCACTTTTCCAAACATTTTCATGTGTTTTCTTCAAAATAGTTGATAATCTATTGAGTCATTTTGGTTAACTGTCATCTCTAATAGATCACAAATCTCCATTCTGTAAGATTTAATACAGTTCCAAGTTTGTGTATTTGGTGGAATGTCAAAATTGCTCATTGTAAATTTGTGGCCAGTGAACACAGTGGTACGTATTTGTGTGTGTGTGTGCTTACACACTCTTTGTAGTTCAGCAAAATTTTTAGTCAGCAGCAGAATAACTCTAACCCTGATGCATTCAAAACTTAGAGTGTTAGAAGGTAAAAATTCCAATGGCTCAGAACTATTGGGAGGGGGCGGGGTGAGCAGGTAGATAAAGAAAGGGATAGGTATGTAGACACACATATCGCTTCACTTTAATCTGAAGGTTTTTCAAGTTTCTGGGCTTAGAGGATTCTTTATCCAGAGGACTCCCACAGGGGGTGAATTAACTTCTAAGATTCAGGGGAATTCTAACCTACTTTAGTAGATAATCCTAGGAGGCATTCCAAAGTATTCATTGGGTCCTGTTCCTACTTCAGAGTAAGCCATTATTGCAACTGCAACCTATTCTTCACAAGTCTTTTGGGATCATCTCAGATGCAGACTATCCTTTCTGGCCTCTCTTTATCCAGCATAAATTGGGGTATTTTAACATCACCTATGTGATCTATCAGTTTATTCTGCATATGTGATATGGAGACCAATGATAGTTCTGATGAACAGTGGCATGCAAGATTCAGAAGCAACGTATTACTCAAAGCAACTCACCCAAATGACATGTACAAAAGAGCAGTCACAACTCCAGTCAGAGAAGAAAAAAATACAGATTTAGATCTAGTCCTACAAGTAAGATACACCCTATCTACATCTCCAGACTTTCTACCCCTCCCTCACTCCTCTCAGGCCACATTTGCCTGTTTCTTTTCTATAATGCCTACGAGACTCTTCCTGAGACTCTTCCTGCCTCAGGGCCTTTATGCTTGTTCTCTCTGCTCAACACTCATAATCCAAATATCACATCCTTCGAGAGACCTTCCCTGACCACCCAAATTAAAATAATCTCCACCCCACTTCCCAAGTCAGTCTCTATCATGTTATCCTATTTCTTCTACTACATTATTACTTTCTAAAATTCCTGTTTATCATGTTTCTCTCCACTAGGATATAAGATACATGAGGTCAGGAGACAACTTCTATATTTTTCTTAGCTGAATCCCCAGTGTCTAGTACTTGGATTATAACAGACAATAAATTTGTTAATGAATTAACTCAAATTATTTCATCACAAACTAAATTTTAGTAATCATATAGTTGGTTTTTAATAAAACTCTTCATATTAAAGAACAAAAGAACTACCCTCACCTTCAAAGAAATGATCTAATACAATTTTTTTGTTTGTTTTACTAATTCATTTAGGAATTTTCTGGAAAATAAGCTTATGCTAGACTAATTTTCAAGGCTATTTTTCTTCAAATGAAATAAATACTGACACATTTCTACATACACAGCATTTTTATTAAATATACTTTGTGAGAAAAGAACACTCTAAAGTGCCAAATTTCATGTAAATCAGGTAACTTAGTATAACAGTGAAAAAAATCAAAGGGGGAAACATAATTTCATAAAAGAGCAAGAACATATCTTAATCTTCATATAAGAAAACAATCATCAAAATATAAAAGGGAAAGAAGTCTCTTATAGAAGAATATATTTCAAAATTCCACCTGTTGATCATTTCATTTAAAAAATTCTATTCTAAACACATGGCAGTCTCATTCTTACCAACATGTAAGTTTAATACATGGTAGAAGGGGGATTTAGGCTACTCATTGACACTAGGATAAAGTGACAACATCTTTCTTACACAGCAGTATTGCTCACTGGTGCTAACAGTAGAAATTGAAGGAAGTAGATTTCTGGATTCAATTGTTAACAGCAGAATCAGTCTAATGCTAAAAATTCAGAAAAAAATAGGTCTCAAACTTTAGCTATTCCCAAGTAACAAACATTAACCAAACATTGCCAATTTGAAAGAGGCTGTGGGAAAAAAAACCATGTAAAAACACTTTGTTAAATATTAGCTTTATATTACTTTCTACTAAAGATATTCAGTGGGCATATTCTGAATTATATAGGGTTTCAGCATAGATCTAACCTAACAAGTGAAGTGTGAGGTCAACAGGAGTGTCAACATGTCTTGGGATGTTGTAGCCAGTGTTTGGCTACAAGTATTTTGAAGGAGTCAGTTGAAAAATAACTACATGCATTTCAAGATTTATAAAAGAAATCTTCATGTATTAAGATATCCACAAACTGAAATGTGTCACACATGCTGTGGGGCAAAATAAATATTTAATGGTTGGCTGATTGACCAATTATACATACCGTTTAAGAAAATCTGGGTAATTCAGATGCAAAAAATATATATGCACACATATTTCTCTAATAACATCCTACCAACATATATATGCTGAACATCATAGTTAAAGCTGTATTACCAAACTAGGATATGTAAGGTATCAATCCAGTTAAAATTAAGTTTTGAGTAAAAAGCTCCTGCTACTTATACAAGAGAGTGAACTTTGGGGTTTATTCAAGAATTAGTTCTCATATATAAAAAGTTTAATGTTAATGAATACTTGTCACTTTAAAATTTTAGATAATATAGAAATTTACAGAAGTGTTTTAGACCATTTTATATATTTGGAGGAAGAAAATAAAAAGAATAACGTGGATCATGACTTTGCATTTATGATCAAAAGTAAATAACACCAAAAAAAATCAGAACACATTTCACAGCAGAACCTGAAAAAACTTTTTTTTTTTTTGAACCATGAAAAAGATGAATTAGTCTTGTTTTAATAAGACTTTTAGGAAACAAAAATAATTTAATCATGAAATATCAGCTTGATAATGAACATATTCTATTATTAGTATTGATTGGTAAATTAACTGTTACCCAAAAAGGTCGACAAGTTCTAACTAGTATGAACAAGATATTGAATTCATTAATGAATATATAACTATTTTGAACATACAAATAATCTCTATGGTTTTATACCCACTACATTTCAGAATTCTGTAAACTGTGAGGCATTCAATGTGTTTAATGTGGCAGAAAATCATATTAAATGTTTCATTATTTTATTCTGTTCAGTCCTTTTCCCATTAAGCAAGCAAACACCGTCATAACCATCTTTGGTTTCACTTCTACGAGGTCGTCAGGTAGCGCATATATCCGGGCACCAATCTTTCGAGCAACTGAAATGGCATATCTTAAAGAGACAAGAAAAATATCTTGGTATTTGTTATCTACTGTATTTTCACTTAATATATTTTAACAAAAGAATGAAATATTTTGATAAGATTAACTTGACAAAAAGGTTAACTTTATCCGTCTTAAATCATATTCCCCATACAAGTTGTACTTAAAAAAAATATGAACCTTAAGGACCCAGTAGGATTTTAGAAAATCAAAGGGCCACTATTGTTCTATTAATAATATAAACCACAAAGGCTTACTTAGCATTGTTCAGCTTGTCCTCATTAGATAAATTTTCTCTTTTGATCATTTCTTGACGAACTGCATTTGGTGCAATGGCATCTATTAAATCTAGGACAGGTAAACTAGTGCTAATAGATTTATCCTAGAAAATAAAGAATAGATGAATATTCATAAACATTTTTTAATTTTCATAAATATCAGATTTTTCTGGTCATAGTCATATAACTGAAAGCAATCTATAAATTTTCTTTGTACCTAATATTCAGCTTTTCTGCAACCAGCACACATAACAAACCATTTAACATATACTTTTCCTTCAGTCTTTTTACAAATTATAGTGTAGAGTTGTCACCATACCTGTATAAAGTTTGTGGACATGACAATTCCTAAGAATGCTAACTATAATATCCATTCTGTAAAAAACAGATAACTTTTGAAAGGGAATATAAGATGGATTTTTAATGAATAATTTTACAAATTCTAGTAATACTATATTTCTTAGACCATAAATTCCTAAGCCTTAATATTTTTCAGAAAGGAAAGTGAAATAGTGGAAGGGCACTAACATTTACAAAGGCATTGTTCTTGTTGCTTTGCATGTTTTATCTTATTTAATGCACCTTTTTTAATATAGGAACTATAATCCCTCTTTTAAAAAAGATGAAGAAACAAAGTTCAGAAAACTCAAGTAACTTGTTTACATAACCAGTAACTACAGAACTTATATTTGAACCCATTATAGTCTCGCTGTAACACACCCAGAATTCTCTCCATTTTGAAGTTACCTCCAAGGTAGCTAAATTATAATGGTAGTACATTGAAGATGAAGTCAGAAATCCCAGTCTGAATTGATTTTACCACTTACCAGTCCTAGAACAAATTATTTGTTCTCTCTCTCAGCCTGAATAGTGGCCACCGTTGCTTGCCTACCTAGAATCTACTCACTCCTTACTTCTTCTTCCATCCTAACAGAATCCATATTTTTGCTCTGTATCCATACCTCCCTCACACAGACATGAGCTTCAAGGAAAGCTGATATCCACAACTCCAGGAATGAACCTGAATTAGTCTGGGCTAAGCATTCTCAATGGGGACAGGGGGATAAATGTATTCCTTTTATATATAAAGTATACAGTGCATAAACAGATATGCAGTATATCTCTGCATTAAAATTTCATGGGGTGGGGATGATTAGGAAAAAATGTCTAAAAAGATTCCTTAGGAGGATAATAATTAAAAAGTTGAAAAACACGGGTCTAAGCCAAATAGAGTAATCCTATCCTGTTACCACAGTAATTTAATACGGGCCTATTTTAATTAGACTATGGGAAGCCAACAACCCCTTCTGGATGTGAATGAGAGGATGTAACCTCTGTCACAACCAGCAACTATCCTATAACCAAGAGGAAAATCAGCTTTAGGGTGAAGTTGGCACATGAGATGGCAAATCAGAGATGGAAAAACTTGAATCCTGAATGACAGTCTTCAAATATTGGCTAAACCAATCCTAAAGCTTGCCCTTCCTCAGGATTTCTGTTACTGTAGTCAGCTCCTTTCCTTTTGGTTTAAACCATTTTAAATGGGGTTTCTGTTAGTTAAAGCCAAGGCACCCTTCATAATCTCTAAAATGGAATGTCACAGGATTCTTGGGAATATTGAAATACTGAATAGGTAGAAGCTTCGAGTACAGTTCCTAGCCAAATGTCAGTTCTTAATAAATGTCTGATAAAACAATTTGAAGCCATGTGAAGAAGAGTAACAAGCTGCTTTTCTGAGCCATGATCTATGATCCACTTCATTTATTAATTTTAGAAAAATTTATATTTTTCGTTATCAGGAATGTTCATCTTATGATACAAATCTTTGGGATATAAGGTGGTGATGAAGGGTAAAAATAATTAGGGCCCTTAAGTCTATCTGATACTAGTAATCTGGATCTGGTTTTTTGGCATCTTCTGTATTTCTGAAAATCCTCGTACCTCTTTTCTCCATGTATAGTCTGCAGATCACCTACGAGAAAAATCACCTGGGGTACTTCGTAAAAGTGTAAATTTAGTCCCACTCCCAAATTAATAAGTCAGGTTATCTGTAGATGAGGCTGGGAATCTACATTTTTAGATGACTCTAATGTATACCATTATACTTTCTAAAAATAAATTTTTTAATTTTAATTTTTTCTGTGAGACAGAGTCTTGCTCTGTCACCCAAATGGGAGTGCAGTGGCGTGATCATAGCTCATTGCAACCTCCAACTCCTAGGCTCAAGCAATCCTCCTGGCTCAGTCTCCTGAGTAGCTAGGACTACAAGTGTGCAATACTGCACCTAGCTAATTTTTTACAAATTTTTTGTAGAGATGGTGTCTTACTATATTGCCCAGGCTAATCTCAAACTCCTGGCCTCAGGTGATCCTCCCACCTCAGCCTGCTAAATTATAGGATTACAGGTGTGAGCCACTGTGCCCAGCATAATCTTAATATTTATATCATGCTAGAATAAATGTAAAATTTCTATGGGCTTACCTTCCATACATTTCTGAGATGATCAAAAACACACAGTGCCTTGTTTAATTGTGTTATATTTTGATTACTTTGGTGTTTTATTTGGCATTTTAAATATTTCTTCATTTAGATTTAGGAAATAAATATTTTTTCCACCCATTTCCTTACAATTCACCTTGAGAAAAGCTACTGAGTTGAATGAAAAATTTAAGTTTCTAAAGATATCAGATCTCTTATCCTCTTGTTTCCAAACAGGCCTATCTTTAAACTCCTCTGGTTTGTACATTATCAGTGAAAGATATTTTACTTTTGCAAAGGGGAAGGAGTTATAGTGAAAACCCTTAGTGTAGTACATAAATACATTTCCATCATTTTTCCTTTTCCTTTCCTTAAGTTAATCATAAAGAAATTACTTAAGCAAAAAGAATCTAGAATCTTAATCTAGAAGTAGCCCAGAGTTTAGCCTGATTTTCAAAATATGAATTTTATTATCTCTCTTAATTTGATACATACTATTAGAACATTCCATTCCATTGCTCTTCCTGTCATCTCTAAAAATAAAAGTAGAACAACAGTGATGTGTGGCCACCAGTGTTCCCTCAAGAACTCAATAGGAGGGCCGGGTGCGGTGGCTCATGCCTGTAATCCTAGCTCTCTGGGAGGCCGAGGCGGGCAGATTGTTTGAGCTCAGGAGTTCAAGACCAGCCTGAGTAAGAGCGAGACCCCGTCTCTACTAAAAATAGAAAGAAATTAATTGGACAACTAAAAATATACAGAAAAAAATTAGCCAGGCATGGTGGCGCATGCCTGTAGTCCCAGCTACTCGGGAGGCTGAGGCAGTAGGATTGCTTGAGCCCAGGAGTTTGAGGTTGCTGTGAGCTAGGCTGACGCCACGGCACTCTAGCCCGGGCAACAGAGTGAGACTCTGTCTCAAAAAAAAAAAAAAAAAAACTCAACAGGAAACATTTCACATATGATGCCCTTTACATATTGGCAATGCCAACACTGTGATAAGGACCCTTTATTGAGCCCTCAATATGTACTCTTAAGTACTGTGAGCTTAGGTACTGTTAAGCTCTTTACATTTGTTAACTTATTTAGTCTGATAACAACCCTACAAAATAGGTATTATTAATATCCCCATTTTAGATATAGGGAAACTGAAGCACAGAGAAATTAATAACTTGCCCAAGGTCATACAGATACAAAATGTTGAGCCAAAAGTAAGTTCTGTTTCATTCATCAATAGATGTAGCCCAGCTGTTAGTATAAACTGCTAAGGTCCCTGTAAAACAGATTCCCTTCTCATGTGCTCCCATACTCCCCTTAGCTGATTTATATAATACTGCTGATGCCCATACTGTAGTTCCTGTTTTCTTATTTGACTCCTTCCCTGAGCAGTGATATCTTTGAAGGCACTATGTAGCCATAGTGACTAGCAAGGCACCTGACACAGGGTAAGCTTTGAATATTTACAGAATATAGGAGCAATATGTCACACAGCTAATAAGTAACTGAGTTAATAGTCAAACCTAGAGTCGTTCAACTCCAAAACTTGGCTTTCAACCTGTAGGTAGATAGACCTGGATGTGAAACTCAGCTGTTCTGCTTAAAAGTTGTATGGCAGTGGACAAGTTATTTCTTTAATGCTGCAGTCCCCAACCCCTGGGCCATGAACCAGTACTGGTCCATGGCCTGTTAGGAACAGAGAGGCTACATCACCACCTGAATTCTGCCTCCTTCCCCACCCCACCACTCCACCCACCGACCCCCGGGTGGAAAAATTATCTTCCATGAAACTGGTCCCTGGTGCCAAAAAGGTTGGAGACCACTGCTCTAATGCTCACCTTTTTGCTCATAGAGTTATTGAGAGAATTAAAAGAAACAGTGTATAAAGTACTTAACACAGTGACACACAGGACTCAATAAATGGTAATTATGATTATTGTTATGTGCTGATATACCACCTGTCTTCATAGTGAGGGAAAATTACTTTGCAACAAAAAGGGTAAATTTGTCTTTTCTAAAGTTCGTAGTTATAGCACTGCCTTTGTTATGATTAAAATTTTTTTAATAGTACCACTTATTGTAGCCTTCAAACACAATGCCTTGTGTAGTTGGAAGAAAACCTCCCTCACCTCAACTATTATTATTATTTTTTTTGATTCAGGGACACATTTCTTTCTGTTTTTTTATGTTTTTAGAGACTAGATCTCAATGTGTTGCTCAGGCTAGGCTTGAAGTCCTAATCTAATAAGATTCTCCCACCTCAGCCTCCCAAGCAACTGAGGCTGTAGGTGCATGCCACCACACCAGCTTTCACTGCTGCATTTCTTAACTATTTGTATTGTCTTTAAAAATTTATTGTCAAGCACCTACTAAATGCCAAGCACTTTTGCAATGTTTCTGCCTCCTGAGTTCTAAGTAAAACTGTACTCTCAAGTCTGCTGTTGTCTGTGAGAGCTCGCCCTTAAAGGGTTTGTGTACTCCCGTTTTCAATTCTTTTATTTAACTGATCACCAAGTCTGTATTCCCAGTTTTAATATCTCCTTTCATTTAACCCCTCATTTCCTGAAAATCACCTTAAATTCAACAAGCTTAAAACTGAATTCTTACCCTTTTCCACAAAGTAGCTACATCTCATGACATCCCCATTTCTTTTAGTGTTATATGTTTTCCAGTTACCCAGGCCCAAAACATTTAAGAGTTTTGAGTCATCTCTCCTCTGCTGCCTTATGTCAAGAAGCCAGATATTAGCTCTTCTTTTGCAATAGCTCATAGCTGTCCATTCTTACCATTCCCTGTGCCCACATCCAACCCCATTCTGACCCTTAATGGCTTCACACCTTAAGTACTGTTGTGGATTCTTATGCACTGACCTTACATTATACTATTCTCCCTCCCACCCATCCTGCCCACCACATTCAGATTAGTCTTCCTATAACAGTCGCTTTTCTTAAAGAACTCCCTTAACTCAATATCCTTCATTTAAGGCAAATTCCTCTACAATGTTCACCTAGTCTGTATCTCGCACTACATCCCTTAGGGACCATCCTCTCTATTTCTCCTAACCTTCTGAGAGTTGCCTTTTTGCAAGATGGAGCCTTCTCTCTTGTTATCCTCCTCTTTTTCTCCACCAATTCAAATCCCTCCTCCATCTATGACATTCAAATCCAACTTTCTCCATCTACTCTTCACTGACCATTTGGTTTGAAATATGATCATTGATACTAGACTTTTCATCCATAATAATATTAGTTGTATTACTTACTTGGATTTTATCAGTTACTCTGTAGTATTGTTACCTTCTCAGTTACACAAGTTTTGTCTTTCAAATAAATGGTAAACACTCTGAGGGCCAAATTAATTTCTTATATTTTATGTCTTTTTCTTTACCTGGAAAAGTTACTTAATAGTAAGAGCTCAATAAATATTCATTTGTTCCTAAGTATTTTTTACCATATATGATTTAATTATATGCTTAATATTTTCATAAATTAAGGCGCAAATGCATACAACTTTAATATAACAATTTTAAAGAGTAACTGCCAATTAGAGAATTTTATAATACACCCCCATTACTGTTTTACATTTTTAAGTTGTGTTTTACGTTTAAAACAGAGAGAGACAACTCATGGACTGAAAATTACTTTTTTTTAAATAAGCAACAACAAAAACTCAATGTCATTAGTTCCTTCTAAGATAGAAAAGGGGGAAAAAAGCACTTGATCTAGGACTCAGGCAACATCTCTGCCAATATCCGTCTGTCCTGTTAAATCCGCTTTGGGCTTTAGTTTTTGGTAAAGATGAGAAGATTGAATTTATCAATTTCTGACATTTCTTCTACTCTAAAATGTTGTTAAACAGAACAAAGGCAAAGAGAGAAAAAAAGATGGGTAGATATCCCTTAGCATAGCTTGATGTTTTATCTGTTTGCACTTTATTTCACTAAAAAAAATGCAAATTGCTGGTTTTTCACATATAATAAAATCACAAACACAAGGTATGAATGATTGAATATGTACAAGCAGACATGCTTATTTGTAGCTAACATCAGCTTGCATGCAAAAGCAAAATACAATGGAAATGCATGAAAATTAGTGAGTATGTATGGGCAGATTACATTTTGGGTACTTTATGAATCATCCACAAATGCTCGGAAGTGAGTGTTAAGTGCCATTATGAAGCCAGATGACAAGATTTTTTTTTCCTACCAGTTTTCTCAATTCCCACTTGAATCGGTTTGGCTGGCTCTGCTATGCCTTGGGAATGATGTCAATACAATTCTGAGATTGCTGCTAGGGAGCACAAAACATTATAGGTCCTCTATAAACAATGGCTTTTTATCTTTCTTTTTCATTTGACAGTTGGATTTTTTTGGCTCTATTCTATTAATATTTCTTTTTAAAGATTAGATTACCAAACTCTGATAAAATTAGCCTGCATTTATACTTAATGGGACAATCAAAAATACAAGAATTCAAACTGCATATATCTAGTTTATACATGCCAAATAATTACTATTTGTAAACTCATAAATTGTTTGTTTCTGAGATATAACATTAATGTAATTCTGAGCCTAACCAATGTAATTTTCAATAAAAATTCCCTTCAAAACTTAAAAAAAAATTTTCAGTACTCTTGATTACCTTGAAGCTGGAAATAGAAGTATTTTTGTTTGCATTTTTAAGAGTCTGATTGACCCACTTAATAATAATTTCATCATTTACTTTTTCACCCTCTCCAAGATCTGATAACACATTCAATGTGTACCTGTAACAGAAAGGATGTATACTTAAGAATGAAAGAGGTAAAATTTGCTTTCTCATCATTTATATCAATATTTAGATAAATATTTAAGAAACAGTTCAGTTCTAATAAATATTTCTAGTTTTAGTCTGGCATTTGCACTTGGTTACATTCCAAAGTT
The DNA here is from genome assembly GCF_000956105.1 of Propithecus coquereli. Lineage (NCBI taxonomy): Eukaryota > Metazoa > Chordata > Mammalia > Primates > Indriidae > Propithecus > Propithecus coquereli. Next base: position 1,301,540 of record NW_012148263.1, on the reverse strand, counting down.
ACAAACTCACTAATCAGAAACAAAAACTACTATATGGTATTTTAAAAATTTAAAACAACTCCATACAAAGCCATTTTTAAGAGGCATTAATAAAAGTGATGTGTTCCTAGATATTGACCCATTTTTTCATAAAATATAATTTATAAAAATATATAATCAACAGCAAATCCTTTAAAAATTAAAATATTTTGCATTGTATATTTCTTCTAGGTTCATTATTCTTCAGAAATAGCTAAAAGTTTAGTTCAAATGATTCATTGAAAGAAACTGACAGTGTTGCTATAAATATATCAGCCTTTACCTTCTCATCAGCTGCCATACCAATGCCAGAGTAAGTGTTGAGTTCCCTTCATTTAGGTCTTGCCCAGCAATGCCAACCAAGGAGAATTTGGCCTTATTCTTCCCAAGTTCCACTGCATAGTTACAGTTTTCAATCTATAAGTAAATAAAAGTTTTGGTATAAAGACAGATTTTGAAAAACATATCTCCTAAATATGCCAGTCTAGTTCATTTGAAAAATAATTATGGTCCTACCTTAAATTATATGATCAAATTTCATTTCATAATAACCCAGTGGTAGCAAAGAAATAATTGTTCTCATTTTATAGCTGAAGATATCAAAGCACTGAGGAGTTAACCTACACAGAGGAACAACTGGCTAGAAAGTTGTAAGATCCCCTCCACTCTAATAGCCTTTACTATCCAAGATTACACAGCTTATTAGTGGCAAATCTTTGACTAAAAACCTAGGTTTCCTACATTCCATTAATAGAAGTAATAGATTATGTTTTGTTTAAAGTTAAAGAATAGAAAAGAAAGTAATTGTTCTATTAAGAATTTAATTTCATCTCCCATATTCTTTACCCAGATCTCACTCTTCCTCTGAAATTCAGCTTTTGGCCCACTTTTTTCAACAAGAGGCTTAACCTTAACTGTACCCGCTGCTAATGATCTATGCCTTGTTTGAACTCCTAAGAATGCTTTTTTGTAATACTTATTGCACCATCTTCTACTTAGCCATTTGTGCATTTTCTTTCGGCAACCAGAGTATAAGCTCCTTTTAAAGGACAAAAACTTTTACATGTATAAATATATATCATACTCTCCCCAGTCCAGGACCCAGCATAGTGCCTGCCTACACTAAGAATTTGATACAAAAACACCAAGTAAATTATTTACTTACCTACCTACCTATTTCTAGTGATATAAGTCCAGTTAAGTCCTTTCTCTAGTAAATGTTTTTGACTACCCTGGCTGGCCTCTGTAGAGGTTTCTTATCTCCATCATCTAGTACTATACTTATTATAGCAGGACTTATATAAATTCTTACATATCTGAGCCTTTTTGCTCCAGTGAAATTGTAAGCGCTCATAATCTTGTAATATCACCAGTAGGAAAAAAGTGCTTACCAAATACTTTTTGGAATAAACATTCAGTTAAGAAAAATAGAATAACTGGTATCTCTTAATTTTCTCTTCCTAGTTAAGAACTATTACAAAACAATGCAACCTGAGATACATATTTTTTTCTAAGAATGAGAAAATATTTCCAGGAAAGATGAGAAAGAGATCATACAAATAAAAGAATTTGTACAAGTTAAATGGATATCGTTCTTATAAAAGAGAATCTAAATTCCCAAAGTTCAGTTTGTTACAAATAAAAATGCAAGAAGATCCTTTGAACCTGCTGTAATATCTGTCTGGTTCACTTCATAAATTAAACAAAATCTTTGATATGTATTCATTTTTTAAAAATGCAAGGAGAAACTAGGAGCAGTAGTGCATGCATGTAGTCCCAGCTATTTGGAAGGCTGAGGCAGGACAATCGCTTGAAGCCAGGAGTTTGAGGCTGTAGTGCTCTACGTTTGTGCCTATGAACAGCCACTGCCCTCCAGCCTGGGCAACATAGCGAGACCCTGTCTCTAAAAAGTAAAAAATTGAAAAAAAAATGCAAGTAGATAATACTCCAAATTTTTTTCCTAGTAGTCATTATAAATTATATGTTTAGCCTGTTTAATAGGAATATATTCTATAGGAATGTATAGAATTTTTAAAAAATAGAATTAAAAACAGATACCTAACTTATGGAAAGTAACATCAGCACAAAAATTATGTAACTGTGTGAACAGGAGAGAGAAAAACCAGGATATTTTCCATGGATACCGATTTCAATGGGAGAATTTTCTAGCAAATTGCAATAATCACTGATGTGTAAAATTTGTTTCAATGAAGGGCCAATGCTTTATTGTCAGTTTGACCAAAAGTCCTAAGGGAGATGATGGTGAGAAGGGAGCTCAGGGTTGCTAGTGTAGAGGTCTAAGATGATGTTGGTATGAATGACCAGCAATGAAAGGGAAACTGGATACAGGTGCTAACATAAGGGAAAGGATGTGTTCTATTTATTGTCAATATTTGGTTCCAAATTTGAGAGAACATTTCTAAAATCTAGAGAGACCAAACTAGAGAAAGAATGAGAAATTAGGTTCCTAGAGGTAAGCCATGTTTACGGTAGCACAGGATGGATATCCCTAATCTGAGAAGCCAAAATCCAAAATACTCCAAACTCTGAAACTTTTTGAGCACTGACACTAAAGGAAATGCTCATTGGAACATTTCAGATTTCAGATTTGGATAAGGGATGTTCAACCAGTATATTGCAGATATTCCAAATTGCAAAAGAATCTGAAATCCAAAACACTTCTAGTCCCAAGCATTCTGGATAAGGGATATTTATTCTGTACTTTAAAAATGGATCTACTCCCTGAGAATGTAAATATAGAAACTAAGAGCTTTGGGCCAAGAACTGAGCCTTGGAAATACTAAATTGTCAGGCTAAAAGATGAAGAACCCATGAAAGGTAAGAATGAACACAAAGAAAACATTGGAAAGTACAGTTTTACAGAGTTAATGGAAGAAATGACTACTGGGCACTTCAAATACTTTGCACAAAAATGAAGCTTAGATCATTTGGACAATAAGAGTTACACAATGGGGCCAGGCGCGGTGGCTCACGCCTGTAATCCTAGCTCTCTGGGAGGCCAAGGCGGGCGGATTGTTTGAGCTCAGGAGTTCGAGACCAGCCTG
>NW_012148263.1:1275457-1298137 GCF_000956105.1 Propithecus coquereli | reverse complement strand
ACCCAGGCTAGTCTCAAACTCCTGGACTCAAGTGATCCTCCCTGCCTCAGCCTCCTAAGTAGCTGGGACTACAGGCACTACCATACCCAGCTAATTTTTTTTTTTTTAATTTTTTAAAGATGGGGTCTCACTATGTTGCCCAGGCTGAGGAAGCCTATTTTAATGGTGCAGCTTTATGAACTTTGTAAGTGAAGGAAAGTGATGTCTATTGATAATTACCCAAATTCCATAAAATAATTCCCTGTGATATGTCATGAAAGTATTACTTGCTCATTTTTTAAACATCTTGAATGTATTTCAGGTTTTATGTTTCATTCTATAAACAGTATTTGTTGAAAGGAAGCATTCTGCATGATTCATTTGTGACATTTTGTAACTAACATAAAATTCCAGGTATAATGAATGGCTCAATTTCTGTTTTCCTGTTACATTTTGCATCTGAAATTTTAAAGAAAAAACTTACGTGAAATTAGTCAACAAAATTTTCTGAATTCTACTCCCATGAAAAGAATTATAGGAAAATCAAATGAAATTAAAAATGCAGGCAGTCCAACCACTAGAAATGCTGAAAAATATGAATATAAATCTCTTATAATTATACCATTTAACTACTTTTAATATTATGATGTATTTCCTTTTTCTTGTTTGTGTTTTTGATACAGGGTCTCGCTATGTCACCCAGGCTGCAGTGCAGTGGTGTCATCATTCATAGCTCACTGCAACCTCAAACTCCTGGGCTCAAGCAATCCTCCCACCTCAGCCTCCCCAGTAGCTGGGACTAGAGACTCATACCACAACACCCGGCTGATTTTTCTATTTTTTGTACATACAGGGTCTTGCTCTTGCTCAGGCTGGCCTTGAACTCCTAGGCTCAAGCAAGCCACCTGCCTCAGCCTCCCAAAGTGCTAGGATACAGGCATGAACCGCTGTGATATATTTCCTTTTAAAAGTCTTTTTTAAACTTTTTTTAAATTGCAAAGTCTATAAATACATGTTCATTCTAGAAATATGGAAGAATGACTAGAATTCCACTTTGCATCTGTGTGTTTTCTGTATTTTAAACAAATTAGATTCATGTCATGTATATATACAATTTTGTATCTTGCTCATTTCCATGTCACTGTTACTAAAGCAATGGCACACTTTACTTCATCTTACAGGTATATCAATTTATTAACCCTTTATTAACAACTAAGTTGTTTTCTTTTTTGTTCTATAAACATTGCTGTGATTAGTACTTTGCCATACAACTTGTTTTTCTGGTTTTTCATTAGGGCAGATGAAAAGAAGTGAAAGTATTAGGTCAAAGGATTTTTTGAAGATTACTGACATGTATTACCAAACTGATTTTAGAAAGATTTCCTGTAACTCTTGTTCTATGAACTGTTCAGTCATGTTGCTTTCCCTTTTTGCTATCATCATTTCAGTAGCTATTGAGTTTTCTTCCTTAGAGCTCATAATATTCACTTTTGCATATGCTGCACTGTATTTTAGTTGTTTGCAACATATCTTATCTCCCTAATTTCTTTAAGCCTTCCTGAGGACCAACTCCATGCCTTGTACTTTTTTATATTTTGCATAACATTCTGTACAGGTAATAGGTAATTGATAAATATCTATTGAATAAATGAGTGATAACCAATAAAAATTCAGCAAGTTATTGAAATTATAAAATAAGAGTATAATGATGGTACATCTCAACGAATATTAAGTACTACAACTTGCTAAAGATGAAAGTAGTTATATAAAGTGGCTGACTGAGGGGACTGCGTTCATCTTTCCAAACGTTTATTAAAGCACATTTGTAAAACGGCTATTAAACTTTTTTGGTATGGGGACAGACCACACTTTACCAAGGCTTATGAAACTCTTAAGTCCTGTTTTATATGAGAATAACAATAATATTTTCATGGTCATCATTTCATTCACCTTCTTCATGTTCCCTCCAAGAGCAGGATATGGAGGTTTGTTGACATGGCTCCAGTTGACTGGCACTCGGATCATTTCATAGAGCTGAAAGATCACTAAAGCATCTGCAAGGTCACTAAAACAGGAAGGAAAAGGGGATAAAGGAGGAGTAAATGTTAGTATTCATACTACCTAATTTTATTAAGTACACTGAAAATGAACTTACATGTTTAAAAACAAGGTCATTTAACACTTAAGAATGACAGGACATAGAACTTCCAATCTAAGAATCTGTCCAAAATTTTTTCGTAAATGTTTACAAAGATAAATATGCAAGGACATTCACTGCCACCGTTTTTATAAATTTACAAACAAATGCCTAGCAGTAGGGGACTATTGAATAAACTATTCATACTGTGAGCTCCTGGGCTCCCATTAGACATAATAAGATAGATCTCTATGTACTGATAAGAAAAGCTTTGCAAGACAGATTAAGTTTTAAAAAGCAAGTGGCAGAATACTTCACACAGTTTGATCTCATTTATTTTTTAAAAAACTTAGAGTCAAATGTATTTATACACCTATATGTGCTAAGGAGTATTAATAGCGATTACCTCTGGGCAGGAAAAATGGAGAATGAGAAGCGTAGGGGAGAAATTACGTTTTATTTTATTCTACATACTTACGTATTTCCTGAAACTTATATAGTGAGAATGAGTTCAGTATTACTTATATATTACAATTTTTAAGTACTTTTTAAAAATAATTATAATAAAATCACCATAGCTACTCAGTAGGCAGCTGTTCATGTTCAATAATGAGAGTTAAGAGGAGGAATTGATCAAATAGGAATTCTCAAAGTAAAAATACTATTTGGATTCAGAAAAATATGTTCTGGGAAGCTTAAAGTATGTCTATACAGTCTTTTCAATTCTGTATGCTAAGGACATAATGCAATAGCAACTGATCTTTTAAATTGCTAGCTCTGTGATGTATTATGTGGCTTTTCTCCTCCAACAGCTTATCCACTAAGTTATGTTTTGCTAAGGTTCATATTAAAGTTACTTTGCATTCTCTGAGCACACATCATATAGCAGCGAAGGGGGCCAGGCCCAATGCTGAGTGATGGAGGGAAAAAGTCTAATATGAAGGTATTTAAGATCTGATTAGGTTATCTATAAGCACATGGAACATTTTATATTAAAAAAAAGAATCACTAAAGTATTTGTATAGGTTCTGGAATCTTATCTGTTTCACAAATTTTTCTCTTTTACTTTAAATGAATTCATTCTTATTCCTGTGTAGTGTGGTATTGTTGTTCATGTTTTGTAAATAGGAAAACTGAGGCCCAGAGAGTTGAAATGATTTCCAGAGACTTCAAGATTAGTTCTAGAATGAACTGGTCATAGAAAAACTCTATGACTAATAGTTCTTGAAATATATTTAGTAACTTGTTTAGAGAAGAGACTTTTCAATGAAAATCAATATAAATTATTCTAGTTCCTTTGGTATGGGCTGGGTATACTGTAGGTGGGAAGCTAAAAGTGCTTAGGGGTAGTTGTAGGAATATGACCCAGACACAAATTCATGGACATGTGGTTCTAGTGCCAACTATTAAATAGATATCTGGCTATTTTCTATATCCAATGGCTCTCTTTAAGGTTATGTTATTTTTGAGAATTTTCTGAAAGTAACAGTCTCTTTCCCAAGGAAAAAATTACATGTGCCTAGAAGCCCTGTGCTAGCATTTCAAGATCGGTATAACTATAATCAGTTATCTTTAACTAAAAGATTTCGTCAATTCTCTTCTCCACTATTACCCGTAGAGAACTCTAGTGTTGTTGACATTTATAAAATAGTAATCTTAAGTCTCAACAAATCTTAATCTAGTTTGAATTTACTCTTTAATTATAGAAGAATTACAACATGCTCATTGTAAAAAAAAAAAAAAATTGAAACCATATTTAAGTTACTAAGATTAGAATAAAAGTCTCATGACTGTTCTCCACTCCTACTACCCAGGTTGCATACTTTGTTATGTACCTCTCCAGATTTTCTTTAAAAATTCATATACAAATAACTACAAACTCAATTTTTAAACAAAAGACCTATTGTTCTTTTCTCTCTACTATGTATTATATTCTTTCACATCAATTCATAAAGATCAAATCCCTCCTCACCTCCAATATTTGAGTTTTAACTGCCCTGCTACTATAACAGTAGCTCCATTCTAATTCATGTACATCTCTTCTCCTTTTGCTGGAATTTACATGTTCTTCAAGAGCTTTATAAATATGGATCACATCAAAGCCAGTTACCATAATAAAGCAAAACTGGTTTTAAATTTTGAAGAATATTTTGAGTATACACCAAGGAGCAGAAATTACTGCATCATAAAACCTCACCCAGTGAACTTTGTCTGTTGTGACATTAATCTTCAGTTCATATTTAAATAAGAATTTAGTTAATCTTCTTTAAGGAATTTCCTTGATATGTAAATTATTAATAGACTTAGTTAATTAGACCTCTTTAAAAAAATTTTTAACTAGCTAAAGTTGAGTTCTTTTGCATTTTTTCAAGGCAGGCTGGTAGACCGTATAATAAAGAGAGAAGAAAGGTTTTCCTCTTATCCACACTTAGAAAGAGATTGCTGGCACTACCAGACAGCCCAGGAAATGATTTACTAAAATATTTTCTTAGCCCTACCAATGTTATTAATATGTTGTCATTTTTAAACAAGAAAGAATGAGATAATAATAATTACTCAGAGAAAACAATTATTTCTACAAATTAGAAATATACACAAAAATTATGGAATAATTAGGTTTTGGCAAAAATAAATGAAAAAGCAACTTATGAAAAATATTGATAGAATGGTAAGAATAATTAATCAAGTATTAACTGTTATTCTAATCTGTTAAAGTTGAAGTAATTTTCATAATCAATATCTATTAGAGTAAGGAGTCTCTTTACTGATTTATTTATATCACAAAAATTATAACTATTATCATATTCTTATTTTTAAGTAATAGCTTTCTTTTAAAATCCATTGTATTGCCAGTTTCTAGCATTCTGAAACTCTAAAAGTTGGCTAAAATTCTTATGATTTGAGAAAATATTCTCATGCAAAATCCATACCTACAGTTTGAAACTTGAAAAGTTGAACCCTGACAGTAAAACTGAAACAAAATATTTACCTGTACAAATGATTAATATATGGGTTGACTCCCAAGGAATTCATCCAGTTACGAAATGTCCTCTCTTCCTTGCTCTCTCCTAGAGTAGACACAAGTTCACACTGATGAATCAGGACAAAAAGAATCAGGAACTATATGTTAAACCATTCTGGCAGGTACAAAATAGCCATATAAACTTTGCCATGGTTCTTTAGATACTATAGTTTCTTTAGGAAAAAAAAAATCTCTTACTGCCAAAGTCCCTTCTTTCCCACTGTCTAGGAAGCCTCCATTTGCTCTAGATACCTCCTTCTAGATTCCCTTATTTAATGTCTGTAAACTACTGAGTCACACACAGGTTTCTCTGTCTAGAAACGTAACAGTTAAGCTTATGTGGTCAGTTATGAATAGATACAAAAGGGACTGGCTAGACGTTAATAAAACAAAATCTTTTAGCAGTCAGGGTAACATCAGCACATTAAACAGAAATAGAAAAGCTCTACCTCTTTCCCCATGCAGTGTTTCTAAATTTGTACAGATTATGGTTTTACACAGGAAAGTTTCTGGCACACAAATCTGTACTTTAATTATACCAAACAATGAACGGGAGAGAGGATTACAGGTAATATAAAGACAGGCAGTGAGGGAGATGTAACTATTTTCCAGGCTTACAGAGTAATTTTAGATTTTCGCTACTTGAAAATGCACAAGGAAGACAGAGCCCACACAGGGTACTAAGAGAAAAACACATTTCATCATAGTAAGTTCCTGGACATTAAAGATCACCTCAGAGAGATAACTCCTGCAGGCACTAACTAGTATTTCACCTATGATAACCCTACCATTCCCTTCATAGCAGTGCTTACACCATCTATATGGGAAATGGGTTATGGTGCACCATAAAGTGGGCAGGGATGTGGGTTCTTTCTGCCACATCTGCTTTCTAATCATCTCTTGATTGCAAATATTCCTAAATGACTATAATATTGTTTGTTCCTCAGCAAAGTTAGGGGACAGTGGAATGGCATGGTCTATAACTTTTCACCAAACTCCTGAAACTGAAATATTTACACCATTCATCACTTCTAAGTCATAAGCAAGTTCAGGTCACTCTCTAGACTTTGGCCCATGTGAGACTCACAGGACAATTTGGCATATAAATCTATAACCATCTGAGCTTTGGGGGCCCATTCCTATAGACCCATCCTTACAGTCGTCTTCATACTAAGTGCCACAGATTGTATAAACCTGCACACCAACAATGGGAAACAAAACCTTGCCGGATCTAAAGGATTCTGTTATTTGTGCCAACTGTTCAGGAAATAAACTGCCCACAGTATGTTCATGTGGTTTTCAATGCCATTATCTAATGGCTTTCCCAGAATCAGCTTTAATTCTTACTCTATTAAATTACATAGCCATATAATTTGCTTAAATTTTATTCCCTCTAGTCTGCATTAAAGGTAACTGATCAGTCTGTTGTATCTGCCACAACCACTTTATAATCTACATGAGAATCTTTTTTGAAAAGAACCAAGTGAAAACTAAATATTTCTAGGCTCCATGCCTGCCTTGTTTGTAGGAGCTATTAAACAGGTGCAAATTAAATCTGTGTACTCTCCCCAAGGTGACATAAATATAAGCATACTATGATTAATAGTTTGATGCATGTGACTTAGATTTACCTTTTAGTTGTTTCTCTATTACTATCTGTTATGATGCTGTATATATAAAATTTTTCTAGTAATTAGAGAATTTTTACATTATTTGCAGCTAGGAAAATCCAAATTATGTCTTAAAATTACAAAGATTGAGTGTCACAATGGCTTAATTTTTAATTAAAATATCCTAATTCTGTTGAACTTCATGATAAGTGAATAATATCTAAAAAGATAATAAACTTGCATTTTGAGTTCTGAAACTATCTTCAGAGGCTCATATTTCTTCCTATTGTTCTCAACTAATTTTATAATTATCATTTTAATTTTTGATACCTAGAAAGTAAAATAGATTTTATAAGTCAGCATTTATTTATCTAATACCATTTCAAGATGTCTTGGTAAATAAATGCTCTAAGCTAGCAGCACTATGCATTTTTGCAAGAGCCATGGTAAAGCATTACAAAAACATATGTATTCCAGATTGGCAAATGTTGTTTGGATTACAGACAACTAAAGCAATCTCAGAAGTAAGATTTTAATTGCTGATATGCAACATAGAAAGAACTATAAAACATTCCTTTCATTTGCAGGGTCAAATTGACATCTACAAATGATAAAAGTTTTAATAAAAATAACAAATATATTAAAAGTAGGCTACTAAGAGGGGAAAAAAGGAACTAACATTTAACACTTGCTAAATGTGCTGTGATGTATTAACTGCTTTCCTCCTTCTGACCATTAATAAATACTGTATGTTAAACTCCTTCATTCATGATCACATTTAACTTGCTCTGTAACTCTTCAAAATAAGTATTATTAGTCCTGCTTTATACATGAGGAAGCCAAGGCTCATAGAAGTTACTCAGAAATTAAATGGTAGAACTATGATTTGAACAAAATCTAATTCTGTGACCTGTGTACTTTGTCATCACAAATAAATTCTGAGATGATCTCTCTATACATAGCCCACATATTTGGCTCAATTTGATATAAAGATTTAATATCTAATTGGGCTTTTAATTCTCTAAAGATAAAATTCTCTGCCAGTGAGGACATACTAATACATGTATTTGGGATGTGATATGGTCAGGCTTCGAATTTCATGAGGATATATAAAAACACAAATTTACAGAGGAAAATACTCCAATGACAGTCAAAGTCCAATACATTTTTGGCAGATGTATCAGGATATACATATGTTCTCATTAAAGATGATTGATAAATATTTCCCACTTTATCTTCTTAAAAAATATAATAAATACTAATGGAAATATTTAGCAATCCCATTCACACTGAAAAATTTCAAAAGCATGCTGAACACTAGCAAAAGAATTCAAACATGACAAATAGGGGAGCGAGCAAGTTGGAAAGATATCTAGCAAGAATTCAGTGACTATAAAAAGCAGATCATTTTTAATATGCCACTCTAAACAATGCCTTCTTACTGACACAGAGGGATTTTGAAATTTTCCAGACTGATAAAAACTTAGCAATCTTCCTTTTTGCTTAATTTTTTTTTCAAGTTCTAATCTCTCACTCTAAATTTCTCTCAGCTGAAAAACCTACATTTTTCTCTGTTTTCCCTCTCAGTTACATATCTATATAGAGAACATAGTCTTTATTTTACTAGACCTTCAGGAAGAATGAATTTAATCAATCATATTCTTCAAAGAATATATTTGTTAAATCTGAAACTTTTTTCATTAATCACAAAACTGTAATTATGAAGTAACAAGAACGTTGGAATTCTGGTTGTGGCAGTCAGAGAAAAAGATCATGAAACTAATTTCCTTGTTCTGTCTCAGTGGGGAACAAGGGAGCAAGGGTGGGTTATGTGAGAGGATGAACACTGCAACCTCAAATTCTCCCTACCAAGAAGAATCTCTACTTTCTCCAAACCAGGGCAACTAGAGAGAAAATCTGAGGGTTAGCCTCTTCTGACAACTACGTCTCCCTCCAACAACTGCCATTACCGCTGCCACTATTTTTACTTTTAGTTCTGATACTAATGTGGGTGTTGGTATGCAAGTGGGTTAGGGTGTGAGAATGAAAGGAAAAAGGAAGGAAGGGAGGGAGGCAGGGAGGGAAAGAGAGGAGGAAAGGGAGAAGGAAAGAAGGAGGGAAGGGAGGGAAGGAAAGAGCGGAGGGAAGGGAGAAGGAAGGAAGGAAGGAGAGAGAGAAAGAAAGAAAAAAGAAAAGAAAAGCTGGGAAATAAAGATAAGGAGAAAGAACCACATATTGAGAATGTTTTTATCATTATGACCATTCATATATTGTAAGCTTTGATGACATTCAATAAATGTAATATAGCTAAATGATACAAAATAATGTTATGGAACCTAAATGAATCCTTTCAAAGATTATTTGTGATAAAAGTTTATTACAGGAAAGGAATAAAGAGTTTACATTAAATCATGAAGTCCAATTGTCAAAACTGATTTCTAATGTGTTTACAACTACAATATCCCATCATTATAGAAGGCAAATTAGGTAGAGATTTTACATAATCAAAGCCTTGCTCTGCTATTCTAATTAAGCTTCGTTTGTGTTCTTTGCTTGTAGTCATTCATTCTATGGGCATATTAAGACAGAAATAACACAGCATGAACAATGCAAAAAATAAAATATCAACACAGATGGAAAGAATAAATGGTACTAATAAAAAACATTCAGAATGAATATAGAGTATAGAAAACTACTAAATACAGTACCTACATTAGGAGGGGTCAAATCTGCATTTCACGAAGCAAAATAGGAAAGTATTATATATTATGAGACAGATAATGATAGACCACACACAAGACAAGTAATGAATACTGTAATTTTTTTCATGTACACTAAAAACATTAAAAAGAGAACAATACTCAAGTCAAACTGGAGCTTTCAAAGGAGGAAAAAAAGCTACAAATTATTTTTTCCAATAGATAATTCATTGTCCATATTGATGGTCAAGTTATGTTATGTCATCATTTATGAGAATATTTTAAATGTCTAATAGTTTTCACTAACCTCTTAGGGAGAAATGACAGATAAGATTTACCCCAGTATTCTCTTTTAACCAAAACCAACAACCACTTTCTAAAACTGCAGTTTTTTAATGGATGCACATGCCTACACACACTAAATTGCATCTCCTACCACAAATCCCCTAGCTCTGACAGTGAAGTAGGGCAATACCATAAGAAGATAAATATAGTGAGTCAAAGGTAGAAAGACATACCTTCCAATAAATTTATATCGATGTCGTTATTATCAGGCTTGTGTAGGCAGGGGTATGTGTTAAACAGATTAGCTACAAAGGCTAAATTAAGTTTAGGATTGCCTGAAACCACATCTGCAGGAGTAACAAACTGTCTGCAGCCCAGTTTGTCTGCTTCTTGAAGCATGAATTCAGCACGCTTCAGGTCATTTTTCTCCTAAACAATAAAATGAAACAAAAATGGTCACAACTGAATTTTTGATTGGCATAATTTTTTACTGGCAAAAATACTTAAAGGAAATTACTTTTCTGCAAATAATAACAACTCAAAATAAGAGGAGAATATGCAGGAATTCCAAATTACCTTCCCCATTTCTTTTAGATCAAAAAGAACAAGTCTGTGAGTATTCTTGCTGGAATCACAGAGTTATATATCACCCTTATTGCTGAAATAGTCAACAAAACCCAAATATTGTATCGATAAACTCCTACTGGTAAAATCATAGGTAACTTGTTCAAGGCCAGCTAGGAGAGAGCCCTCCGGGTAACAAGCTCAGTTGTCACACCCATTCTACACTGAGTGATATTTCTAGTAGACTCTTTTCTCAATGAAAAACAAGTTGGGATACATATAAAAATTAATAAAATCAAAAGGAACTGCACCTGTCATAATTGCAAAATCCTGGAAACAAATGAAACAAGCCAAATATAAACAGAAGAGTAAATGAATGAATTGGTATATTCACACAATGATATACAACAGTATGGGTGACTTAGAGATATAAGTTCAAAAATAAGTACTAGAAATTTAAGTACATGATATCTTTACGTACAGTTAAAAAGTAAAATAAAAAATTTAATTTTGTAAGGAATATATGTGGATGAAGGGAAACTGTATGAAAAGAAAAGCAAAAGAACAATGAACACAAGATTGCAGATGGTGGTTACCACATTGGGATGAGGCAGAGATGGAATAGAGAAGAACTGCACAGCTAAGTGCAAATTAATATCAAGGTCTTAGTTTTCTTGTTGGATTGAGGGTTTGTGCAGCTTATTACAACTTCAAAAGAAACAACCACAAACAAAATAAAAAGAGGCATGCACGGCCCCATGATAAGAGTATATCATGACCAACGATTATAAGCTATCTAATTCTGTCCACCACAGTTGCAAAAAAGTAAAAATGCAAATGAAATCAGAGAAAATGATAAATTCAATATTATTAAACAATGAAAAGTGACCAAGGGAGACATCAACAAATCACAATATGTGGACCTTACTTAGATCTTAATTCAAATACACTATGAAAAGAAAATTTGACATTTATGGGGCAATTGGAAATGTCAACGTTGACTAGATATTTTGATTATATTACATATTGTTAACTTTTTTAGGTATAAGGTAATTTTTAATACTAAAAAAGTGTATTATCTCAGAAATACATATTGAAATATTTATCAATGAAACGGTATGATGTCTAGGATTTGCTTCAAAATAATACAGGAGAGGAGGGAAACAGGTAGGGAATAAATGAGATAAGGTTGACAATGAGTTAACAGATGTTGAAACTGCAGGATGAGTACATAGTAGTTTAGTAAAATATGTCTATTCACTTTTGAATATATTCAAAATCTTCCATAAGTTTAAGTTCTTAATTTTTTGACTAATTTGCAAACTTGACATAATTTGCAATACTGTTTCTGAGATATTTCATTACAATAATGTGAGATATAATTAGTAATGACTCAAGTTGCCTTTAAAACCAAATATTATGGATACTGCACTATAAGTACTTAACATACTTTCAAACGATCTATATTCTGATAACATTTTAATGTTTAGATAGAACCATTCCTGGTATTTACAACTTATGCTGAAAGAATGAGATTCTCAGGAAATGTGTTTTGGTGGGTAAGGATCTGTACCAGACTTTCCTACACCATGAATACTAGGAATTTCCATCTTTTATTTTGTGTATTTCCAAGTATAAGCTAGTAAAACTGGTAATCACTTGCTTAGCAATCTAATCATAGCTTGTTGCTCCTTTTCCTGGTACAGACTGACAGTCACAAAAGCACCCTGGTGAGTTCCAGTTGCATTGCACCAGGGAAACGTGAATGTAGAACTGATTCCACAAATACTCAAGGTCAGAATTCTGCAATTCCCTTTCTTCAGTCATGACAGCCAGAAGGCTTAACATGGAGCCTGGGGTATGAAAAAATTTCTGAAGAACAAAAAGCCAAGCTTTAATGAAGGGCTGAGGGCTCCACCAGGGAATGCTGCCTGTAGAGAACTGTGCTCTAAATTTGACAGTACTCGCTAGTCAAATTCACAGAAAGTGTAACAGTGGTTACCAGAGCCCGGGGAAGGGGACAATGGGATTATTGTTTAATGGATCCAGAATTTCACTACGGGATGATGGAAGATTCTAGAGATGGAAAGTGGTGATAGTTGCACAACAACATGAATGTACTGAATGCCACCGAACTGTATACTTAAAAATGGCAAGTTTTATGATATGTATATTTTACCACAGTATACCAAAAAAAGTTTAAAACTGCACTCACATTAAATCCTGAAAGGTCAATGGCAACGGCAGTTCCATCTCCCCGGTCACCTTTAGGGGCAATCTGATTAAGCAGATGAAAATAGGCTCTCGAATCCTTCAAGGAAAGATCAGAAATAACATTTTTAAAGTGAACAAAATCATCATTGAATTTAGGAAAAAAGTGCTCAAACTGAGGAAACTGCCCCCATCTCAAAGAATGAAATAACAACCTAGTAAGCTTAACCATACAGAATTACTTGTGAGTTCCTGGACATATCATGCTATTTCACATTTCAGAGCGTCCAGCAATGCTGTTCCCTACATTTGGGGATAACCTCCTTCACCGTCATCATTTGTTTGTATACTTAAGCATCAGTTAAGATTCAGATCAAGCATTATCTCCTGGAAGCCTTCCCTGGGTTGCCCAGAATGAACTAAGTACCCTCCCTCTATATTGTACAGCACCCTTTGCCCACCTTGATAAAGTGACCACACTGTATTAAATCATCCAATGTAGTCATCTCCAAAGATGGCTATCATAATTCTTCCCCACACATACATGTACCTCCTGCATCAAAAGGCAGAAGGTATTTCCCCTCCCCCTTAATTTGGACTGGCCTTGTGATTCACTTTGACCAATGGAATGCTATGAAAATGATGTTCTGGGGTTTCCAAGACTAAATCTTAAGAGCTGTTGCTTCTTCCCTCTTGAAGTTAACCTCCACCTAAGAAGTCCAACTATATCTGACTGCTGCTAGCCCAAGCAAGCCATGTGAAGCAGCCTTGTGGAGGAACACTGTGGCACCAGCCATGAGACTGATGCCCTTGGGCACCTTCCAGATAAGCCCAACTGACAGCGGAATATAACTGAGTTAGCGATCCCAATCGAAACCACATGAAACAGAAGGAACCACCCAGCCCAGCTACAAAATGATGAGAAATAATAAATCATTATTTTAAGCCAGTAAGTTTTGCATGGTTTGCTACAGAGCAACAGATAACTGAAATATCCATCTACCAGATATTTGTCTCCTTGTATAATTGGTAAACATCCCAAGAGCTGAGTCTTTGTAACCCCTGGGCATAATGCCCCACAGGAGGGGCTTTATAAATGTCTGATGAGCTGAATTTTAAGAGAATTTAGAATAGGAGAAAATCCCAAAATAAACTTTTAAATCAGCATACAATAGATGAAATTGGAGAAATACAATGTTACTTCAAAGCAAGAGACTGACATCGAAGCCATTATGGAAAAAACATAACCTGACTGAAGTGGTAACATATCTAAAGAAGGAACAAGAATTAGAGCCAGCACTGAATACCATGGGGAAAACAAAAGCACAGAGAAGAAAAAAGTTTATAGGAACTCAGTTTGGCAATGCCCATCAAGGCAATGACCGTGAGAGAGTTATGGTTAGGCAAAAGTGAATGTTATAGTTTCCCTGACAAGTCTCTCCCAGTAGAGATGGAAGTGTATCAAACTACTTTGACTAAGATACATCCCTTAAGATTCCTTTTGTCTACTGATCCCTTGTTCCCTGTGCCTTCAGATAATTTGGTTTCCTGTTAGGTGCTTATTGACAAAGTAGGACTAAGAGTGTTGAACTAGTAGGGCCCACAAGGGCATCCAGTTCGGCAAACAGATGTAATTCTCAGTCCAAATCAATGGACTGATATCTTCATTATAATCTAGTAGACCTGTGGCATATAAAATGGGAAAGAATGCTTTTTTACTTCTGCATATTATGGGGGTACAAATGTTTAGGTTACCTATGTTGAGGAAAGAATGCTTTAATTTGCAGAGGCTCACCTTATCCCTGTCAGAATAGCTATTATTAAAAAGTGCAAAAACAATAGATGCTGGAGTGGATGCACAGAGACAGGAATGCTTATACAATGTTAGTGAGACTGCAAATTAGTATGACCTCTATGGAAAACAGTATGGAGATTTCTTAAAGAA
The DNA here is from genome assembly GCF_000956105.1 of Propithecus coquereli. Classification (NCBI taxonomy): domain Eukaryota; kingdom Metazoa; phylum Chordata; class Mammalia; order Primates; family Indriidae; genus Propithecus; species Propithecus coquereli. The sequence continues at coordinate 1,283,685 of NW_012148263.1, read as the reverse complement.
CTAAAAGTAGATCTACCATTCAACCCAGCAATCCCACTACTGGGTATCTATCCAAAAGAAGTCATTTTATCAAAAAGACACCTACACTTGAATGTTGATTGCAGCACAATTCACAGTTACAAAGATGTGGAATCAACCTAAGTGCCTATGAATTCATGAGTGGATTAACAAAATGTGTAGTACACACCATGGAGTACTACTCAGCCATAAAAAGAAATGAATTAATGTCTTTTGCAGCAATTTGGAAGGAACTAGAGACCATTATCCTAAGTGAAGTATTTTAAGAATGGAAAAACACCACACGTACTCTCTAATAATTTGGAACTAACTGATGGGTACACGTGGGCACAGAGCAAAGGAAAATTCATTGGAAATCAAGAAGGAGGGAGAGGAAGGAGAGTAGGGATAAAAACCTACCTAACGGGTACAATGAACACTATTCAGGTGATGGGTACACTTATAGCCTGACTTAAGCATTATAAAAGCTATCCATGTAACAAAAACATTTGTACCCCCTTAATATTTTGAAATTAAAAAAATTTTGCTGAGGCTAGCAAATTTGAACATTAAAATATAAACCTTAATGTCTTGGCTGAAGTTGTTGATGGTACGCCATCCCGCATTGGTCAGATGGTAGTTCACCCATCGCAACAGTAACTCCTCAGGAGAAAGCTTCATCAGCTCCTCTAGATCCTCACCTTCATTCAGCAATGCAATCAAAGCTGAGAGGAAAATACTGAAATGTAATTTCTTTCCATAGTGATTACATGTCAATGAATAGTAAATATTTCTATGATCAAACCTTCATTTCTGGAAATCTCAATATCAGCAAAAAGACCAACTTTGATGATCTGCCAAAGAAGTCCCAAGACCAAGTGAGGTTTTCCTTCTTTGAGATCCTGTGCACCAATATTGACCACTGTACAACCAATGGCCGAGGCAGAATTCAGGGCCAGATTTAAATTTTCCTAAATTGCCAAAAGAAAAATACTTGAGAAGAAGTACTTTCTGAAGTTAGCTATAAGAAACAACAGACTGAAGAAATCTCATATTTTTAAACATAATATTTATACAACCAAAGTATCACTACTCAAAAAACAATCCACATGGTTTTAACTATTACTTGTATATGCCAATGACTTTCAAATCCGTATCTCTAGCCCACACCTCCTCCAAGCGCCCACTCTAAGCTCTCTACGTCTATGTATGCACTTGGTTATGTCCGCCTGGATATTCTACAAGTACCTCCAACTCAGGATGTCCAAAACTGAAACAAATTTTTTCACCATGCTTCCCTGGTCTTCCTCTCATTCCTATTAAAATGGGCTCCTCCTTATTTATTTACTGTCTTGGTTGATAGAACCAATCTTCATTCTTGTCTCCTTTCTTCCTAAGCTAGAAATCTAAACAAAATCCTTGTTGCTCCTTGCCTCTCATATCTAATCACCAATTTCTGTCAATTGCACCTTATAAAATACTTCTGAAAAGTGTCAGTGCCTTTCTTCAATAGTTTCCTAACTTCCTTTCTAGTGACCATCCTTAGACTTACTCTCTCCAGTACATCTCTGATGTCAGTGATCTTAGCAAAATATAAATTTGATAGTGTTCCCAACTTTTAAAACCTTTCAAATGCTCCCTGTCCCTTCCACTATTTTCTCTCACTCCCTCTGTTCCAGCTCTACAAGGCCTTTGAACTTGCTGTTCCCTGTGCCTGGAACACACTTCTCCCAAATATCCACAATACTTTAAGACTCTGCTCAAATACACCTAATTTGTGCAGCCTTCTCTGACCAGCCTACACAAAATAGCAGCATCACCCCCACCCATGCTGTTACTTGTTATTCCCTATTTTACTCTTTATCACTCTTTGGCATATTATATACTTCCTTGTTTCTTATTATATCTCCCCCAATTAAGAGTCTGAGCTCTATAACAGCAGGAGCTTTGATCTGTTTGGAGCTGATTCCCCACTACTTAAGCACATAGTATGTGTTCAAAATATTAATAAATGGATGAAAGGGTAAGAGTGAATGAAGGCATAGAGGGAAAGGAGAGGGTTAAGTTCAAATCCTTAGTGGGGATAATCAAAAACCCTCAGGATTTGACTCTGGCCTCATCTCCCAACACTCGACATGTACAGTCTATGCTTGGGCCAAAATAGAAGGTCCTTTTCCCTTGGCCTGTAACACTCCCCTTTCCTCACGTCACAAGCTCATTCCACAAATCAAGCACCATCTCTTTTATTAAGATTTCCCCCAGGCCAGGTGTGGTGGCTCACACCTGTAATCCTAGCACTCTGGGAGGCCGAGGTGGGAAGATTGCTTGAGGTCAGGAGTTTGAGACCAGCCTGAGCAAGAGTGAGACCCCATCTCTACTAAAAATAGAAAGAATTAAAAAAAAAAATTTCCCTGAATCATCTTTCTACACGAAATTAGTCACTCCCTTCCCTATACACTTTTGTGTATAAGCCTTGCATATACACAAAAAGAGACAGAGAAGGGAATTATTATTAACATTTATATTACATTATATAAATGTTATATTTGAATGACTTTCCCCTAGAAACTTCAGTACTATCAGTTTATTAAATGTTGGGTTGATGATATTTTCATTTCTGTAAGTCTTCATTTGGAAGCATTTCTTTAAAAAATGATGTGCAATTCAGTTTTAATTCCAGCGAATTTTAAAAGTAAGTCTTAAGATGGATTTTTTTTTTTTTTTTTTTTTTCTGAGGCAGGATCTTGCTCTGTCACCTAGGCTGGAGTGCAGTGGTGTGATGATAGCTCACTGTAACTTTGAACTCCTGGGCTCAAGCCATCTTCTCCCCTCAGCCTACTGAATAGCTAGGGCTACCGGTGTACACCACCACACCTGCCTAATTTTTTAAAAATTCTTTGTAGAGACAGGTCTCGCTGTGTTGCCCAGGCTGGTCTCAAACTCCTGGCCTCTAGTGATCCTCCCACCTCGGCCTCCCAAAGCACTGAAATTACAGGTATGAGCCACCATACCTGGCCCGAAGATGGATTTTCAGATGAGAAAACTACCATACTGGTAGGTTACACAGTGGCAGAGGCAGGGTATGATCCAGCGGTCTCCAGAGCTCATCCTCTTAATCAGCATGCTATACTGCCATTCTCATATGATGGTAGTAATAGCAACTACTTAATGGGTTGGTCACAACAGCAGCAAAGTACAGAGGTTCTCAAAGCCCAGTTAACATTTCAGTGGATTCTCTTGCAGTATGCTAAAGCTATTTATCTTGCTGGGCTCCTAGTAAATGGCTGTATCTCTTGGGGATCAGTTTGGGGTGATTAAAGTAAGCATTTGAAATTATTTTTATAATAATATTAAGCAATGTTCATTTTCTTTTTTTTTTTTTTTTTTTTTTTGAGACAGAGTCTCACTGTGTTGTCTGGGCTAGAGTGCCGTGGCGTCAGCCTAGCTCACAGCAACCTCAAACTCCTGGGCTCAAGCAATCCTCCTGCCTCAGCCTCCTGGGTAGCTGGGACTACAGGCATGCGCCACCATGCCCGGCTAAATTTTTCTGTTTTTACTTGTTTGGCCAGTTTCTTTCTATTTTTAGTAGAGATGAGGTCTCGCTCTTGCTCAGGCTGGTCTTGAACTCCTGAGCTCAAGCAATCCTCCCACCTCGGCCTCCCAGAGTGCTAGGATTACAGGTGTGAGCCACCACGCCCGGCCTAAGCAATGTTCATTTAAATACTGTTCTCCCAAAAGCAGCAGGACCAAAGAATCCTTTAATATCTTTATAACCTCATAATTCACTACAAAGAAACTTGATAAATATGAAAACACTATCAGTAAATTGCAGATATTTTATGGAAATCTTAGAAGATTTTTAATAGCTTCAGATGCTTTTAAGTTACCTTAAATCAAATTAATACAACTTTCAAGAGAAAGCTTCTGCCAATTTAGCCTTGGCCACTAATATTTTTCTATCTTTTCTTCTGAGAGCATAAAGGATTTTTGCTTCAGTTGTGACTCCCCAGAATGCATCAGCAGGGAAAAGAACTAGACTGAAAGTGATTCCAATAATAGTATTAATTTCACAATAAACCATTTCATGTGCAATTGACAGCATGATACTGTGGGCCAAAAGAAGTATGTAACTTCATTAAATTGATTGTAATAACTAGTAAGAACCAAAACTTTCTATCACTACTCTCAGCTTAGACACTGACAAACCACTCCTTACTGTTTACATGAACATGATTTTGTGTGTTATTCTGCATGTCTTCATTGGCATGAATTTATTATTCCTCTGTCTTCATTAGCATGACTTTATTCTTCCAGGATGAAGCCTAGGCAAAAGGTTTGATTTTTCATTGCAGGCACTACCTAGATCCATTAACTCTGCAATGGAAAACATCAATGGACAGTTTATATCCTAAGATTCTTTGACTTCTTCACCTTGAAAACCTCTCCTTGCTTTTTCTACCAATCTTGGATTGTTGTATTGAGGTCCTTACCCAATCTGAATCAGACTCCTCTCTCATATTGAAAGATCCACCTTAAACCACAATTCCATTTCTCAAATGCTGCCCTCACCTTCTCAGCTCCAGGACACTGCCCAAAGCTTTGCAGGTGTGTTTTTTCCTGTTGTAAACTCAGCTTTGTCTTATCAACAGTTGTGATGGTGAAACAAGGAGAACCAGCTTTTGGTGTTAATTTTATTCAAAAAATGTTTGCTTTACAAGTATATCAAATGTCTTACAAGTAATTGGCTTTAAAAAATGGGTTGAAAGTAAGGAGTTGCAATGTGCTTCCTTCAAGTAAATAGTAGTTTTTACTTGAAAAATACATTATTTCCCTGCAAGTTAGTAGGGAATAAAATGGCCACTATTGTCTAAAGCCACTTCTAAACCTTAAGCCACTTCTAAACCTTCTAAACAAGAAGCAACAGGAGAACCCCATATACAGCTTGCTATCCAAGTCTTACAATGGACACTGCCCTAAGTGCCCAGCCTTCCTTCCTGAAGACTTGTGTTGGTGGGGAAAGGTAAGGACAGTGGAGAACCACAAACAACTGGGACACAAGACAGGTGGTCCTCCCTGTGTTTCAGAGTCCTAAATCTGTAAAACAGGATACTCCACCTAATAGGAATACTTGTAAAAGACTGGCAGTTTATCTTGGACTACTCGGCTATTTTCTCCCATCTTTTTGTGCATCAATGAACTGACTAGGCCTAAGATAAAGCCCACTTTACCAGGTAGAAAAATTTATACTGCTGTTTTAGATGGCTTCTCTGTCCCTTTTACTTTGGTGAATTAACTATCTAACTCTTTATTAACAGTCTCAAATATGTACTGTAAGTTTTCTTTGTTTTAATTCATATCACTTTGCAAAGTTTCATTTCCCATGAAGGTTAATTCCAGATGAGTAAACTTTTTTTTTTTTTTTTATGAGACAAAATCTCACTATATTACCCAGGCTGGCCTTCAACTCCAGAGCTCAAGGGATCCTCCTGCCTCAGGGACTACAGGTGCGTGCCACCATGCCCGGCTAAGATAAGTACGCTTTTGTTAATGATTTTTAGAAAGCATTGCTATATACTCATTAGGTAAGAATAAAGACATGATTCATTATTCAGATTTCATCCTCGTTTTACATATCATCACTTTTACTCCATTAGAGATTTATAATGTTTGCCCTACTTAAACTGTAATTTTATGTAAGGTAAAATTAAGGTCATGTGTATGTGTCTTTTGTATACATATGTAAAGTATAAACATATATACTTTGCATATATGTGAGTATATTCATTTCACTGGACTTTTTTTACATGTAGAAATGAACAGATTCCATTTCCTATTACCTGTGTTAGTTTCCTGAGTCCTGAAATCACTGCCATCTGTTTTCCAGAGTCTTATTCATATAATTATTTCTTTCAATAGTAATAAACAAACACACAAATGCAGCTCAGTAGAACATTGGATAGAAGAAAAACAGATGAAAAGTATCCAAGATCATAAATGAGAGTTCTGCTCTTAACTACTTGATCTGTCCTTCTCCCTTGCTTTCATAACTACTGTACATTGTTTTCATTCTTTTATCATTCTCTCACATAAACTTACTGTTTTAAGGTAAAAAACAATATTACCACAATCTTTACAATCTTTTACAAATGAAATAGGCTTCCTCAGTATAAGGTTTCATGTGAAACTAATAGTTTTCTAGAAAACCCATTCCCAGAGCTCTAAAATCCTGAACAAGACAGATATAATACCCATAGTAACATTCCGCCCCTTCTCAAAATCCTTAATCTTTTCTCATTCTACATTAATACCCTCGGTCAAGCATCCTAAAGACTATTAGCCCTACTCATATTGGAAGAATGCAATCTCTAAAAATAAAACCATACAATACTTAATCCCTCAGATCCATTCTGCAGCTATTGCAAAATATTTACAGACTATTCTTTCTTTATTTTCTAATGCACTGCATACAAGCATTAAAAGTAAAACCAAACAATAAATTTAGACAATAGTAAGTAATGCTGTATCTCAGATTTGGTGCCAGAAAAAAATTGTGACACATGTCACACAATTCTGTATCTAAATATAAGATATTCTAAAAATAAAGTAGATATGAATATTTTCAATAATCATGGACATCAGATGAAGATCCTCACACGAGATGTGAAAGAAAATAATCTTTTGACAATTAGAATTAGAAATAGGCTTCTTCAAGAATGGTAGTTTCTACTAGGGATATGCAACATTATTGGCAAGTGGGGGACAAGAGAGCAAGTAGTCAACATCCAATTCTATACTTCTTAAAGATAACAGGAAATAAGAGAACCCCTTGGATAGTCCAAGACTAACCATGTACCACTGCCATAAGGTCCTAGCTTCCTATAGAAGATACTTAACAACTTTAGCAAAATCAAGGATTGCATTTGCCAAATGAAGGAAATAGGTTAGGAGTAGCTCAATTTTAATAGCTACTGTTGTGACCACACATTAAATAGTTGCTATTACTACCACCACATAAGAGTGGCAGTATAGCATCATGATTAAGAGGATAGGCTCTGGCGCTAGACCACTGGGATCATATCCTGGCTCTGCAACCATGTAAGTGGTCAGTGCCTCAGTTTCCTGATCTGTAAAATCAGAGTATACACCTTATTACAAAGTTGCTGGGAGAGGGATCAAAGGGTAATTCACATAGTATTTTAAGAATAGTGACTGGCACCTAGTAAAAATATTGATGTTCACCCATGGGTCTAGAGATCTGGAGGGAAAAAGTGTGATAAATATTATATAAATCTGTGCGCTTTAACAGATCTGTATGGGGAAACCAATTACACAACCAACTGGTACAAAAAGAATAGTTTAAAATTTTGTGAAATGGTAAAACATGATAAAATTGAAGTGTTACTTTTTTAACCAACCAACAAGCACACTGGCATCAAACAAGTATTCATTTATAAAATAACTCAATAATTATAGTAATATAACCTTAATACTATTAGCTTAAATAAAGAATACCATCCAAAGTACTTTTATTGTTAATTTCATTCATTACAAAATGCAGCTGAATTTTTATTTGCTAAAAACCCAGTATTTACAGGAAAACAAAATTATGTCAAATTAAAGGTTTTCCCTGGGCCCAAACTTCCACTTATAAAGGTCTTATATTTCTCAGCATAGTAATGTGATTATAAGCAAAGGGAAAATACTTACAGAAATAGTGAAAGGGGTGAGCTTTTTCTTATTAATAGCTCTTTCATCAATTGTATCTGGTTCAGATAAATTGATCATTTTGCTAAAGAAAAAATGAGAATAATTTAGGTTAAAACTCCTAGAAACATTTTTAGTTTATTTTTGCAAGCAGCCAAAACAATTCATTTCTTTAAAATATTAAACTGTAGGCCAGGTACACTGGCATATGCATGTAGTCCCAGCTACTTGGAAGGCTGAGGCGGGAGGATCGCTTGAGTCCAGGAGTTTGAGGCTAGCCTGGACAACACAGCAAGACTCCATCTCAAAAAAAATTAAATTGTAATTCAGGTCAGAAACTTAATTTTTAAAATCTAAGAAATATACCTTATCTTAAAACAAATCCATCACTCACTGAAATAATAATCTTAGCATTTCACCTTTTTTTTTTTTTTTTGAGACAAAGTCTCACTCTGTTGCCCAGGATAGAGTGCTGTGGCATCAGCCTAGCTCACAGCAACCTCAAACTCCTGGGCTCAAGCAATCCT
>NW_012148263.1:1266250-1275407 GCF_000956105.1 Propithecus coquereli | reverse complement strand
CTGCCTCAGCCTCCCAAGTAGCTGGGACTACAGGCATGCACCACCATGCCCGGCTAATTTTTTCTATATTTTTAGCTGTCCAATTAATTTCTTTCTATTTTTTGGTAGAGACAGGGTCTCGCTCTTGTTCAGGCTGGTCTCGAACTCCTGAGCTCAAATGATCCACCTGCCTCGGCCTCCCAGAGTGCTAGGATTACAGGCATGAGCCACCGCACCCGGCCAACATTTCACCTTTTTAAAAAAAATTTTTTTTAGGGACAGGGTCTCACTCTGTCACCCAGAGTGGAGTGCAGTGGCACGATTCCATAGCTCACTGCAGCCTTGAACTCTTGGGCTCAAGTGATCCTCCTGCCTCAGTCTCCTGAGCAGTTATAACTTACAGGCACATGCTATCATGCCTGCTAATTTTTTTTAGAGACAGGATCTTGCTATATTGCCCAGGCTGGTCTTGAACTCCTGGCCTCAAGTGATCCTGCCACCTTGGCCTTCCAATGTGCTAGGGATTGTAGGGGTGAGCCACTGTGCCTGGCCTCTCATTTTTCTTGACCATCCTGCATTTTCTTTATGTGAATCTTTTCTTTATTCACTTAATGATGATCAACATTCAGCAGCCTGAAATGTAAACAAAGAAATTCTCAAGAGGCCAAATTTCATAAAGTAGTGGCAACACTGTTAAGATTACTGGTGTTACAGAAAGCTAAGGAGTCAGAGATTTCATGTAAGACATAATTCAGACATTTTAAAAGAAAAATAAATTTTGTCTCTATATTTTAGAATAGATTTTATCTTTTAGAACAAAAATAGGAAAATACCCATTTGATTCATATTAAGAATTTCTCTAAAGGTCAGAGAAAAAGATCAGAATTGTAGGTGGAGGTCAAAGAATATTTTATACATAATGTCCTAAAAACTGATATCATGTACTTGTGGGTAGGTTTTATTTTCCTTTTTAAGTAAAAACACAGAAAAAAGACTGAAGGAAATGTTCCAGATGTTAATAATTAATTATGGGGAGGTAACAATATTTGTGATAGTTATTTTCTTCTTTGCAAGTTTTCTATATTTTTATAAACTTAAGGCAAAAGGACACCTGCTTTGTACAAAGAAGTACGCTGGGACTATAGTACACACAACAAAGACATGCTGAGAGTTTACAATCTACTAAGCAGAAATGACTACAAAGAACTAAGGATAACACAGGCTGAATTAAAACATTCTTTTCATTTAGGTACAAATAAGGTATGTCTTCCTTTTGCAATTCCTCGTGTTTCCATTCAATAATCAACATTCCCTCTCTGGGAAGTAAAAAAAGAAAACCTGTGAACATTTTAAAATGTATCAGAGGAATAACTCAAAAGCTTCCTGGCATTATTATGATAATAGATGTAAAAAGCACCAGAAAAATAAGGGAATGTATTTGAAAGAAAATTCTGGAAATTTTCCAATACATATACAGTAGTACTTAATTTTCTACATAGTATAACTCCTTCAAGACCTAAGTAGCTACAAATTCCAAAAGATAACAGATGCACTGAATAATAGTTTTCATGGAATGCTCATCAATGGGGCAGGAAGAATATAGCTCCCTCGCCAGGCGCAGTCCTACCACACTTTGGGAGGTCAAGGCAGGAGGATTGCTTGAGACCAGGAGTTCGAGATCAGCCTGAGCAAGATAGCAAGACCCCATCTCTACAAAAAAATAGAAAAATTAGCCAGGCATGGTGACGTGTGCCTGTAGTCCCAGCTACTTGGGAAGGTGAGGTGGAAGGATCACTTGAGCTCAGGAGTTGGAGGTTGCAGTGAGCTATTATGACACCATTGCACTCTAGCCTGGGCAACAGAATAAGACCCTGTCTCAAAAATAATTAATTAATTAAAAATAATTAAATAAATATATATATTTAAAAAAGAACATAACACCCTGAACCAGATGCTCAAACTCACCAAAGGAGGATGCCATCTGCAAGTGACTTGAAAAGACTGCCATCATTGGGATTCATGGGTAGAAGATGCTTACAGTCAGGGTCATTCTCCAGGGCTTTGTTTATCCAGTTAACAAAAGCCACTTTTTCTTCCTCTGAAAAGAGAAAATCTTGGTAGGCAAATCCCATTTGACAAACTCTATCACACTACAAAGTAGTGTGCTTCTTAATTTCTGCTCAAAGATAATAAATGACTATTATTAAAACTACTAAAACACTACAGGGTTTAAGAAGAAAGGTGAATTCATTCCACTTCTTCATCTCACCATATTAGGGGAGAGGAAGGTATATATTTTAACGGAACACAATAAATATTTGGTTTGATTCACAGATCTTTCCAAATATTTATTGCTTCTACAGTCAAACTACCACTGAGCTATACCGCCACACCCATTGCTTCTGAAATTTAATGAATCAGAAGGAGACCAGAGAGAAAATATATATACATTTAAATAATGAAAAAATACAAGAAACAAATATCCATGGCAATAAATTCCACCCCTCGAAAAAGATTTAGAGAGCTATGATTTTTGGCCTCCAACAGAAATACTAAATTCAGTCAAGAGTTATTAAAATGAATAAAACAGCTCCATTTCTGTATAATTTTTACTATAAGAAAACTGACACAAATCTAGATACCAGAACTACTCTTGGCCATCATCATCAACTTTTCAACATATGGCTTCTCGTATAAGTACAGATCTTTAGGCAGAAAATGTCATTGGGCTATGCAGTGGGGCAAATAGGAAGGAGTAAAATTGTTCTACAACTTTATTTTTATGAAACAATAATAATTTAACAATATAAACCTTCAAAGTAAATAATCTACATTCCCATCAGAGGGTATATACGAGCTGGCCTTCCCCATTATTGCCCCAGGTCCTAGAAATAGGTAATTTTTCTAAGGGAAAATTTGGCAGATACCTCAAAATTTAATCCATCACACCTATACACACAGAGTCAATACAGACACAAACATTTATTAATATTCCTTCTTTGTACATATGGTAATCTGCCTTCTTATGTTCTTGCCTCACCATACATGTCTCCTTAGAGAGACCTAGAATCCAGGGATTTAAAGATCACTAAGATACTGTACCTGCCATCAAGGAATTTTTTAGTGTAATTATAAAACAAATATACAAAGAAATGCAACATAAGGGAAATATAGCACACCACTAGAGATATATATGCAATGTTTTAAGAATTTAAAGAATCACTTCTAGTTAGGGTGACCAAAAAAGGGCTTTATGGAGGAGGTACTATATGAAAGATAGGTTTTCAAGATAGTCAGGGAAAGGAAGGATATTCAAGGTAGAGGAACCAGAAATGAGATACCACATCACAACCACTAGGATGACTGTAATTTAAAAAATGGACAAAACCAAGTGTTGGCAAGAATGTGAAGAAACTGGAACCCTCATACATTGCTAATGAGAATGTAAAATGGTGCAGCCTCTTTGGAAAACAGTTTGGCAATTCTTTAAAATGTTAAACAGAAAGTTACCAAAAGATCCAGCAGTTCCACTCCTAGGTATATACCTAAGAGAATTCAAAGCCTATGTCACACAAAAAAAGGGTTCATGAGTGTTAATATAGCATTATTCATAATAGCCAACAAATGGAAACAAACCAAATGTCCATCATTTGATGAAAGGATAAACAAAATTTAGTATTACCCACAGAATGGAATATTCAGCAATAAAAAAGAATGAAGTCCAATATATGCTACAACATGGATGAACCTTAAAATTATGCCACTGAAGAAGCTTGTCAAATGAAAGGCCACTACAGGATGATTCCATTTGTATGAAATTTCCAGAATACACAAATCTATAGAAATAGAAAGTAGATTAATGGTTGCAGAGTCTTTGGGAAGGGGAAAATGGGGAATGACTGCTAATGGGTATGGAGTTTCTCTTTGGCATAATGAAAGTGCTCTGAGATTAAACAGTGATGACAATTGCACAACTCTGAATATACTGAAAACTACTGAATTGTATGCTTTAAAAGGGTGAATTTCATGTTATGTCAACTATATCTCAATAAAGCTATTTTTAAAAAAGCCATTAAACATTCTATATCTTCTTCTAGATAATAGTTACATGAGTGTTTTCATAGGTAAAAAAAAAAAAAATCATCCAGCCATATACTTAGGAATAGTATACTTTATTAGGTATATCTTATACCTCAATAAACAAGTAAATAAAAATCTATGGTGATGGACATCAGAAAAGTGGTTACCTCTGGGTTAGAATCGTTACTGGTAAGGGCATGAAAGAGCTGCTCAGGGTGATGGAAGTATTCTGTATCTTTACCTAGTTGACAGGTACATGAATGTATACACAGTAAAAATTCATTGAGCTATACACACTTTGCTGAATGTATACAATACCTTAATTTTTTTATTTTTTCTTTTTAAAAAAAAAGCCATTTCAGTAGAATTTTCAGGCAGAAATTGAGTTAAGGGGTGAATACCTTTCAAAAAGTGGAGGGAGCAATTACAGGCCACTGCCTTTACTTCCTTAGTGGGAAAGGTTAGAAAAAAATTATAACAGATGGGAGAAATCTGTGTGTATCGCTCAAGGAAAATTCAAATACAAATGAAGAGAATCAAGAGGATAATTAAGAGATTCAGATCTCAAAGGAAGAAAGAGAAAAAAAACTGAGAGGGAATTCTGCCAAAAAGTCAAAAAGTGTAGTTCTAGTTATGTTCATATAAATAAACGGAACTTGGCCAAAGGTTCTTCCACATCTTGACCCTGAGAAAGAAGCTTAGCGTGGAGCGAGTACACATCATCCTAAGAGTTAACGTGACTCTGGATTTCCCACTGGGCAACAATCCAGTGGTTTAATCAGATCAAGCAAATCAAGTGCTGTGCTCTCTAGTCATTTGGCTGCTTGGTAAAAGATGAATCACGTATTTCAGCTCTTGGAAAATGGAAGGAAAAATCCTTATATAATAAGAAGCCCCTCCACCATTTCTAAATGAGGTCTAAAAGTAAAGTCACCAAAAAAGCCATTCAAAAGCCATTATTAAACATATCCAATGCTTAAATATAAACAACTTCTATTTGTTATGTTTGATCTTTTTGATGTAGACTGAGCTTGACACATAGTAGGAATTCATTGATTTCAACAATTCTAGGATTTTTTTATTTAGACATTTCTGAAACAGATGCATTTCAAATTTAATGGCATGTTATCATTTAGTCTGCAGTATTTTTTCCCCTCAATGGTACATAAAATAATTGTATGACTCACAATGAATAGCATCTTAGATTTGATGAAATATGGCACTTACTGAATGAATCAATGACTAAAAGATCAAATTTGGAGTGGCCAGTTACCTGAATAAGAATGCTGTGTGCCCTCGCTGGAAATAGATGAAGTTCCTCCAATAGCAGTAATCCCTTCCCTCTTGTTAATTATTTTTCGGAATGTTTTGCTGATATCTTTGCTTTTTAACTCTTGCATTAGCTGGAATGGAACATAAGTAAAACTGAGACTTGATCAGATAATCATTAAAATCTGGCAACATGAAGGATATTTATTTAGACTTATTTATTTGAAATGATACAAAAATAAATACCAATTAGGCATTCTTGTACATATTGCTTATATACACAGATAACTCTCATCATTTTACCAATAACAAAATGGACAAATATTTGCACCCCAACCACTGGAAAAAATTTTGTTATAACTAAGCTTAAATTGAACACACTGAAGTTATTCTTCTTGATTTGCCATAATCTTTTGTACTGAAAATCTAAGAAATAATTAACTACATGATAAAGATAAAAGAATGCCTTAATGAAGGTATTTTCCTGCCTAAACATTTGAAATGCATACATGTTAAATAAGTCAGCTCTTACAGGAAATAACACAGGCTTACAGAAACTCCCTCTCCCAATCGCTCTGTCAATGGACTCTCCAGAGATTGGCAAAACTAAATACAATCAGTTCTCCATGCAGCAGCCAAAGTGATTTGTTTTTTTGATGTAAATCCAATCATGTCACTTCACACTCTACTCCTCCCACTTCATTGGCTTCCTATTGCTCTTAGAATAAAAACAAAAATTCTGCAAGGCCCTATGTGACCTGATTCTGACTTACTTCTCCAGTTACATTCCTTACCTTTATCATCTCAGCTCCAGCCACACTAACCCTTTTTACAATTGCTTGAGAGTATCCATCATTTCTAAAGCCACAGGGCTTCTACACATACTGTTAATGTCTACCTGCCTCCTATATTCATTTTCCCCAAACACACTTTTATCGTTTAACATCTTTCTTCAGAACTCAGCTCAGTCTTCACAGCTTCAAGTACACCTTCCCTGAGTCCCTGGTTTCTCCAACCTATCCTCCAAGTTGAATTCCTTCTACTAGCAATACACACTCTCATGGGACCTATACCACTGTGTCATAGCAATTATCATAGTTGTTATCTTTTATCCATTTGTGTGATTCAGTCTTCCCCACCACATGTAAACTACATGAAAGCAGGAACCATGTCTTTTTTTGCTCATCACATCATTCACAATGCCTAGCAAAGTTTCTGGGAAGAGAAGAGCTAAAATTTTTGATAAATGAATAAATAATGCAAAACCTGATTATTTATATTTCATAGATACTTATTCAATTATATTACTGGTCAATAAACACCAAATTCAACTGTCACTATTCTAGAGAATGAATTACTATTAATATTATCTACACCTGACTTCCATTCCAACAATTTGAGAATGATTTTTATTCTTTTTATGAATAATTTGTGGAAATTATTATAATCATCATCATTTTAAAGCAATGCTTTTTGTGGCCTCTAGCAGCTGGATCTAACCAAAGCTAGCAGTGATATTAATTAAAATTCTGCTTGAAACAAAACGATCAGTAGCCAGGAGAGGATTAGATTACTTACTGACACAAACTCTTCAAAACTGATTTTGCCATCTTTGTTGTTGTCAGCAACTGCTAGAATTTTCTCCACAATCTCGCGCACCTTGTAGCCAGGCAGAGGAAGGCTTGCTTCCTTAAACAGGTCTTGAAGTTCATAGTCACTAACATACCCACTGTTGTCAATATCTGTAAAGACACATTATGAGCTGTCAAATATCATTTGTACTCTTTGCTGAAGATGTGTACTCAGAAGGCCATCTGGGGGATTCACAGGCATGCAGAACCTTTCTTGTTTGTTTCACAAGTGGCAATAACCTTTCTTCCTGCACCTGAACTGCTCAGGGTGTGCTATACGCTTTATTTAACAACTCATTTTTAAATAGATATACAGCCACTATATGTATTTTAAGAGATATATGTATATATCAGCAATATACAAAAGGGAACACCTACCCAGACTTTAACTTCTTGATGAAATATACAAAATGAATCTGCTGGCCCCACATTCCATATAAAATATATGCACCATGTAAAATACACATAAGGAATTTTTGTTCCACATTTAACTTGGTTGCAATTCTATTTCATTTGTCAATAATTCACTGCTTTTTCATCACATATTTATGATACCATTATGTATGCTGAATCATGTTCGATGTCATTTTGAGATTAGGTGTTCAAGAAATTCACACCTATATTTGGACTTTTAGCAACAGGTTTCCAGGTGTTTTCATGTCATCATTGAGATGCCCTTCCCCAGGTTTGCCCTAGAGACTAGATATCACTTCTTGACTCAGAACAAAGGTGACACAAAATACTTCTGCCAAGAGTTGGCAGCAGAGCTTTGGATTGCTTTGTTTGTTGTGTGGATCCACCCTGTATAGGTTCTCTTTGCTCATCTGGCAATAGTTGCTTTGTTTCCTATATTTTTTTTTCTTCTCAATAAATGAGATTGAATATAATAATATTATAATAATATAATAATATATAATATAATATAATAATATATATTCACTATAACTCAATGAATGTTAAGGATAGAAATTTTTCTTTGGACTCTGATCTGAAAGTCTTAGAATTAATACTATTCAGAACAATGGAATATTTCTAAACTAGAACCACCAATAACCAAAATATTGGTATAATCACAAAAGGCAGCTAAATTGCTTGATATTGTAATAATACTGCTTTGAATTTAGAGCAAAATCTCATTATTAGTACATCACCAGTACAGAACTGTTTCCCGTAATTCTGAAATATACAAGCAGACTAGGCTGGCTTACTTCTGTACCAGCACTATGGTAGGAAATATTTTAAAATAAACAAGATTGAGGAAGATATTTACATGCTAACCATCCTGCTAAACTAACAAGAATAGGTTAAGAGTTAAGGCTCTGAAGACAGACATATCTAGGTGCTTAATTAAGATCCCAGCTGCATCCCTACAACCTCTGCAGCTTTGGTGTAATATGACAAGAATAAAAACAAACACTAATGAGCACATATGCTGTACCAAGTGATTTGTTAAGAACTTGACTTACATTGTCTCATGAAATCCTTACAACAACATTGAGGTAGTTACTAATATTATTTCCATTTTAAAGGTGAGGAAATAAAGGCGTAAGTTAAATAACCATAAAGATCACAGTTTGAAAAGAAATAAGACTTTCTTACAACTCAACAACAAATCCAACAAACTGATTCAAAAATAGGCAAAGCACTTGAACAGACATTTCTCCAAAGAAGATATACAAATGGCCAATAAGCACATGAAGATGCTTAACATGACTAATCATTGGGCAAATGCAAATCAAAACCATGACATACTACTTTACACCCATGAGGATGGCTATTTTCAAAAAAACAGAAAATAAGTGTTGGTTAGGATATGGAGAAAATGGAATCCTTACGCACTACTGGTGGGAATGTAAGATGGTGTATTCACTAGAGAAAACACTATGGCAGTTCCTGCAAAAATTAAATATAGAATTATCATATAATTGAGCAATTCCACTTCTGGGTAAACACTCAAAATAACTGAAAGCAAGGAATTGAACAGATCATAGCCGCATTATTCACAATAGCCAAAAGGTAGAAATAGTGGGGCATGGTAGCTCACACCTGTAATCCCAGCACTTAGGGAGGGATCCCTTGAGGCCAGGAGTTCTAGACCAGCCTGGGCAACATAGTGAGACTCCATCTCTATAAAAAATTTAAAAATTAGCCAGGCGTGGTGGCATGTACCTGCAAGTCTTAGCTACTTGGGAGGCTGA
>NW_012148263.1:1262566-1263557 GCF_000956105.1 Propithecus coquereli | reverse complement strand
GCTTGAGCCCAGGAGTTTGAGGTTGCTGTGAACTAGGATGATGCCATGGCACTCTAGCCCGGGCAACACAGTGAGACTCCGTCTCAAAAAAAAAAAAAAAAAATACTCTCTCCCAGCCAAACAATAACTGAGATTCAGTAAGGGAAAGAAGATACCTCTTTTTTGCACCTTGTACTTTTACAGGGCCCAGATATTTCTCAACAGCCTGTACAATTTTTGTTTACATTTTATCCCACTATCTCAGTAAAATAAGCAATTCAAGTTTGAGAAAAGTGTAGCATTTATAAATGTAAAGGATGAAGTCAGAAAGTAAAATTTAAAGACATGAGTAATATCCACAAAAAAAGGTAAAGTAAGTTAGAGTCTGCTCATCTTGGGATGGAGTCTGTGGTTTTACATTCAGCTTTACAATATCCAACCATTGCCATATCCCTTCCTCTTCCCTAGGCAAGATCTGTGAGGGTCTGTGGAGCCCTTCTTACTCTAAGTGTTGCCTTTATTTTGAGTAGGCAAGACAAACTAAAAAGAAAAACAATCTTGTTAAACTAAGCTGTAAGTAAGAAGGTGGTGTTCATTACAGAAAATAATTAACAAATGCCCTAAACAGAAAATTAAAATTACCCATAATCCTACTATCTGGAAATATCAACTGGTTATCTTTTTGTTGTCTTTATTTTTCTGGTCTATTTTCTAAGCACATGTATACCGTTTTTGAGGGAAGAACAGAGTGTCCATTCTACCTTAGTTATAGTACTTTTAGGTTACTTTTGGTAGTTAACTTTTTTTTTCTTGTCCTAACACATTGTCATTATGTTTCCATGTTGTTCATCAATGTAATATTTAATGGCCACATATTACTATATTATAACTTACTTGATAAATCTCTTATCTCAGGGTATTTGCATTGGTTCCAATATTTCATTAATAATGTTTCAATGAACATCCTTATAGATAAATCTTTGTTCATATCCATGTTTATTTCTATATAATA
>NW_012148263.1:1259975-1262516 GCF_000956105.1 Propithecus coquereli | reverse complement strand
AAAAAAAGGTGGAGCCAACCCACCAGTGGATGACCACCAGTGGATGAAAGGGTAAGCAAAATGTAGTATATACATACAATGGACTATTACTCAGCCTTAAAAAGTTAGGAAATTCTGACACATGCTACAACATGGATGAACTTTGAGGACATTATGCTAAGTGAAATAAGCCAGTCACAAAAAGACAAATATTGTATGATTCTACTTATATGAGGTACCTAGACTAGTGAAATTCATACAGACAGAAAGTAAAGTGGTGGTTACCAGTGGCAGGAGGAGGGGAAAATGGGGAATTATTATTTAATGGGTAGAAAGTTGCAGTTTGGGAAGATGAAAAGAGTTCTGGAAACGGATGGTGGTAATGGATGCAGAACAGTGTGAGTGTACTTCATGTCACCATACACCTAAAAATGGTTAAAATGGTAAATTTTGTTATGTATATTTTACCACAATTTCAAAAAGAAAAAAAAAAGAAGACTGAGTAATATTTTAACTCCCCACTTCTCACAGTGGTCCAAAAATACCCCATCTAGTAAGGTTGGGTGAGCATGTCTCTATGTTTCTGAGAAAAGTGGTCTGGTACAAATTAGCAGAGGGCTTGCTGAGTTCATGGGTAGCAGTTTATCTTGTAAATAAAGTCAGCAAGTACATATTCTGCTAGTGTTAACACTTCCCTCACAACAAATTATCCTGCTGTCAAAATTGTTCCATTAGTGAATTGTTTATTCAAAATATCATTAAACAAATATTATAAGATTATATGTCCATGAGTCATAAAGATTAAAGTTGGTATGCTAAACAAAGAAAACAGATTACTACTTCATTCATTTTACTAAAACCTTGGTAGTAATTTTATTCAAGCTACCAAACTGCACCTATAAAATGACAGAAATACCAAACTAGGAGATACATTTTTATTACTTTTCCTGTTTCAATGCTCAAAATGAGCAGAACATTTCAAAAATTGTCTAATTTTTATCTTGAAAAGATTCTGGGCACTATATAAAATTCTCTATAAAATTTACGATTAATAATTTTCTGAAAATCATACCATATTCATGCAATGCTCTAATGACAAATATGCCTTTCCCGTGGAGAAGTGTAGGGCTCAGAGATTTGTCAAATTTACTTAATTTTATAGCAATGATTTGTAAATCATGAGCTGAGTTTCACTTTTTGGCAGGGGGCTAACTTTATTTTTTAAACTTGAATTTTTCTTCATATTGGTCTCTAAAACTTATCCTGCATTGCATTTTACCTACATTAATTTTAGTTATTATTTCCTAGGTTTGTGAGAAATCTAAGCATAAGACCAGCTGTGATCACTATATCCTCCCTGGTCCACCATATAACTCTGTTTTTCATGGAGTGCCCTGCTGCACTAGAGAAGGATCCCAACAAGTAAGGGACTGAGATGGTGGTGTCATTGTCCCAGTGTCTATTCACTGTGCTCACCTTTCACTGGGTTCACCTTTCACTTGCATGCATTTGCAGACTAAAGAAAAACACGGCATTTATATTCTCTTTGTTTACATGGGTTTCTAAGAACAAAATGCAGAAGAATTGAGATTTAAGAGAGTATGAGGAAATTTTTTTGGAAGAAAAATACAAAGCTGTCAAAATGATAATGTCATAAAGACAAAACACTAATTGCTTTAAAAAGTGAAAGAAGAAAAATAAGACATACGGCCTTTAAAATCAATACTAAGACTTTAAATTATGCATGAGAGAGAAGGAAATAAGACATATGGCCTTTTAAAACAATACCAAGATTTTTAAAATATTGTGCATGAAGTCAGAAAGTGTTACTGTTAGTGACAAAGACATGAAGGCCAAAGTTCAGTTTATACACAAGGAAGTGTTTCTGTATTTTTTTCTCTGTAATAAGGATACCATGTTAAGTGTATTCAGTTACACTGTCATTCATTAACCCGAATTATTCTCTGCAAAGAAATGATCAAAGAACTCAAAGTCCAATTCACCTAGAAATTCAAACCAGTCCTAGCTTATCACTCAGAAAGAATCCAGTGAAGCCTAGATGAGAAAAAAAGGAACAAATCTGGGAATAAGTGGGTGGTGGTAGAAGAAATAAAAGGTATTGTTCCCTTCTGAAGTCTGACATCAAACAGAACAGTAATGTCATATTTACTTTTTCTCAAGCATACCTATTTTATTAAATGCTTCTTGTAGCTCTTCAAGCTCCTCCCGAGAAATGGTAGTGGTCCTGTTTTCCATCTTTGGACAGGAAGGACTACCTTCAGGTCTTTATATCTAGAAAAAGCAATAGTATAAAAAGAACATTAGCCCTTTGGAAACATTTATCTAAGGAATATAAGGTACAGAGGAAGTACATTCTCTAGAAGAAATAAACCATTAGGTCTGGCTGACAAGGAACAAATAGTAGTAGGTCCCCCAGTAATACTCTCTCCCAGGCCGGCCGCGATGGCTCACACCTGTAATCCTAGCTCTCTGGGAGGCCGAGGCGGGCGGATTGTTTGAGCTCAGGAGTTCGAAACCAGCGTGAGCAAGAGCAAGACCCCG
>NW_012148263.1:1122995-1259002 GCF_000956105.1 Propithecus coquereli | reverse complement strand
TATTTACAAGTAGAATTACTTACATTTTTAAGACTTTTGATATATAGCAGTGCAACTCTAATTTTTAAAATGACTTAGTGGTTTGACTATTCAATGTAAAGCTAAAGATGAATATGAATTATGCTGTATTCCTGTTATATAAAATTAGTTATATCAGACAGTTGATATATGCCTCAGAAAATAAGTGAAAATGAGTGCTTTATAAGACAATAGGAATTGAAGCTAAATGGGAAATCTTTTTACACACTTTTATAGATTTATATAGGAGGTTCGATACATCCCTAATTTTTCAGGGAAGCACAATTTTCAAAATAATTTATTCACTGAAATTTTCCATTGATCATTTTAAAGTCATATTAAAATTGTGTGAAGCCCTCTAAGAGTATGGCTCATTTATGATCTCTATACCAATTTGTTTATGATTTTTGATGTTTTTTCAAAATCATATATTTCTAATTTTTTGGAGCATGGTTCTACTTAAATGCACAGTTGAATCTTTTGTTTAAATATACCATTGTCCACTATTTAATTCTATACTTTTTTTTTCTTTAATCTGAAGAGCTCAAGTCAGTGAAGCAGGAAAAAGTCTTACTCCCCAGATGCAGTTTCTTACATCTTAGCATTAGAATTCTCACTTTTAGGTTTTACTATATTTCAAATTACATACAGGCATACTTGTTTTTTGTTAAAAAGAGATTAAATCATCCTTTTAGGACTTTTAAGCATAATCCCCTGGGTCTGCAAAATGCTACTTCTGTTGTGGCTGGCTTTAGATCTCTGTGGTCTTGGCCATCCTGCATATCCTTTCCTGTACTCAAAATGGTTTCTATCCCTTGCCTCAAATTTTAAAAATAGCACTGCAGTTTCATCATTTGCACTCTACAGAAAGGCTGCAAATTAACAGTACTTTTGTTGACCTTGCATTTGACATGATAAAAATATACCTGGAGCTCTATTCTTTGCTCATGCCTATTCAAATCATTTGTTAATTACGTAAAATATTTTTATTCTCCCATAATCAGGCAAAACCAGCATTTAAACATATGGAAAAAGCAATTTACCCACACAATATTATGGTTTTTTTTATTTTTAAAGCTTTGTTTCTATATGTAATAAAGATGTTGCTTTGAGTCATTTGGTACTTAAACAAATAGAAAAATATAGAATGATCTTCAAGTTATACAGACAGTTCCCAACTTACGATGGTTTGACGTACAATTTTTTCACTCACAATGGCGCAAAAGCTATATGCATTCAGCAGAAGGCAGTATGATAGTCTCACAATGCTGGGCAGCAGCAGGCAGCCACAGCTCCCACGATCATGAGAGTGAACACCCAATAAGCTACAGTTTAGCGTGTTGCCAGAAGACTTTGCCCAACTGTAAGTTAATGTGTTTTGAGCACGTTTAAGGTGGGCTAGGCTAAGCTATGATGTTCAGTAGGTTAAGTATATTAAATGCATTTTTGACTCATGATATTTTCAACTTACAATGGGTTTATCAGGACGTAATCCCACAGTAAGTTGAGGAGCATCTGTATTCTTAAAAGAACAAAGCAAGGTGCAGAAAAGTAAGTATGGTGGGGGGAAGAGGAGTGATATCAGTTGTATATTTATATTAATAAAACATTTCTGGAAGAATACAAGAAAATGGTAACAGTAATTGATTCTCTAGGGGAAATGGGGACTTGGAGGCAGAGAGTATATACTTTTCAATATATATTTTGTGTATTTTTTTGACCATAGCCTACCAGAAAAAAAAAAATCTGAAAAACGAAGGCAATTGTGGTAAAACAGTGAAAAAAATAAAGCAAATACTACTGGTCTGAAGGTATACATTACTGAACACGGATAATAAGATTATACAGTACCTATACCTACCTACATGTGACAATTTTAAATAAGAGCACCTATATTTCCTTACAAAGCAAAAACTATGATTAAAATAGAAAAATAATTTATAGTTTTTCACAAAGGCATAAAGACTTAGTAGTAGAGTGGTTAATGAAAACTATATTGCTTATTTTACATGTACAGAATCATGCATAAATATATTGTATCAATATTTTTCTATGTTTTTGCAAAATTATGATAATGTTAGGATTCTCCAAAAACTAATTACAGTATATGGTGTACCTTAACATGCATTTTTACACAGCACAATAAACTTATTGAGAGCAAAATATCCCATTGGCTAAGAAAACATAGGAGTTTGATTTGATGTGTAAGACTATCCTAGTTACATGATTCCCAAATAAATTACTTGCTGTGGTGTTTTTCAATGAAAAATGTTTCCACCACAATAAAATAGCACAAGCTTTTAAAAAATTTATGGAAGAGAATATATCCAACAACTAAGATTTCAAAATTTCAGAAGAAAAGCCCAGTGACCCAATAACTATCAGCCTAATATTTATTTTTCTTACTAGTCTTACACTTAATTAATCTGCCATATACTATACTAAGTGCTTTGTATACATTCTCATTTAATCCTCACTACTCCACGAGGTAGGTCTTGTTTCCATTTTGGCATTTAAAAAAGGGATGTTTCATGGCATTGAGTAATTTTCTCAAGGTCTCAAAGTGAATAACTCTCTCTCAGTCTCACAACTAAGCTATGATAGAATCCAACTATGTAGCATTCCTACCTCTAGGCTAGGAAGCAGGCCTCCCAAATATAATCTGATATCAAGCCCTATAAATGTGTATTTATGTAATAATCATACAATAATTTACACTATATATTATATACTTATCAAGTAGGAACTTGCATTTTTAAAAGAAATCAGCTTCTGTAAAGTGTTGGGGAAAAAATTCTAGCTAGATCAACTCATATTTATAAAGCACATTATACTTGTCAGTTCTGAAACACTCTAGAATACAGTTACTAAAAATTCACTTTGCAGTTTTAGAAACAAAGAACATGTCACTTAATCAGTATCCAAATACCTGGCACTGAAGCATACATACCTGGATACCTGAGAAAGAAAGCTCAGAAAAGTTTAGCTATCAAAGTTAACCCTGAAAGCCGCAGGTCGCCAGGATCACTGACCAGAGACCCACCAATGGGGCAGGTTATGCTGAATTCTTTATACAGATACATCTTCCCATGGATGCTGAAATGTTCCCTATATTTCTTCAATAATTCCAACACTACTTTCCTCCTCCACTTTTTTTTTTATTAGCACAAACCATTTTAACCAATTAAAGCCTCTTTTTTCCCTCTCCTAATCCTCAAGTGTACACTGACACAACCAAATATATATTTGGAAAGTTAAGGAAGCACATTTTGAAAAAGAACTTTTCAATTTAGATGAAAATAGATTTGATCTTTTATCTTCCCTCAAATTTCCAACTTCCTTGAGCCTTTAAAAGGTTTACCAAAATTAGTCAAAGCAATCCTTTATGACTGGCAGGATCTAAATCCCCTCTGAGAACAGTATCAGGAGAAAAAGCATTAGGAACCACTCTGAATTGCTATGAGACCAACAATATTTTGATGTCTTTCTACGAACCCTAAAACTCCGAACTGTGAAGGACCAAAGCTGTCTTCACCAGCACCCTTTAGCTTCCTGGCTATTCTATTCTCCCTCCTTCCAGAGTGGCCCTACCACTTCTCACTTGGAATTCTCTACTCCTCAAGCTAGCCTCAGCCAGCTTCCCCCCTCATCCATCTTCCACAATTCCCTTCTTCCCTTATTTCTCCTCCCCTAGCAATATATATAATAATGGCAAATATTAATATTTACTGAGGGCTTTCAGTGGGTCTAGAACCATGCTGACCTTCTCTCATACATGAGTTCACTGTGTATGTATCTGTTCTTCTACTGATGAAACAAGCATCATCCCTTAAAATGTAAATTTGAGGCCTACAGAAATTAGGTAAACTGCCCATTTCTAGAGCCCAGGTTCTTAAGTTCTACATGTAGTTCAATTAAAATCCCTACTCTCTTACTGCAAGCATCATAGGTAGTTTTAAAGAAAGGATAACTACTTCACACTAAAGTACGAATGACCAATAAACACTTAAAGGGTTAATTCTTCCAACCATATTTACACTACTGTTTAATCAATATTTATAAATCAGCAAAATAAATGAATCTCGAAAACATACTAAATGGAAAAAGCAAACTGCTAAAGGATACATACAGTATACCATTTATTGTAAATTATAAAAACACAAAATACTAAATATGTTGCTTATGATGCCATACATATGCAGTAAAACTTAAAAAACACATGAAAATAACACAACAAATTCAGAATAATGGTTGTTTATGGAGAGTAAAGCAAGGGGCAGGACTTGATGGTAGAGCTGGATCTATTACCTTTTTAAATAAAGACATAGCGGAAGCAATTATGGCAAAATTTTTAATGTCTGTTCAATCTAGGAAGTAAGTACATGGATATCAGTTATATTATTTCTATATTTTTTAGTTTTTTCAATAATTCATAATATTTAAAAAAATTATTCTTAAAGAGAAAAAACATACTTAATTCAAAGCTACAAACCACTAATAAAAGAAATTCAAACAGTAAAAATAATAAACAAAAAACAAAAACCAACAATATGTTTTGGAATAGAGGAAATTTTCCTAAGGCTTTGGAAAACTTTTTTTTTTTTTTAAGTACTTCAATACTTCAATTTTGAACAATTAAAACAGTGAATATTATTGTGGCAGAAAAACTTATTGAAATATCAAGTTGCATTTATTCTTTTCCCTGCTCAGTTAAGGCAATAACAATTTCTTGCCTGGCAACACAGAATGCAAAACTAGCCTGGAATCTGTGGTTTTCTCAGTCTTTGGGAAGAAGCACAAACCTATGAAAGGGCTTACTTAGGTTGGGTGTCCTGGAGATGGGCAGGGGGGCACCTCTGAGAAACCACTAGATGAGGAAGGCAAAGAGGGGAAGAAATTACCCCAGCGGGGAGAAAGGGAAATCTGTGGACGCCAGCAAGGAAGACTGATGCCCCGGAGGTGGCAGGCGTAACAGAACCTCTACCAGAAGGGACCTGCAGCCTAAGCCAAGGGGTGTTTCCCAGGTAGGCACTAAGGACTGATGAGTGAGGACAGAAGAGCTTCCTCTAAGTCTTCTAATCCATGTAAGACCCTAGAAAAACAGAGACTGAGGGGCAGATTCCAGGTGCCCAAGACTTGGCAGTATTTTGGAAGGATGAGTCATCACAGTGAAAATAAAGTTGCTTTAAAGAACGTAAAGAAATGTGATATTTCTTTCATATCTGACTTTTATGGAAAAAGCCTTAATAGTAGTTCTCTGGAGAATTGTTCCAAAGCATTTCAACATCTCTGGTGAGTAGAAGTTCTACTGGTGCCCTGTGTCCTCCGCCCATTCTTCCTAAATTATTCTCTTATCTCCCACTGCAACCCTCTCCTTTTCCTATACTACTTCCTATTTTGAGCTCTCCATTACATGTTTAAAGATCACAAGGTCACTGGAATAAATCACTATGTGAAAAAAGTAAATAGCTAAGAAATATGATTTAATTGAAGAGTTTTCTTTCTAATTTAAAGGAAAACCTGGAAAATGTTTTCATCTATGTATATTTCCAGCAATCTTCTTATTCAACCACATTTCACAACAGGGAGCTGCATAATTCATTTTGCAAAAAGTGAATATTCATATTCCATATCAACCTGTTAATTTTTTATTAGGTTTTCTCTAGTTAACTAGAATGTCTAGTGACTCTTGAATATAAGTATGAACTGGGATATGATTTAATTTGTTAAATATTCATCTCCTACTCTACCTATCAACCTGGACTGCCCTTTGGACAGAGGGCATAATATATTAAAAGAGTATAATATAATCTGAATTTTTCCTGAGCATCCTTTGGCACTGAAAGAACTGAGCTCAGCTTTTTTGTTCATTCTACAAGGGGCAGCTATGCTAGAAAAACTTTTCTTAGCAAGTGAACTTGATTGCCAACAGCCTAGATTTTCCAAATCCTGAATTACTTTTAAAATTCATTGTTGTAAAGACTTATATTTTCAAACAAGCAAAACAATTCTTAAGTGCCTAGACAATCATAGAGACCTTGAGAACATCAGTTAAGCATCATTATAAAGAGTTAAGCCAGGTATACCACACCTGGGATGAAGTGACACTTGGTTCCAAACTGAATGACTCTTTTGTGACCTCTTAAATGGAGGCCCAGCAATCACCTATAAAAACAAACAAAATGAAAAATAACAATATACTGTTATCTTAATGTTGGGGCTTTTTCTTTGCTTCAGTATTTCCAAGTATTTACCACTTCACTGCTCTCCACACTGCCAAATTAATGTGCCCTCTGCCCCCTACTATCAATCTGACAGTTTAGACTTCCAGCTTTGGCTTAAGGTCCATTCCCCTGTGTCCTTAACTCCTTCCCACTGGCATAAGACAGGATCACCTCTGTCTTTTCCTTTACTTGGTGTCTTCATCTCTTATGCATTATTCAGTTCACATACATTAATTTATTTTTCATTATTTGTTGCTTTGTAGTGGTCTTATTTTGCTATTTTATTCTCGTTCCACCCTCCTAACGTCATTGTTTGCTCCTTGCAGGTAAAAGATGCATATTTTATTCTTTTTATATTTCCAGTGGTCTTACTGTGTTGTGTATGAGGGGAAAGTAATTTCATTAATAGTAATGTTTCTCTTCACAGAGCAAGAATAGTACTAGATAACAAAGGACAAACAAAACAATGGTTTGTGGGAAATGTGCCACCAATAGACAAGAGATGAAGAGTTTCTATACCTCAATCACTAGTCATCTTCATTCACTTACCCACTTATTCATTATTTATTCCATGACAACTTATTGAGCACTTGTTTACTGGTTTAATCTGCTATTAGAGGATTAGCAGCACAAAGACTAATGTGACAGCATTCTGGGTTTTTTGAGATTTTGTTGTTTTTTTTTAAGAGACAGGGTCTCACTGTGTTACCCAGGCTGGAGTGCAGTGGTGTGATCATACCTCACTGTACCCTTGAATTCCTGGGCTCAAGCGATCCTCCTGCCTCAGCCTCCCAAGTAGCTGGGACTGCAGGCACATGCCACCACACCTGGCTAATGTTTGTATTTTTTGTAGAAATGAGGTCTCACTACGTTGCTCAGGCTGGTTTTGAACTCTTGGCCTCAAGCAATCTTCCCACCTCAGCCTCCCAGAGTGCTAGGATTACAGGAGTGAGCCACTGTGCCAGGCCAAAACTGATTTTTTTTCCATAAAGAATATAGTCTTATGATTATTTCTGTATGATGAACAAATTATTATAGAATCACCTCTAATCACTTGCTATTTAAATATGGATAAAAAGGGGCCTCTTTGTACAGTATATACCACTTATTATAGCAGTCACTCAGCATATATGGCTTTGGGATGGAAGTTTCTGGACTAATTTTAGCCAAGGCAATTGTATCATATGGAATGGTGATGTGAGAAGATGTATGAGTTTAAGAGAAAACAAGAATAAGACAAAGACTTAAGAAAACAGAAAGAAAAGTTCTTGTAAAAAGCATTTGGTATGTGAAGGATTCATGTTGTGGCAAAACTATCCCATTCTTTGTTAAAACAAAGTGCAAGTCGGAGGGAGGCATGACCTAAACCAGAATACCAACATAAAAAAGCATGTGGTGAGTCAACAAGCATTTTGTGAAGGCAGAAATTGACTCAGATCGAAAAAAAAAAAAAGGTTGTATAGAAGGAATAACTATCCCAAGGAATGACACCGTATTCAAATGAAAGCTGCTGGTACCAAAGCTCTGATCTTTACTTTTTCATGTATGGGGTTTGGTAACCCAAGCACAGAGGTACAAACGTTATTTGACTTGTGCAACTGAATGAATGAGTGTGCAAAGTAGAGTTGCTTCTTGAATGGTTAAATCAACATATCAAAAAAACAAAGAAAAACTTGGTCTCTTCTCACATCTACCCATTATCCCTGGCTAACACCAAACATGTGCTATTCACTTTTGAAATCCAAACACTTCAAGTTGTATTGAAGGAATGGCCTAGGCAAAGAGGGAAAATATGGAAAGCTTGCCTCACCTCGGGTCCCTCCACTCCATCCAGGTGGGTATGCTAATGGATCTGCCATGCCCCCAATGACACAGACACTGCTCCCCACCGCGGCCTGTCCAAGGGGCAGGAAAATCTTTGCCTCTTTGTCAGTGGAGCCAAGGTTAGTAATTTTCTTAGCTGAGAAATAGGAAACTATATTAAAAGTATATGTAAAAGGTACAAAGTAGGATTTACTGATCAAAGCATAATAAAGAACATCCATATTAGACTTTGATTGGAACTACTGGAACCCATGTATGAAAGAAAGGAAAGGACTTAAGTCCCCAGTATTTCTCTGAAGGCTCAAGTCCCCGCTAAATTCAACATTAAGTGAACATAGACAACTTGTAAGGTGAGGAAATTAGAATCTACAAAGTGGTGATCAGTTCTTCTCAGGACCTGCTGACCAATGATGCCCCACAGCCGCAAGCTCAGCAACACTTCCAATCTACAGCCCATGAAAATTCTTCCTGGTTCCTGAAGTCCCAGACAAAGAAGGAGGCCCTTTCCCACTTGACTCCCCAACCTTCACCCGTTTCCTGATGTGTCCATGATGAGCAGTCCCCTAGAAATCCCGTATTTGCCTCTGAGCCTACAGAGGCCAGGCAGAGGCTGTGAAAGGGATCTGAAAGGAGCAGCCACCACTGAGCTCCAATGGACTGTTGCCAAGAGGAACGAGGCCTAGGGTGGCTGGATCTTCTGATTTTTCAAGAGAAGCAAGAGATCCATATTTTTATGTGAAATTTGATTTTTAAATTTTGGCAAACAATTAGAATTATTATAAAGCACCATGTGTGCCACATGAATCCTCTAGTCTATTTAATTTGTTTCCACACATCCTTGATTCTGTTACTTCACCTGGCCTCTCACAAGGCCTTCGTTGAAATGCTGTGTGGTTCTTTAGAAACATTTCCATCAGTTGGACGCATTGATGCACACCTGTAGTCCTAGCTACTTGGGAAACTCAGTTCCCGCTTGAGCCCAGGAGTTTTAATCCAGCCTAGGCAACATCATGAAACCCAGTTTCTATCTCTTATAAGAAGGAAAAAGAAAAGAAAAGAAACATTCTCACCGAATTAGCTCACTCTGAGGGACAGAATAAAACATTTTGTCTCTTAATGTGTCAAAACCCAACCTCAGTTTTGTACCACTCATCATTATCCCTGAACCCAAAGAGGGGCATTTCAAAGTGTCAGTGCCTCTGAAAGATGAGGGGCCAGCAGGTCATGAGCCAATTAATCACGGAGACTTTCCTAGCTCAGGTAACTGGACCTTTCCAGCATCCCAGGATCTTTTTTCTTCTCATTTAGTATTTATATCCCTATCTGCTCTCCCTCACCCCCACTCCCACTTTAGGACTTCCTCAGTTCTCTGAGAAAATTCAACACATGGTTATTACCCAAATTCCCATCACTAATAATGTTATAATTCACAATTGCAAAGATATGGAATCAACTTAAGTGGCCATCAGTTCAGGAGTGGATAAGGAAAATATGGTATACTCAGAGTACTACTCTGCCATAAAAAGAAATGAAATAATGTCTTTTGCAGCAACCTGTATGGAACTGGAGACTATTATCCTAAGTGAAGTATCTCAGGACTCGAAAAGCAAATACCCCATGTTCTCACTAGTAAGTGGGAACTAAATGATGGGTACACACAGGCACAAAGAGATGTAAAGAACATTGGAAACTAGGAAGGGGGGAAGGTGAGAGGTGGGTGAGGGATAAAAACTTACCTATCCATAAAAACTATTCTGGTGACAGGACACTAAAAACCCTGACTTCAGCTTTATACAATGTATCTGCATAACAAAACATTTGTACCTCCTTAATATTTTGAAATAAAAAATAATAATAATGTTACAATGTTAACACTTCAAGTATAATTTCCTCAACATGTTCTGTTTTCTCCTCCAGCAACTATTTCCCTTCTGGGAAAAGTCCTAACTTTAGCTTTGGAGTTCTACTCGTGTCCTATAATTCATTCATGCCATCTGGGTGAGGCTCCAGGCTCCATATCCAAGCATATGATATTCCCTGGCCACAGTAATTTTGGTTTAGAAATAAACATAAAACCCAATTGAAGCCAACGAGACATGATGGGGTTTTTGTAGAGCTCACTGTAATTAAGAGTCCCCACACAATCCTCTAAATCAGTGAGGAAGCAGAGGTCAGAGCAACTTCAGCCATCATGTCTCCAATACAGAGAGGACCCAAAGCTAAGGATAAAGCCAAAACCAACACAGCTGGAAGTAGAGCCAAACAGGGAAGAGAAAACACATCCTGACAGGGTTGAGTTCTGAATCTCACTGTACTAAAGTCCTTAAACATTTTTGGTTACTCAAAACAATTTTTTTAAAGCCATGTAAACTGCGTTTCTATTGCTTTTAACAAGAGCCTAGGCCAGGAGCAGTGGCTCACATCTGTAATCTAGAACTTGGGAGGATCACTTGAGATCAGGAGTTCTAGACCAACCTGGGCAACATAGTGAGACTCATCTCTACAAAAATTTAAAAATTAGCCAGGCATGGTGGCATGCACCTATAGTCCTAGCTACTTGGGAGGCCGAGGTGGGAGGATTGCTTGAGTCCAGGAGTTTGAGGCTGTAGTGATTTATAATCACACCACTGCAGTCAGCCTAGGCTACAGAGCAAGACCCAGTCTAAGTCTAAACTGATATACAGATAGCAATGACAGACAATTTACATAAAGAAAATGGAAGAGTGGTCACTTCCTCAAAGGATAGAGACTATTTGGGCATTCTGAATTGGGAAAGAAAATTAATCACAATTATATTTTCTGAATAAGTTTATATCTAGACAAGAAGCATTACTTTTGTCCTAATTTGTATTTTCCCACCACTACAACTAATCCTAGAAATTCAATGCCTCAGTGTACCACAGAAAAGTCAATTTATAGTTGTTCCCACATTTGATTCAGCAGTATTAAGGATATATTCATAGTATAAAGGCCTCCGGACCTATGGCTTCTTTGTACCTTTTGTCCCCTTCCCTTCATCCAGAAAAATTCTTCCTATTCTCTTTTCATTCATCTTCAGCTAAAGATGACAAACTGTATAGTAATATGAGAAATGAGCAGGTCTTTCTGGTGTGAGGCAGGGCAGGGCAATCTAGCTGCAATGACATTCAAAGTCAACAAATCATTAAAATCAGAAAACTTCTAATGTATTGCATGTAGAGAGAGGAAAAAGTAATTTATCCAATCTCTAGGGTAAAAAAAAATACATGTCTAAGATGTTTTCAGGTTTATACAACATCCCATCAAAAACAGGTACAGTGAGCATCAAGTCCCTTTAAGTTAGATTTCCAAAGGGGTACTTGACCCAGATCTAGTAAACCCACACTGTAATTAGCTGTGTGCACCTTTTGAATGGGATCATTCACCATCTTTGCCACTGAGAGGTTAAAGTGATGTTCTTAACTAAGTAGCTGTATTGTATTGCATCCAAATTGCCTTCAAAGCACAAGGGGAACAAGAAAGGTACACGGCAGACAGGAATTTGGGAAGGAATGAGGCTGAAAAAACAAAACTCTCCATTCATTTTTGTAATGGTATTCTTATGCATGCTCAGATATCTAACGTAGTTATGGTGTCCCAAAGAAATAGGCCTGAAATAAACGTTATGTAGAAACATTAGAAATGATAGCCTTCTTTATCCAAACTGTTTGTTCCTTTTATTGTTGTTATGACATTCCAGTTCACAAGAATGATGTCACTATGTTGCTGCTCAAATTTACACAAGTTGCCTAATTATTCTCTATTTTAAAATCCTACAGAAGCAAAACATTCCAAAAGGTGATAACTCCTACAACTGAATTTTCTCTCGTGTTTTTTAGTTTGTTCCCTTAAACTATACATCAAATAACTTCCTTCATGAGATCATGGCCTCAAACAATTTTAGTTAAACTTTTACCTCTAGACTCCAATCCTTTCCTTTTAACAATCCTTATTTCCCACCACACCCTAAAAAAGGCCTTCTCTTTCTCTTGAGGCCTCTTTCCTTATTGTCCTACAACTTTCCTTCATGTCATTTCCTGTCCCTAGAAACTCTATTCTCCTTCATCTAAATCTTTACCCACCCTCAAAGCACAGCTCAAATTCCACCATGAATTTTTCTTCAGTGACTTCATTTCATTTCAGCACATATTTATTGAGAACATCTAAGGTGCTAGGTATCATGCCAAGTGTGGATGAAGCAAATGGTGACTAACACACAGACCTGACTCACAAAGAATTTACAATTTAGTAAGGGAGTCAAATGAACCAAAGATGATAGCAGTGGCAAACACAGGAGACTCGCTTACCTACTGCAGACATCACTTGCCAATTGCTACTCTTTCCCAACGAGCTTTGAGTGGTTCAGGATCCCCATTTCAACATGATCCTCTACGTTAGCCCTCAAAATGAACTAGAATGCCACCTCCAGAACCTCTATACAAGCTAGAATGAAAGGAAGAATCATCTGACTAGAAGATTCAAGGAAGATATTACAGAGGAGGCACCATTTGAGCTAGACCCTAAAAAACAGGCAGAGAGAGAAAGATGTAAACCCCATCTGAAGAAGAAACACCTTACTGGTCTCCCTACAGACCACTCACAGTCTGACAAAATGGAGTTCTTAACTATTTATATTATACAATATTGGCCAACCTAAGGACTCTCCTTTTTCCACTGAAGTAGGTAAAAATGCATTTCTTCTTATGCTCCTCAGAAAAGAAGTGATATTCTCAATCCAAGCCATGCTAAGGAAGGAATTTTCCATGACCTCCAGGACTCTTGGGCTTCATCTACGTCCTCTTACCTACTGACAATGGAAATATTTACCTACTTAATATTTGTGCCAGTTAAGGTATTTTGATTATACACAACAAATGAACAAATCTGATTCTGGCAAAATTTGTCAAAAAAGGAATGCACAGGAAGGGCAGGGAGTTTGGGGTGTTGGCTCAAAGAATCAAGGGAGGGCTGAGAAGAACAAATGCCAGATAGCTCCAAGGAGCTCCACAGTGGAAACTGTGATGTGCTGCTTTAGAGTACTATCTCCACATGCCTCCACCACATCTGAGGATGACAGTCTAATTCCCAGGATGTTGAGTCTGAGTGGCAGAGTTTCAGCCATGTGCCCATCCCTGCAATCGGGATACCAGGAAGGCAAGACGTGCAGCTGTAAAAATCTCTTTGTCCTATTCATTTGCCTTCTGCACAGTCTCTCTGTTTGCATGAAGCAAAGATGAAGGTTTACACCTGACTCGTAGGCAAATGCAAGCACGCTATTCTAAGAGTCCTCTCCTGGCCTGAACTCATCGCACATAATCAAGAACACCTGAAACATGGCTCATACAATCTCCCCCTATCTCCCCACCCCAAAAGCACAAAACACAGCACTCATAACCATGACAGTCCAACCAAGGCAAGTGGGACTTCTCTTACCCTTTTAACAATAAACATTCATGGTTGTTCATTATACGCCAAGCACTCTTCTAAGTACTATAGATATTGTCTCATTTAACCTTCACAGCAACACTATGAGGTTGGTATTATTACAATCCACACTTTAGAGTCAAAGAAATTGAGGTCAAAAGCTTCACAGTAAGCAGTAGAGCTGGGATCAAAACCAGGGAGTTCTCTAGTCTACTAGAAAGTGATCAAGAAAAAAACCAAACAAAACAAAACAAAAAACTCCAGGGAGTCTGCCAGTCTGGACCCTTACTTAAATACTGCTGGTGGTCCCTATCAATCTCTTTCCTTGCCAATATCTCCAGTTATATACCCTTTGACCTTTTCCTGTTAGAAGCTGCCCTAGAACCTGACTCTCCGGATAGAACTGTTAGGGTGAAGTATGGACACAGTGTGATCTGTCTTACTAGAAACTCAGGGAATAGATGAAAGGATTTAAATGAACTTTGTGAGAATGATATAAATTATATCGCTTTTTTTGTCATCTCTGGAAAAGTATTCCTATTTTCTATGTATTAGTCACAGGAAATTATACATTGGAAAGATAATTGCCCAGATTGTAACTGCCTATAATGCCAGATATCTCAGAATGAATGCCTCTAGACCAACACCAAAGAGCTGTCAGAGAACGGGGAACCATGAGTCACTTCCAAGTGCTCTGGAATAACCCAGGCATTACTTCCTGGTTTAGAATCCCCTCTTCCCCAGTTCTAGCTGAGAATTTCAGTGTAAATGATTCACAGCAACACAAGTGAGATTCTGGTCCAACAGTGTCCAAGTGAGCAAAAAGAGTTCTACCCAGCATGCTTCCACGTCAGGGTTTGAAATTTAATCTCCCTAACGCACATTGGTTTAAACTTAAAGTTTTTCACTCTTTACACAGATCATTTAAAACAGTGCTTTCAGGAGTTGAAACTCTGAGGTATTTTATTTTACAACTTGCCGAATCCAACTCTGACTCTCCCTGCTAGAAGACAAAGGAAGGAATGCATGTTTTTTCAAGGATCCATAGAAATCATTCCAAAAGTTCTAAGTTGTTATGGGTTACGGATTTTAAAAGTTAGTATCAAAAAATATCAACAATTACAAAGAATGCCAAAATAATAAAGAACTAACAGCTATTAGCCAGGCGTGTTGCTCACACCTGTACTCCCAACATTTTGGGTGGCCAAGGCAGGAGGATCGCTTGAGGCCAGGAGTTCGAGACCAGCCTGGGCAACATCGTGAGACCCCCCATGTCTACAAAAAATAAAATTAAAAAAAATAACTGAACATCGTAGCACACACCTGTAGTCCTAGCTAGCTACTTGAAGGCTGAAGCAGGAGGATCACTTGAGCCCAGGAATTCAAAGGTACAGTGAGAGCTATGATCACACCACTGTACTCCAGCCTGGGCAACAGAGCGAGACTTTGTCTCTTAAAAAAACAAACACTGTGGCCAGGCGCAGTGGCTCACGCCTGTAATCCTAGCACTCTGGGAGGCCAAGGCGGGCGGATTGTTTGAGCTCAGGAGTTCGAAACCAGCCTGAGCAAGAGCGAGACCCCGTCTCTACTAAAAATAGAAAAATTAGCTGGGCATGGTGGCGCATGCCTGTAGTCCCAGCTACCTGGGAGGCTGAGGCAGTAGGATTGCTTGAGCCCAGGAGTGTGAGGTTGCTGTGAGCTAGGCTGACGCCATGGCACTCACTCTAGCCCGGACAAAAAGAGTGAGACTCTGTCTCAAAAAAAAAAAACAACAAAAAAACACTGTCAGTGTATTAACACAATTTTCTTAAAGAATATAACTAATTAACAAATTTATGTTTTATCATTCTTTTAACAGTCTGCATGCCACCACTGAAGGATTCTACCAAATGTCAGGTTAGAGTTTTTTCCTACTCACAAAAGATGGATGCTTCTTAGTTGGAACCAGGTATTTGCCCAAAAACTTTAAGGTAACTGTATCATTTGAACTATGAGGTAATTGTATCATTTGCTGTTGGCGAATGGAGGAAAACAGCACCCACTACCAACTCTGGAAATTTTCTCTCACCAGAATCTTGGCATTAGAAAAATTAATAACTGCACTTTATATTTACCAAGAATTTTCTATTTTCCCAATCAGTTCCACATCCATTACCTTATTATTAGACAAAGTTATCCCCATA
Source organism: Propithecus coquereli (assembly GCF_000956105.1). Lineage (NCBI taxonomy): Eukaryota > Metazoa > Chordata > Mammalia > Primates > Indriidae > Propithecus > Propithecus coquereli. The sequence continues at coordinate 1,243,311 of NW_012148263.1, read as the reverse complement.
GAGAAATTGAGACACAATGAAGTTTAATTATTTATAACACTTATAAAGTCCAGTCCATACTCTTTACTCCACAGCTAAGAGAATTGACATCTAGATTGAGGGGTAAAATGATGTGCTCAGCATTTCAGAACAAGGCATTGACAATAACGAGTACGAGTATTTACAACAAGAGGACTTGAATTAAAAACCACTAAAGAGGTTCAAGCCAAAATTAAGACACAACAGCCATTAATGTTTATATGCTGTGGGTTATATAGCTCTAGAAATAAAAGAAATTAACAAGGGTACAACTACTGTAGGAGATCTTAGCTGTTGATAATTTAGTCAAAAGCAAATAGATACAGAGAATTTGAATAATAAATTGTAAAGATACAAAATATTCTACAACTCTTAGATTATATTTAGTTTCCTAAACAAAATCAAAGTTAATTCTAAGCCTGAACAGAGTGACCTTTGTTCTCAAGGCTAGTCTCAGTGATCAGAGATGACACCCCCATGTATGCAGTCTCCTCAGCTGTAAGCCTCAAAATCATCTTGACTCCATTACCTGCTTCACCCCAAAACTCTTAACTGATCACCAAATTCCAAACCTGAAATGTCCCTGCGAAATCCTTCTCTCTGTCTTCACTTGTCCATGCCTTGGTTCAGCACTCTGATGCCTTGCCAGGGCTACTTCAGGGGGTTTATTTCTGCTCCTCCTGACTCTCCCCACCCAGTATTTGGCTCTTACCTTGTGCACGCCATAGGCCACACCCACAGCTTCTATGCACTCCTGCCAAATAGAGCCAACCTCACACTGCATTTGATGAGAAATGTTTTACTTAAGATTTTGTTGAGAAGTAGAGAAGAAAATTTACATTACACATCGCTGGGCAAAACTGTAAGATTTCCTTTAGTTTCTCTAACTTTCCCGAAAACTCTTCTCTGAAAGTGAGCTACCTTCTCTCTGGTCACTTCAAAATTCTCTCCCCTGCCGCAGCTCCTGGACCTTCCTCTCTGGTCTATAGTCTCCCCTCCTCCAAGGCTTTTCTTTCTTCAATCTCCATCCCAGTTGCTTTTCTTATGCTGAGCAATTCAAACTCTTCCCACAGCTTCTACAATTTGCATCCTCTCTCACTCATCACTCCCCTTACCAAAAACAACGTCCACCTAAAGAGTCAACTTCCTTAGAAGGCAGTAGAAGAATAGCAAATAACAAAAGAATACAAGTCAGTAGACACACAATCTCCAGGTTACTGTTTAAGAAAATTTTAAACTGAAAATATCACAGACCTATTCAAAGTATTTTCTTTAAATGGCCATGAAACAAAGTGGAAATTAAAATAACAATGAAATCCTACTGTTTTGCCCAGAAAATTAGCAGCCATACTTTTAAAAACGATAATAATCAGTAGAAGCAATGGTTCTGGGAAACACACAGACCCCACTGATGGGGCACACACTACAACAAATTTTTTGTAGCAAAATTTAGCAACAAAAGATTCAAAAGTCTCAAAAATGTTGATCAAAGAATCCATTTGTAGGAATTATTCTACAGAAGTAATCTGAAATGAGCAGAAAGACTTTGGTATAAATGTTCAATTCATCATTTATAATAATGGAAATCTAAAAGAACCTAAATTTATAAAAATAGGGGATTCATTTAATAATATATGGTATCTCCCTGTAAAAAAGAATATCAGTAATTAAAAATCATATTTTCAAAGAATATAGAAAAAAATTGTAATATATTATCAGGTTTTGAAGAAGGAGGTTATCAATATGTACAGTATAGTATCGATTTGTTTAAAGTATATACCTCTGCAAAGAAAAACGACTGGCTAGACAGGTGGTAAGGGAAGTTCCCCGTTCTATTTCAAACACAAAGAAATGTTGGATAAAATATAAATCTTTAAATTTTTTCAACTGATACATATCTTGAGGAAGTAAAAGAAATCTCCAGGTACCAGAAATGAAGTGGGAAGTTGAGTAAGAGCAGGGCAATATTCACACTCCAAGGGATAGGAGTTGAGGTCTCAGATCCTGAATGCAGCAGAAAGCTAGAAGTAGAACATAAAGCCCCAAACCAGGAAAGGAGCAAACCTCTCTATAAAAACGTATTATATATTCGTCATGGACTACAGGTAGAAAAAAAGGCCTTCATGAGAAATCAGAATCCCAAAACTGCCCTGGAGTGAATGTGAGGCCTGAATTCACACAACCCCCACTGCAGAAACCTAGAACCCAGGAAACCAAAGAAACCACATGGACCCAGCAGAGGCAGAAGCAGAAGTGCCCCACAGGAAGACCTCTACCACCCAGAGTGCACACTGGCTCCAGCTGAAGATAAGGCTCTGAAGATGAGCTCATTGACAAAAAATACCAATCATATTAAAGAATCTATCACCACCAAAGTCAGTAAGAGACTTCCAAACTAGGAATCAGGGAAAAGACTTTGAAATAAATATATCTGAAATGTTTAGAGATAAAAGAAGAAATTCATTCATAAGAACAGGAAATTTTTAAAAAGAAAAAGTACAATTTAAAAAGAATGATAACAGGAGATATTTCAGGGGAGAGGGTTGAAGAGATTATGGATGAGTTAATTTTTTTCTATATAGTTGTATATTTTCACAATCATATATTATTTTTGTAACAGACAAGAGAGGAAGAAAAAAGCAAAGATTCACATTTTACTATTCCTATAAGAAAGCTAAAAAGATTTGTGAAAAATGGAAGAGATAAACTTTGATATACTACCAGAATAAATCCGAACTGGTATCTAGTGAATTCCCCTGCAACCTAGCCGAACCCACGTCATCAGACACCACCCTGCCACACATGCCACATACCACATGCTACAATCACACTGAGCACATCGGCAGATCCTGTACGTGTTAGTTCTTTGTTAAAATCAGCCTCTAGACATGCTCTTTACTTAGAATTCCCTTCATCTTTTCTTTACCCTTCAAATTCTTGGTAATCATTCCATATCTAATCAAATACCATTTCCCTTGTGGTGTCTTCCTCAAATCCCTCAGCCTGAATAAGGGACTATGTCCTTCAGTGATGCCAAAGAAACTCACTGAGCCCTCCGGTTAATGCCATTTTGCATAGTACTTTCTGTTTATTCTGCCTTCATCAAAGATTATGCATTCTTGAAAATAAGAAACGTCTTTTTTCAGGTGTTTCTCTGAATACTAAGTGTCTAAAACATTGTTTGCACATAGTTGGTGTTAAATAAAAATTTGTTATATGAACCCAAATACAGAAAGTTACTAAAATCCTGCCAAAGATAAGCTTAAGAGAATCATATCCTTAGTCCAGTTTTTCTCCCTTAACTTCAGAGAAATGAATTGGATTCATCTGCCCACTTTTTGCTTACATCCACTTAAACAATAGATGTTGTAAATAATACCAGCAGAGTCTTTTATTTTTCTGGTCTTGTATTATTTCCTGTCTCTAACATGCCATGTATGTAATCACACTTATCTCCTCTATTCTAAAAAATTCTCCCACTCAATTCTAATCAATAGCTTAAATCATTTTCAAATGAGCAGTCTGTAGCAAACATGATTTTTTGAGGCTTCCTTGGACACTGGAAATACATGTAGAACTAACAACATAAAATGACTCTCAGTTAAATTAAGTAAATAGTTTATGATTACGTAGAGTTCAACACTATGTCAAACATCATAGGAGAGATAAAAATACTAGATTTATTGTCTGTACTCAGAAAGCTTAAATTCATTCATTACTCATCCAGCCAATATTTACTAAAGAGCAACTATGCACTCAGTCTTATGCTATGGACTGTGAAGAGCATCAGGAAGTTTAATTTCTGGTCTAGGCATTCCAGGAGCTTATAAACTAGCTGGGGGCTCAGGGGGTAAGAAAAACAAATCGTAAGCTAAACGGCAATGTTATTATGAGTGTAATCAATAAAATTCACCATCTGGTATAATTAGACACAAAGAATTAAGGAGGTAAGAGGAAGAAGAGGTCTCTATATACTCAAATAATCCAAAAAGTGTTCAAGGGAGAAGTGGGAAGAATTGGGGAGAAGCAACATGTTATCTCAAGTGTTATTAGGATAAAATTGCTAAATAGCAACTTACTGTTTTACAACCCCAACCCATGCCCTCCACCATTCTACACCTACAACCAGGTAGATTTCAAGAGGATTCAGGGTTTTCATGAAGAGACACCACATGGACCACAAGACCACAGACTTAACTGGGAATTCAAACACTTCAGCAGATGTCAGCAGAGAGGGATAGCCACACTCAGGGACTAGACAGAAACCAAAGCCTCAGCAGATAAGATAAACAACAGCCCTAAACTAAAATCCTCACCCACATATCCATGCTATGACATGATGAAGTTTCTGAAAACTTACCATCCAGGGAAGACAACTGAATTCAAACTTAAATGACCAAGTCTTAGCCTGTATGTTTTACCCTCAGGAAGCCTTCTACTGGATAGGTACTGATGATAGAAATTATGTCTTAAAATAAATAAATAAATAAAAGATAAACGTTTCTTACACACCTAAATTTTGAGGCCTGGGAATTGATCCTTGTTACAGAGGTTTTTAAAAAATCAAATATAATCCAAGGTAGTACATCATTACAATCCAAAATGAATACTGAGAAAAGGTCCTTCAGAAAGACAGATGATATGGCTAGAAAGAGTTTAAAGACGCATGCTAAACACTACTCCCAGGCATCCTTTTTAGAGTACTCACAAAGCAGGCACAGAATTTCTGCCAGCCCTGAAGCATCACTGTTGTCCCTATGTTCCAGAGACAGTGCTCTAGACCAGTTTAGCGGGCTGCAGGTTCTTACAGGTGCCAACCCTTCAAGCCAGCATTTCTGCCCTAACCCATGAAAGCAGCTCCAGCATTCTCAGCATCCTGTGCCTTCCTGCCTTCCACTGAGCTGTGAAACCTGACAGATCCAGGATGCGTTGCTGGCTTTACATCTTACCAGCTGTGCAATCTTGAGTATTTGACCTCTCTGGATCTCACTTTTAATGATGGAAACTATTTTACAGGGTGGTCAGGATCAAGTGCGAAAGTACATGTGAAAGGCCAGGTACTACTTTATTGCCTCTTTCAGGAGACTATGTGTTTAAAACTACTTTCTCAATTATACAATAAAAAGCTTTATACTCTTTTAAAGGAATTTCAGAATCTCAGGTTACGTAAGCAGATGGAGAAGTATGTTGGGGAAGACAGATCTCCTGGCCCCCTATACTCACATTTCACACACTAACACTAACTGCAACCTATCACCTTTTCCAATGAGGTTGGCCAGCTTTTGGGGGAGTAGCGACAGCAGGAGGGTGAACAGAGGGAAAAAGAATGGAGAAAAATAGAGTTATTGGCATTTCAAGACACCTCCATATTTTATATATGTAGAGGGGCCTGGAGTGTTGTTTACCTATAGATAAAAAGTAATATCAGGAGGATAACCATTAACTTTCTACTTTGTTCTTTTCTATACTTAATTCTATATCCTGAATACACACATACACACACATACAGAAGATAATTATAGTAAATTTTTTAAACTATTCCTTCATGGGCTTTTCATAGCCTTTTTCTTTTAAAAAAAATGACATATTTAATGTTTAAATTAAATGTTTGAAATTATTCAGACATAATTTAATAAAACCATTTTTCCAATTGACATATACTAAGCTGCACATATAAAGTATAAAATTTGAAGTTTTGAATACTACACACCTGCAACTATCACTATAATCAAGATAGTGAACATATCTATGACTCCCATAATATTTTTCATGCCCCTTTATAATCCCTCCCTCCCATCCTTTCCTGTTCGCAGGCAACCACTGATGTATTTAATGCCACTACATTAGTCTACATTTTCTAGAGTTTTATATAAATGGAATCATGCATTCTTTTCTTCTGGTTTCTTTCATTTGGCATAAATATTTTGAGATATATCCAGGCTATATGTTTTAATAGTTCATTCCTTTATATTCCTGAGTAGTATTTTGGTTTTGCTTTTTTTATATATTTTTTTTCCTCATTTGCAGGGGAGTAGTTTCTAAGTAGTATTCTTTGAATGATTAAATCACAAAGACATTTTGGTTGTTCATAGATTTGGGCTATTACCAAAAAGGTGCTATGAACAATTGTGTACAAGTCTGTGTGTGGACATATACATTCGTTTTTCTTCAGTAAATGCCTAGAGCAGAATGGCTGGAAATCATGGTAGATGTATAGTTAACTTTTTAAGGAACTGTCAAGTTGTTCTCCAAAACGGTAATACCATTTCACCAGTCCTACCAGCAATGTATGAGAGTTCTAGTTCTACCAAATATTCGCCAATACTTGGTATAGTCAATCTTTCTAATTTTGGCCATTCAAATAGTGGTATCTCAATGTGGTATCTTATTTACACATACCTGATGACTAATGATAATAAGCAGCTTTTGAGGAGCTTACCTACCTGCAACTGTCTTCTTCGGTGAAGTGTCCAAATCTTTTGCCCATTATTTTATTCTGTGGTTTGTTTTCTTACTATGGAGTATTGAGGGTTGTTTACATATTATGAATATAAGTGCTTTATGAGATACATTCTTTGCAAATATTTTCTCCCAGTCTGGAACTGTCATTTTAGTTTATTTCAAATGGTAGAACTTTTCGATTTTGATAAAGTCCAACTTATCAACTATTTCTATAATAGACTATGCCCTTGATGTTGGATCCAAGAAATTTTTATCAAACTCAAGATCACAAAATTTTTCTCTTCTATTCCAGAAGTTTCATATTTCTAGGACTGATATTTAGGTCCACAATCTTTTTTTGAGTTTATGGTACAAGGTATGAATCAATGTTCATTTTTTTTGCATCTGGGTATCCAATTTTTCTAGCACCATTTGTGGAAGATTATTGTTTCTCCACTGAATTACATTTGTATCCTTGTTAAAATTCAGTTGTCCATATGTGTGGGTCTATTTATAGACTTTCTATTCTGTACCAGTGATCTCGATGTAAATACAACACTATTAATTACTGTAGCTTTATAAAATGTCTAGAAATCAGGTAGTGTTAGTCCTCCAATTCTGATTTTTTTGTCCAAGGCAGTTTGAGCTATTCTAGGTCATTTGTATTTCCATATGAATTTTAGAGTCGCATTGTCAATTTCTACCAAATAGCCTTTTGGGATTTAGATAGGGATTACACTGAATCTATGGATCAATTTTGGGGAACTGACACCTTAACAATATTGAGAGTTCATAAATATGGTATATCTCAGTTTACTTAAATCTTTTAATTTAGCTCGGCAATTTTTTTTTTTTGAAAATCACAATTTCAATATTAGGTGCCACCATTTTGCTTTTTCTCACATTGTTTCCTTAGAGCTAGTCAGCAAGTAGTGAAACAACCTTCCCAGGACTGGAGCAAAATATGGAATGCGTCACAAATTTATGTGTCATCCTTGCACAGGGGCCACGCTAATCTGTGTCGTTCCAATTTTAGCACATACGCTGCCAAAGCGAGCACATCTCAACAATGTTTAATGGTTTCAGTGTACAGATCTGGCTCATCTTTTCTCCAGCTTATCCTATTTTTTAAGCTATTGTAAGAGTATTTTTTTATTTAAATTTCTGATGATTGCTACTAAATACAGTTGATTTTTGTATAACCTTGCTAGTAATAGAACTCACTTATTAGTTCTAGTAGCTCTTGCAGGTGCTCTATCAGATTAAGTTCCCATCTATTTCTGCTTTGCCCAAACTTTTTTTTAAATCAGCAATGGATGTTAGATTTTTAATGCTTTGTGTCTCTGAAATGATTATATAGCTTTCTTTATCAATATTGTAAATTATAAGGATTAACTTTCAAATGTGAAAACAATCTTATATTAAGGGATTAACCCTTCTTGGTGATTATGCATTATTCTTTTTATACATTGTTGGATTCAATTTGCTTACATTTTGTTTAGAATTTCTGCATCTATATTCACAAGGGATATCAATCTTCGGTTTTCTTATAATGTCTTTATTTGGTTTTAACATCAGAATATTTTGTGCCTTGCCAGATATGGTGGCTCAAACCTGTAGTCCCAGAAGCTCAGAAGGCTCAGGTGGAAGGATAGCATAGGGCCAGGAGTTTGAGAACAGCCTGGGCAAGATAGCAAGACCCCATCTCTAAAAAAAATTTTTTTTAATTTGTCAGGCATGGTGGCACATGTCTCATTCCAGCTACTCAGGAGGCTGAGGTGGGAGGATCACTTGAGCCTAGGAGTTTGAGGCTGTAGTGAGCTACGATTGTGCCACCACCACTGAGCAACAGAGCAAGATCACATCTTTTAAAAAAATTTTGGCCTCATAGATGAGTGGAAAGTACTCCCTTCTCTTTAATTGTCTGAAGGAGTTTGTATAGAATTGGTATATTTGTTCCCAAAATGTTTGTTAGAAGCCATCTGGGCCTGGAGTTCTCTTTCTGGGAAGGCTTTTAACTACAAATTCAATTTCTTCAATAGATATAGGTCTATTCGCCTTTTTGAGTAAGATTTGGAATTTGTCCCTTTCATCTAAATAACCAATGGTATTGGTATGAAGTTGTTCGAAACATTCCCTCATTATTCTTTTCATATCTGCAGAGTCTGTAGTGATGTCACCTCTCTCATTCTTGATATTGATTTGTCCTCTTTCTTTTTCGTCTGGTTAGTCTGGCTAGATGTTTATCAACTTTATTGATCATTTCAAATTACCAGCTTTTGATTTGATTTTTCATCTTGCTGATTTTTGCTCTGATTATTATTTTCTTTCTTCTGCCTAGACTTAGTTTGCTCTTCTTTTTCTTGTTTCTTAAGGTAGAAGGTGAGGTCACTTATGTAAGACATTTCTTCTTTTCAAATATGACTGTTTAGTGTGATAAATTCGCCCTAAGTATTGTGTTAGCAGCATCCAACACATTTTAATGTTTTCATTCAGTTAAAAATACAATAATTCCCCTTTTAATTTATTCTTTTAAGAAGTATGTTAATTTCCACATATTTGTGGATTTCCCCCATTTCTAATTTCACTCCATTGTGGTGAAAAAATATACTTCATATGACTTGAATCCTTTTAAATTATTGAGACTTGTTTTATGGCCCAGCATATGATCTATCTTGGTAAATGTTCTGTGTGTACTTTAAAAGAAAGTATATTCTGCTGCTGTTGGGTGGAGTGTTCTACAAATATCAATAGAGATGAATGATAGTGTTAAGTCGTCTATATCCTTACTGAATTTCTGTCTATTGCTTCTACTTCTATTCAGTTGAAATCTTCAACTATTATTGTGGATTTCTCTATTTCTCACTGCAGTGCTATCAAGCTTTGCTTCATTTATTTTGAAGCTCTGTCACTAGGTATATAAATATTTAGAACTGCTCTGTCCTATTGAAGAACTGACCCCTCAATAATAATAAAATGACCTTTATCCCTGGTAATAACCTTTGCTCTGAAATCTACTTTCCCTGATGTTAATACAGACTAGCTTTCTTTTGATTATCATTACCACAGTATATCTTCTTCTGATCGTTACTTTTAACCTATCTGTCCCTTTACATTTAAAATTTGTTTCCTCTAGACAATCTCTGCATAATTAGCTGTTCAGACAATTAAACATTTTTTTATTTTTAAGAGACAAGATCTTGTTCTGGCCCCCAGCCTGGGAGTACAGTGGCTGCGATCATAGCTCACTGCAACCTTGAACTCCTGGGCTCAAGCAATTTTCCTACCTCAGCCTCCTGAGTAGCTAGGGCTGCAGGCAAGCACCACCATGCCATTTTTTTTTTTTTTTTTTTTTTTAAGAGACAGGATCTCAGTATGTTGCCCAGGCTGTTCTAGAACTCCCAATCTCAAGCGATCCCCCCCACCGACCCTGCCTTGACTTCCCAAAGTGCTGGGATTACAGGCATGAGCCACTGCACCCAGCCAACAATTAACCTTTAATGTAATCGATGACCTGATTAGGTTTAAGCCTCTCTGTTGTTTGTCTTCTATCTGTCTCATCTGTTTTCTTCTTTCCCTCTTTTTCTTCGTCTTTTGGATCACCCAAATATTATTTACAATTTCATTTTATCTCCTTTCTTGGATTATTATATAACTTTTTGTTATTTTGGTGGTTGCTTTAGGATTTATAGCATATACCTTTAACTTATTATAGCTTATCTTGCAGCAATATTATACCATTTCACATACAGTATAACATTATAATATACTTCCATTTTTCCCCAGAATTTATGATTTTTGTTACATATTTCAGATGTTATAAAGCCCATACATTTCATTATTTTTATTTAAAGAAATTATCTTTTAAAGATTTATATAACACGAAAAAAATCTTTTATGTTTACCCATATACTATTTCCGATGTTCTTCATTCCTTTGTACAGATCTATATTTCTGTATGGTATTTTCTTTCTGCCTGAAGGACTTCCTTTAACATTTCTTGTACTACAAGTCTGCTGGTGATGAATTCTTTCAGTTCTCACGTATCTGAAAAGTCTTTATTTCATCTTTGTTTTTAAAATATATGGGTTTGCTTTACATTAAGTACATCAGTATCAATATCCTGGTTGTGATACTTTTTGCAAGATAGTTGCCACTGGGAGAAATGGGTTAAAGCTTAAAGGGATCTTTTACAACTTCACGTGAATCTACAATTATCTCAAAATAAAAAAAAATATTTTGACTTCAAAAAAAATAAAATATATTTTGGGTGCAGAATTTTAGTTTAACTGCTTTTCTTTCATTACTTTAATGACGTTCCTCCACTGCCTTATCTGTATTACATCATCTTTAGCAAAACTTGGTTGCACTACAGTGAGACATGGACAAAACCACAACTAGAGTTGAAGATTTCAGTTGGATAGAAGCAAAAAACGTCTATATCATCTTTACCTTTCTTCCTCTCTATGTAAAGTATCCTTTTTTTTCCTTTGGCTTATTTTAAAATTTTATCTCTATCACTGTTTTTAAGCGATCTAATTACAATGTGCTTTGATGTAGTTTCTCCTCATGTATCTTTTGCTTGAAGTTCACTGAGTGTCTTGGATCTGTAGGTTTATAGTTTTCATCGCATTTGGAAACTTTTTAAGCCATAATCTCTTCAAATAGCTCTTCTCTTCTTCCCTCCTCCTTCAGGGAACCTAAATACATGTATGTAAGACCACTTGAAGGTGTCATGCAGATTACTGATATTTTTAATTTTTTGTAGTTCTTTTCTCTTTGTTTCATTTTAGACAGTTTCTATTGCTACACCTTCAAGGCCATCAATCGTTTCTTCTACAATGTCTCAACTGCCTTTAATCCCGTTCAGTGTATTTTTCGTCTGAGATGCTGTAGTTTTTATCTCTAGAAATTTGATTTGGGTCTTTTAAAATATTTCCTATGTCTCCGTTTAACTCTTTTAAGCATGTGAAATAGTTGTAATAATGATTTTAATGCCACTCTCTGACAATTCTAATAACTGTGTCAGTTCTGGGTCAGTTTTGACAGATTTTTCCCCTTAATTATGGGTCATATTTGCCTGCTTTGCACACCTGATAATTTTTTATTGAATTATACATCGTAAAGTTTACTTTGCTGGATAATATAGTTTTGTATTCCTATAAATATTCTTTTTATTGTGGTAAAAAACACATAACATTAAATTTACCATATTAATCATTTTTAGGTGTACAGTTCAGTAGTATTAATTATATTCACATTGTTATACAACAGATCCCTAGAACTTTTTCATCCTGCAAATCTGAAACTCTATACCCGTTAAATATGAATTTCTCCTCCCCTCTCTCCCCAGTCTTGGCAACCACCTTCTAATTTCTGTTTCTGTGACTGTGACTACTTTACATACTTCTTATGAGTGGAATCGTACAGTATTTGTCTTTTTGTGACTGGCTTATTTTGCTTAGCATGATGTCCTTTAGGTTCATCCATGTTGTAGCATGTGATAGGATTCCTTTCTAAAGGCTGTATGATATTCCATTATATTTATATACCACATTTTCTTTATTCATCTGCTGATGGACATCTGAATTGCTTCTACCTCTTGGCTGTTGTGAATAATGATGCAGTCAACATGGGTGTACAAATATCTCTTTGAGCTCCTGCTCAAAATTTTTTTGGATATATACCCAGAAGTGGGATTGCTGGATCACATGGTAATTCCATTTTTAATTTTTTGAGGATCCTCCATAATGTCATACTGGGTTTTTTTGTTCTTTTTTTTTGAAATGGGGTCTCGTTCTGTCACCCATCATAAGTTGAGGAGTGTACTGAATGTGTATTGCTTTCTCACCATGTGTATTGCTTGTGTAAAGGCAAAAAATTGTAAGTTGAACCATCATAAGTCAGGAACCATCTGTAGTGATATTGAGCATCTTTTCATATGCTTTTTGGCCATTTGTATGTCTTCTTTGAAATATAGCCTATTCTAGTTCTTTGCCCATTTAATTAGATTATTTTTTAGTTGTTGAGTTACAGCAGTTCCTCATATATTCTGGATATTATCCTTTTATCAGATATGATTTACTAATATCTTCTCCAATTTCGTAGGTTGCCTTGTTCACTCTGTTGATTTTTCCTTTGATGTGCAGAAGTTTTTAAGTTTCAAGTAGTCCCATTTTGTTGTTGTTTTTTGGTTTTTGTTTTTTGGAGACAGGGTCTCACTCCCTTGCCCAGGCTAGAGTGCAGTGGTGTGGTCGTAGCACACTGCAGCCTCAAAATCCTGGGCTCAAGTGATCCTCCTGCCTCACAGCCTCTTGAGTAGCTGGGACTACAGGTGCATGTCACCATGCCCTGACTGATTTTTTTATTTTTTATAGAGATAAGGTCTTGCTATGTTGCTCAGGACAGTCTTGAACTCCTGGCCTTAAGCCATCTTCCTGCCTTGGCCTCCCAAAGTGCTAGGATTACAGGCATGGGCCATTGTGCCTGGCCTATTTTTGCTTTTGTTGCCTGTGTTTTTGGTGCCATATCCAAGAAATCATTTCCAAATCTGATATCCTGAAGCTTTCGCCCTATGTTTTCTCTTATGAGGTTTATAGTTTTAGGTCTTACATTTGGGTATTTAATCCATTTTGAGTTAATTTCTGTATATGGTGTAAGGCAAAGGTTCAGCTTCATTCTTTTGCTTATGGCTATCCAGTTTTCCCAACACCATTTGTTAAAGAGATTGTCTTTTCCGCATTGTATAAGTCTTGAGAGCCTTCTCAAAAGCCATTTGGCCATATACACAAGAGTTTATTTATGGACTCTCTATTCTGTTCCATTGGTCTTTATATATCTATCTTTATCCCAGTATTATACTTGGTAACTGTTGCTTTGTACTATGTTTTGAAATCAGGAAACGTAAGGCCTCCAATTTTATTCTTTTCTTTTTTCAAGATTGCTTTGGTTATTCAAGGTTCTTGAGATTCCACATAATTTCAGAATGGTCTTTTTTTATTTCTAAAAAAAAAATGCCCAATAACTATTCTTGATCTTTGTTCTTGGATACAGTTAAATTATTTGGAAAGAGTTTGATCCTTGGTTCTTGCTTTTAAGTTTTATTTGGCAGGACCAGAGCAGAATTTAGTCTAGGGTTATGGTTCTCAGCAGGAGATAACTATGCTCCCCAGAGGACATCTGGCAATGTCTGGAGACATTTTTTGCTTTCACAACAGAGGAGGTGTTACTGGAATGTACTATGGTGAGGCCAGGGATGCGGCTAAACATCCTGTAATACGCAGGAGATACCCCTTACAATAAAGAATCATCTAGTCCAATGCTTCCATAGCGGTGAGGTTGAGAAGCCATGCAGTCTAAGGGCTAATTATTCCCTACTATTGAGGCAGGATGCTTCTGAGTACCCAATAACCTGTACATTATTAAAATTTTTTTTTCAGTCTGACTGGTGGAAACAGGCACTTTTCCTGGCCTGGTATGAGTGCCAAGCACTATTCCTTCTGATCCTTTCAGTGGTTCTTTCACAGGTCTCCAGGTAGTTTCATCACACACAAATGTGCTGGTCAGATCTCTGCTAATATGTGCCAGACACTTTATATAAATTATTTCTAATCCTTAGAATAACACCCAAAAGTAGTATTTGTTACATCTATTTTTACTGATAAACTCAAGCTCACTAAAGTTAACGAATTTGCCCAATACCACTCAGCTACTAGGCACCAGAGTCATATCAAAATAACTGGAGTCATACTGAAGCACACTTCAAACAACTGTTTCAAGGTCCATATTTTCACTATTCCATATAGGGCTGGGCCCAGGAAACTTCTCTGGATCTAGCATAAGGGAATTTAATCATTCTGCTTTTTAGTCTGACTCTATCCAACTTTTACAATCTTAGAATATTTTACTTTAACTAATTTCAGTATTTTAAAATAACATTAATTGGCTGACCCAGTGTTTTTTCTTAGTGTGTTTCAATGTGATAGGTTTTACCTTTAAGTCTGTTTCTTCAGTTTGTATGAATGTCCCAGGGCAAATTCACTAGAGATTTTATTCTTAGCTAATAATAATGACATAAACTTTGTGAAAGAAAAAGTAAGTTTGAAACTGATTCTTCAAGGCGGCCTCAAACCACAGACTAAGGAAGACTACCATGATATTATAAGTAACATGTATAATTATTAAGAGAAATTAAGTCTCACATTTAAGTGCCTTCTAATTTATAAAGCACTTTCAGATGTACTATCACATCTGACTCAACATCACCCAGTGAGTTAAGTACCAGAACTGAAAATAACAATACTATATATAATAGTAGTAGTATCTGTTTCCTCATATGTAAAATGGGAATAAAATAATATTACACTACATAAACTACTATGTGTATATGCACACACATACACTATATTTTCAGGTCTGTTGCTTAGCCCACCCTTATTCCCATTTCTACATACAAGGAAGTAGACTCTGAGGTAGACCTATGTAGCCTAGGTCATCCATTGGTAACTGTCAAAGCTGGTACTATTTTCAGTTTGTCTGAGTCCCAGAGTCCCATGTTCCTTTCAACAAACCACACTGATTCCTGAAAGGCCAAAAGCAATCGAGTCATGAAATAGGGTCTCCAGGGAACCAGGGTATCATCTTTCTACATGATATTCAAGAGAGAGATCTGAGCTTCTTCTATGTAGACATTGAAATTAGATGACTCAGTAGAGAGGTTTACAAAACAATTCTGTACATGGTTCTTTTTACTTTCTCAATTCTAATTTAACCCCAAATTCTCCCTTTTTTCTAAAAAGTAAAATGCTATTTATTTACTATATTCAATAAGAAGTAATGAGTTTGGAAAGATCTCTATCCCTCATAAGCAAGATAATGTCATGAGTATATAGATTAGTAGGCATAAAGCATGGTAGATTCAGGGGTATGGTATTAAGTACTGCTAACAATATTTTTCATGGCAAGGCCAAGAAATAATATAGAGAGCTGAAATATACAAAAGTGATGAAAATTCAGTTGGAAAGTAAACATAAATTAAGATGAATGAAGGTTATATTTGAAGTGCCTATATTTCCCCTGTGGCATTGATTCTTAAAGGTCTTTTGATTTTTAGCCTTTGTGAGGCTACGGACCCTCCTCCCAGAAAAACGCCCATAGATCTGAATTTTACACATGATTTCAGTGGGGGTTATGGATACACACCGCCCTGCAAGCCCATCCATGGGCCTTCTAGAGGTCCATGGGCTCCAGGCTAAGACCTTTAGCCTCAGGTTTTCCGAAAAAGTTCCCTTGGGAAGAAAACATATTTAAATCATTTCTTGAAGAACATGTTCTTAATATTCTCAACAGCATTCTCCAACATTTTCAGTGAAAACCAATCAGTTAATCAGCAAGGCCTGCCATTATTAAATATAAAACTTAGTAATAAACAGCTATACCTCATGAAAGGCAAACATGTATACATATAACCATAATTCAAGGCCACTGATTACTATACAAACAGAATTCTACAGGAGGAAAAAAGGGAGCAAATACTTCAAACATGGGTTCTGACAAAGATTTTCCTAAGGGAATAATGTTTAAGTTGGATGGGCCTTGAAGAGTAAGGAGGCTTTTAATGTTCTGGTTTGAGTATAACAGATATTTCCATGTTAGCTTAAAAAGCAAATCCTATTATGTCACTTATATTTCTGAACATTATTCCTTACAGAAACAACTTCCAAGCAGTGAGTATTTACTTATGTGGATCAATCAATAGGCATGTATTAGTCCGAAAAACAGGTAGAAAACAAAATGGGGTAAAAATTTCCCTCCCCCCAAAAAACACCTAAAAGTCATCTAGTCCAACCCTCTTTTTACAGATGAGAAAACTGAGGCCACACTCACCCTTGTCTACTCAGAAGACAACACAGTCACCAAGAACAATGGTCTCTACCAGAGTGCAGGAAGTATTAGAACTGCTTATGTTTAAAACAAAATTAGCTTTATAAATATTTAACATGTAAATTTTCAGTAGAATCCTAACTTGGTCCTTGTGACATGGTCCCATGCACAACCAGTTAAAGGGATACCCCAGGAGAGGAGTGGACATTCCACAAAGAAGAGGCTGGACAGTTGGCCATTATTCCTTTTTGACTTCCAGCATCGGTGACATCCTACAGTTTGTGTATGCCTAGTTCTATGCATTAATAGATTATATAACCCTGTTGATATCAAATCTACCTTCACTAAATGGGCAAGTAGCTTTACAAATGCCTGCAAAGAAATTGGGGACTGAAAAAAAAATATTAATCATACAAGCATAAGAAAATAGCAGAGCTGACACCTCTAATCTTAGTGCAAGTGTTCATCAGCTATATTAGAAAACAAAACAGGGGCAAATGTGACCACAAATTGGGCAAAAAATGCAAAATTTTCAAGAGTATGTAAAATACATTATACTCACCATCATTAACAACAAATAGTATCTTGTATATATACTGTATCATGAGATATTAGTTAAGGATATTATTAATGTTCTTCTAAATAATAGGTTTTAAAAATCATCTTATTCTTTTTAATTTTTATATATTGTCTAGTACATATAACATATACACTAAATAGAACATAATAATACATTTAAAATATATACCTTGCAAGTGGTATATGCACAACACATTTTTATTGATGGGAGCTGAAAATTTAAAAAGCCTGGGGGCCACTGCTCCAGAGTTAAAGGGAGAAACAATAACTCTGCTGGAGTAGGTAGAGGGGTAGGAATTCTTCCACCATTTGCTTCTAGTGGTTTGTGATAGCATCTCATCTGTTCTGCAAGACTGAGAACTGAGTTAGAAACATTTGGAAGGGAAAAAAAGGAACCCTAAAAACCTCAATTCTAACAGAAGAATATGCTTAGAAGTGGCTGGTAAACTTTTATAATTCTTAAAGCAATTCAGGCCCAGACACAGGGAGCTTTAGAGATTAAAATCAGCATTAGAAGAAAAAGCAGGCAGTCAGGCACTCAGTGGAATATTTGGGATTTTAAGATGTTTCCATTTGCAGTGCATACCTAACCCCAAGAGCTGCTCCATTCTCCAAGGGCTCACGTTACCAGGGTGCTTGGCAATAGGGCCTTTTACAGCACTGACTGTAAGTCAGCATAGACGTGGATTTTTTATAATAGCTAGATAAGGCCACGCCACTAGTAACATTTGTAGCTATGCAAAGAAACATAATAAGGGTAATCAAATATCATGCTTTGGGTGGTAAGCTGATCTAAACTGGGGATCATAAAGGAATGTTATCCCCCTCCTTCACAAGAACACAATTGAGCTATTGGTTGATTCATTATGAAAGCACTGGCACAAGGGCACAGTCTTTGTTGGACTCTCGGCATAACACAGGAAAGGCAATTCTGGTTCCTAAGAAAGCCGTGAGAGGGTTTTTAAAAACCATGTAGAATTTTTCCATGGCACTGGCTGTCCAGGGTTAATTGGTCATAATGTGTCAGTTCTCTAAGAAGAGCCACAGAGTAACTATTCTCTGACTTATACAAATTAATTTAAATGGTTGACTGCTTCACAAAGCTGAGCAAGTAAGTCAACCTTCTACTTATGTTTGAGAACTCAAGTCACTGCAAAAAGGAAACACACTTAACTTTTCAAAAGCTGATCTCTTAAGAAAACTCGAGTCTTTAATTCTTTGGCATTAAGACCTATGTAAATTGCCAGCAGTATCAGTATCCAAGTTTCCTCGACATGCATCATTCAAGACCTTCTCAGCTTTACTTACATGGGCTGGGAACTGCTCGTTTCTGCTTTACTAAGAAAAGAGCTTAAAGTAAGCCTGTTACAGTTTCCAGGGCTGCATAAGGTAAAGATATACAGTTTTTCAGCCAACCTCAGACATCATTAAAAATGCTCAAAGTGAAAGGTGCCTTGGTTATTTGTACACTATTTTTATAAGAACTGTCTGACAGCCTTCAGCCCCTTCCCAAATGTAATGAAACACTGAAAGAAGCTTTTAAGCAAGCTCACTATCTACAAGTACATTCTGGTACTTAAAAATGTAGAAGAGCAAAAATAATGATAAAGAACTGATTTCAATTTAGTTATTTTCTTCAGACTCTAGATGCTTGGATATAATTATATTACATCCCTAGCATTAGAGATATCCTTTATTATGATTTATGTATCTGTGGAATATCCTTAGAAAAAAATGGGGAATTTTGCTTATCCATGATTAAACTAAGAATTACAAGTTTGATATTTTATCCAACCCTGAATAAACCAAAATAGTCCTTTCTTATCTAAGAAACAGTGCTTACAGAAGAAACAGTATTCAAAACAGAAAAATGAAGAGAGAATTAAGAATTATATGACCCTCAATACCAAGGTTACTATTTGTACTGATTATGCACTAGAATCCCAAAGCAAGAATGCACTGTAAAAAGAAATACTGCGAGGTGGTTATCTCAATTTAACAATCATATGAAAAAGTAGCACTAGAATCTGAGGCTGTTTACATAAGGGAAAATTTTACATACCTACTTCTGCTGGTCTTATCACCTGAGATTTGGAAGTCCAAAAAAACTTCAGAAGATTTAAAATTCAGTCTCCCTAAGCTGTATCTATCATCAGATAACCCTTTGCCAAAGTCAGTGTTTGACAAAAGACGACAAGTAACTCCACACTGAAGCATTCTGCCTACGACTACAAATTTTAATCTCAGTAGAACTCGGTCTCAGTAGAAAGGCCAACCTGCAACATGGGTGTGGTTTGGAACTATAAAATAGTCAAGAGGCAAAAATGTAGATGTCATCACCATTTCTATTTGATTATTGTTGGTGTGTTTAAAATATATTTTGATATTCACTTTACCCCTTAGATTCCACTGAAGCAGGTTTTCTTCCTATGGAATGGAACTATCCTATGAACTCCCACATTATTTTCAAAAATATTCCTTTGCCATTTTAATTTTAAAATGGCTATGCTGAGCTGCGCTCTGTGGCACGCACCTGTAATTCCAGCTCCTTGGGAGGCTGAGGCAGGAGGATTGCTTGAGTCCAGGAGTTTGAGATCAGCCTGAGCAACACAGAGACCCAGGGCAACATAGTAAGACTGTGTCTTAAAAAAGAAAAAAAAAAAAAAAAGAAAAGAAAGAAAAGGGCAATGTTGTTTTCACCATGTGAAAACTCACTAAGCAATTAAGTATACATTGCAATCCCTAGAATTAGGCAACTGTATAAAACTTAAAAAACAAAAAATAGAAAAAGCTTACACCCTACTGAATTTCTTTTACAGTTACTGGGCCAATTTCAAGCAAATCTACAAAATTACCTTTGAACAATAACTGGAAACATTATATAGACTTAATACAGCATTAAAGATAGAAAATGCCCCAAGGGTTATAGTCCAATACTACTTTCTAAGTTAGGCAAGAACAGGCTCACTTATAAAATGTATAATCCATTTCCAGTGACTGGTTAATTCTCTGAACAGGAATTCTGAAACATCTTTTATGATGTCCCCATAAAGATAAAGAATA
This sequence comes from Propithecus coquereli, assembly GCF_000956105.1. NCBI lineage: Eukaryota > Metazoa > Chordata > Mammalia > Primates > Indriidae > Propithecus > Propithecus coquereli. The sequence goes on along the minus strand of NW_012148263.1, from coordinate 1,223,328 downwards.
GATGTTATAAAATTCCTTCATAAAGTGAAAGAAAAAGTTAAGGTTTTTATCTTAATAGCCAGTTAAAAAAAAAAAAGCACATACGGCACTGTATGATTCCATTTATATGAAATCATATAAAATGCAAACTAATCTATGGTGACAGCAGATAAATGATTGTCTGGAACAGAGGCAAAAGGAGGGATGGAATGCAAAGGGACATGAAGAAACTTTGGGAGGTAATGAAAATGTTCTATATCTTGATTGTGGTAATGATTTTGTGGGTGTATACACCTCTCAAAACATAGCCAATTGTCCACTTTAATGGGTACAGTCTATCATACCTAAATTATACCTCAATGAATGTTAAAAATACACACTGACATTTAAATATTTAAAGGACACCTGTACTGAAGAAGGCTTATATGGCCACAAGCTGGTAGAACTAGGACCATTAGGCAGAAATACGAGGAGACAAATTCCACATGAATAAAAGGAAACATTCTATTCAAGTGGTCCAGAGCCAACTCGGGCTACCTCTGGAACACTGAGGTTCTCTTCACTGGGCTCCTACAAAGACTAAAGGACCATTTTGGGGTACAGAGGCTGTTGCCTTTGGGGATTCCTACATAGAAAGTTGGATGAGGTGACCATTAATATTTCTTACATCGAAAACTCCATTATTTCAAGGAGACCACTATGGATGTTTGTGGTCTTGCTGCTGTTGTGTGGAGTTCTGCTAACCTCTTGACTAAAACGTGTATTTGTCATGTATAATTTGCTCCAAGACTTCACTTCACAGGAAAAATCAGTTATCTGCCTATGTGTCCTATTAAAAAAAATGGATCCTGTGTGGTTATTTTCTGATTTTTGAAAAGTAATATATAAAATTTAAAAATTTGGAAAGTAAGAAATTTTAAATTGTTCTCAAGCACACCATTCAGAAACAACCAGGGCCACTATGTCATGAATTTCCAGTCTTTCTTCTATGCACATGTATATTAATATACTTTTTTTAAACAAAATTGGTATTTGCTATAGTTTTACTTAACACTAAGTAAGAAATTTCTCATATTTTTTGAAAGCATGCTTTTCAGGCTTCATAGTAATCCATGTTATAACTATACTATTATTTATTTAAGCATTCATGTTGGTAACTAAGTTGGTTTCCAATGTTTTAGAAATAATGCTTGAATAAACATCCTTGACCACAAAGAGTGGATGGGGAATGAGGGACATTATAGCTCTGAGTCGAATTTCTCTTAAGATTTTATCCACTCCATTTTGTCACAAGCAATTTCTATTTCCACTCTGTTGAGAAGTGTTACAGTTTAAAAGTGCCACCTTCACTGATAAAATGCTTTTCTTCGGTATCTACTATGAGTCTCGACCAAAATTCCAGAGAAAATAATACTGATTGGATCTCAAAAACTATGTAGAAAGTGATGTAGTGCCGAGTCACTGATCAGGGCCAAGTGCAGAGTGCAGTTTTAACAGACTGTGAATATTTGAGACAAAAGTATTTTGAACCATCACAAGTAAAATAAATATTGGAAAAAAATAATCTGAGGCCGGGCGCGGTGGCTCACACCTGTAATCCTAGCTCTCTGGGAGGCCGAGGAGGGCGGATTGTTGGAGCTCAGGAGTTCAAAACCAGCCTGAGCAAGAGCGAGACCACCGTCTCTACTAAAAATAGAAAAAGAAATTAATCGAACAACTAAAAATATATAGAAAAAATTAGCCGGGCATGGTGGCGCATGCCTGTAGTCCCAGCTACTTGGGAGGCTGAGGCAGTAGGATCGCTTGAGCCCAGGAGTTTGAGGTTGCTGTAAGCTAGGCTAACGCCATGGCACTCTAGCCCGGGCAACACAGTGAGACTCTGTCTCAAAAAAAAAAAGAAAAAAATAATCTGAGTCAAAGTTGAATATGCAACTATTTGAGAAAGCAAGAAAATTTTAAAAAGAATTGACTATTCCGTGTTTACCTTCAGGGCAGGAGCCACGTTTTTTAAATCTCTATAAACCCACATATACTTACTTGGAAATTTGTTTTTAAGAAGTATTGTCACAATATGTGTAAGAATATTTTTTTTTGCATCTTAAAAATAGTCTATTTCTCCAACTTCTAAAATGTCATGGTAATGATTACCCCTAAGAATGGCAGCAACTGGAAGGAAGCAGGAGGGTTTCTGGGGTATTAGTAATAAATCTGGTTTCTTGATATGAGTGCTGATTTTGTGAGGAGTAGCAGTTTATGAAAATTCATCAAGCTACACACTTATAATTTGTATCTTTTTCTGCATATATAGTATATATCAATTAAAGGTTCAAAAATGGAGGGGGGGAAATTTACTCCCTTGCCCCCAGTATACTACCAGGCAATCCGACAGAATATGAATTAACATATTCAGTAAAAGAGGAACAATCCTGGGCCGGGCGTGGTGGCTCACGCCGGTAGTCCTAGCTCTCTGGGAGGCCGAGGCGGGTGGATTGTTTGAGCTCAGGAGTTCGAAACCAGCCTGAGCTAGAGCGAGACCCCGTCTCTACTAAAAATAGAAAGAAATTAATTGGACAACTAAAAATACATACAAAAAATTAGCCGGGCATGTGTAGTCCCAGCTACCCAGGAGGCTGAGGCAGTAGGATTGCTTGAGCCCAGAAGTTTGAGGTTGCTGTGAGCTAGGCTGAAGCCACGGCTCACTCTAGCCAGGGCAACACAGTGGGACTCTGTCTCAAAAAAAAAAAAAAAAAGATGAACAATCCTAGTATTAAACATTCTTAGTTCTTTTGTTAAGAACATTCTAAGGAAACGATAAGTATACATACCTTGCAGAACTTTGATGTATAGATAATATAATCAATTACTTAAATTTAGTACTTCTGATCAGTAAGTAGTTACTGAGTACCTACTATGTCTGAGATACTGCAGGAGCTTCTTCAATGCTATACAGATTTATGGAGGAAGACATCATATAGAACTCAAAAACAGCCTTTGAAAAACTGGCACATGACATGGGTTCTTTTTATCATTTTAATTCAGCTATTGGGAAAAATGAGTAGATGCCACACTTTCAGCATCTTGGAAAATGTTTCCTAGAATAAAATAAGTAGGTGTGAAAACTTGTCATAAATATGTATCATTATAGATAAATGGGTAGATAGACAGAAGGGCAAACTTAGCAGCCGGAAGTGCATGAACAAAGGTGCGGAAGCAGGGCAGCATATGGCAGGCAATGAGTAACTGAAAGCAAATATGTTGGCTGAATGAGTGTGCCTATTTAATATCATAATAATTTTTTCTGAATCTAAGTTATCAGAGAAGCAAGCACAATGTGAATTACCTTCCTTTCCTACACACAGAAGTAAGTGTTGTTGCAGCTCTGTTTAACTATACAAAAGTCCTAAAACGTCCTTTTCAAAACTATATGTCTTAGAATCTGGCCCTGAAATATTTTGAATTTAGAAAAATATCCAGTTAAGTCACATTTTCTCATGTATATCAACACTAATGCTTGGAGCCCTGCTGGTAGTGATAACCCTCGCTATCATCTTTGTCAATGAAGGCAGACAATAGGTCTGTGGTAAGCAGGATAATACCCCCAAAGATGTCTGTGCCCTAATCCCCAGCACCTGTGGAAAATGGTAACTTACACAGCACAAGGGATTTTACAGATGTTGATTAAGGGTATGGGCCTTGGGATGGGGTAGTTTATCCTGGATTATCCAGGCAGGCCCAATCTAATCCCATGAGGCTTTAGAAGCAGAGAACCTTTCCCTGCTGGGTCAGACAGATGAAACAGGAGAAGGAGAGATCTGAAGTGTGAGAGGGGCTTGACCCACTTTTTCTGGCTTTGAAGATGGAAGAAAAGAGCCACGAACCAAGGAATGCAGGTGGCCTGTAGAAGCTGGGAGTGGCCTTCAGTTTACATCCAGCAAGAAAACAGGGATCTCAGGCCTACCACCACAAGGAACTGAATTCTGCCAACAACCCAAATGAGCCATGAAAAAGATCCTCCCCTAGAGCCTCCAGAAAGCAAAGCAGTCCTGCTAATATGTTGATTCTACCATAATGAGACCTGTGTCAAACTTCTGACCTACAGAACTGTAAGATAATAAATTTGTATTGTTCAAGCTGCTAACTTTGTGGTAATTTGTTATAGGATCAATAGAAAGCTAATATGGGCTCAGACAGTTTCATTCAGAATAAGATGTTCTTATCACCTTGGTCTTGGATTACCCACAAGAGAGAACAACTATGATTTAGAAGATGGGGGAGTGGGGAATGTGTTTGAGGGGAGGGATCATTGCTGCTTTTGCAGTGCTCCTTAAATAAATGTTCCCTCCAACAGCATACACAAACATATTGGAAATTAGTCCAATATTTAGTTTAGCAGCTTAAAAAGAAAAACACTACAAAAATTAAAACATTCAAGATTCTGCCAATAATGATAAGCGGGGATGCCTTTGTCTTAACCCTTCTGTGTTAGTCCATCTTGTGTTGCTCTAAAGGAGATGCCTGAGGCTGGGTAATTTATAAAGAAAAGAGATTTATTTGGCTCACAGTTCTGCATCTGCTTCTGGTGAGGGCTTCAGGGAGCTTCCAATCAAGACAGAAGGCAAAGGGGGAGCAAGTGTGTCACATGGAGAGAGAAGGGAGAGGGGGAGAGGGGGAGGTGGGGAGGGGAGGAAAGAGAGAGAGAAAGATGGAGGGAGGGAGAGAGAGAGAAGGGGGAAGAGAGAGAGAGAGAAATGGGGAGAGAGAGGAGGTGCTGGGCTACTTTAAACAACCAGTTCTTGGGCGAACAAAGTGAGAACTCACTTATTATACGGGGAGGACACTAAGCCACTCAAGAGGGATCTGCCCCTATCACCCCAAACACCTCCAACCAGGCCCCACCTCCAACCCTGGCAATGGAATTTTAACATGAGGTTTGGAGGGGCCAAACACCCAAACAATTATCACCTTCCTAATGGACTGGGGGCCCAGACATTACTGCAATAGACATGAAATACTACCCAACAATTAGGTGCAGTTGTTCTTATTAGCAGTCATAAGATCAATCTGTGGAGCTTATTTTAGATGCAGATGCGTGGCATTCAACCCAAAGAATCTCATTCATAGGTTTAGGGTAGGACCCAGGAATCTGAATGGGATCAAAATGAGGACTTCCGAATTTTGTCCTCTAATGAATGACTATTAATACTGAAGCGTTCCCCGCTTCTCCCACCAACTACCTGAGACCTCTGCTATTTCCATCATAGCTCACAGCAACCTCAAACTCCTGGGCTCAGGCAATCCTCCTGCCTCAGCCTCCCAAGTAGCTGGGACTACAGGTGTACACCACCAAGCCTGGCTGATTTTTTCTTTATTTTAGTAGGGATGAGGTCCTGCTTTTGCTCAGTCTGGTCTCGAACTCCTGAGCTCAAGCAATCCTCCCACCCTGGCTTCCCAGAGTGCTAGGATTACAGGCGTTAGCCACGGCATCTGGCCAGACCTCTGCTATTCTAACCAAGGCCCAAAATGCAATTCTTGTCATGAGTTAGCCCAGGAGCTAGCCTGTCTAGCAGACTAGATGGTTAAGGACACAGCTTTGATATTAAATATGAACAGACTTGGATATGAGTTTGCTCCTGCCTTTTACTGATAGGGTGCTTTGGGCAAGTCAGTTAAGCTCTCTGTGCCTCAGTTTTCTCATCTGTATAAAAGGAATGAAAGACCTACCTGTCCATAGGGTTATGAGAGATTTAGCACAGTTCTTGAAACACAGTAACTATTCAGTTACTATGATTATCAACACCACCAAAAGTCCATTTTCATAAGAAATCAGAGCAAAATATGTATAAGCAGAGGCAACTTGAATTCTTTAGCATTTTTCATTCTTGTAACAGTATCTGGAAAGATTAAATATTTAATGGACACAAGCTTCCACTCCGGACTGCACAGAATTAAGAATGTTTATAGGAAGTTTTAGTGGGGGTAAGGGGACCATCCATATCTCTTTAAGGCTATATATACACTCAAACCTCTGAAAAGGCTGGCTGAAACAAAAAGATATTTTTCCTAATCACAAACATGTAGGAAATTTATCCCTTTTTTCACCTTAGAATATGAAATGCCAACTATATGGATTATTGAGACAAGTCCTTGCCATCACTGGCTATTTTAGTAACCAACCACACAGGCCTCCACTCTGATTTGAAGACCATTGAAAGTAAAATTGAATGACCTGCTCAAGGTTACAAGGCAAGTTAAATAACCTCAATTGTCAGGCCAGAATATGAAGGACATAAATAATCATTCACCAAACAATATATTAATACACAGTCCAATAACATGGAAATGAATAGACACAGATAAAAAAGCAAACAGCACTGCAGTTGAGTCCATGCTGATGACGGATGACACTATCACAGCAAATGGCTTGTTGTTGGGTCACAACCAGAAAAACAGAGACTAAAACTTTAACATACAAAAATAAGTGATTAATTTTAAAGAATGATGTCAGAAGGAATACAACACCTATTTCATTATTTTTCTATATCTTTTAGTGTACTTCCTGTCCCCATTTGTGTTCATTCATTCATCTTTCTTCTTGCTCTCCTTTGTCCTTTATAGAAAAGGTAGAAAATACTAACAGATGAGGAAAAGGGCCTTTGATGAAAGTCTTCATATTTGCACCTGCTGGTTTTTCTCAAACTGTCCTCTAGACTACAGAGCAGGATCATCTGTTGGAGGAAAGATAAAATTCTATCTTTATGTGTTCATGGGGGCCTGTTGTTAAAGCAGCACTTCTGGCCTCTTTCTCTACACTCCTTTCTCACTCTTGCCCGACGAAGGCAAACTGATTTATCTCACTGGGGAGGGGAGAGCATGTCTTGGGTCCATTGAACCCCATTCCTCTGCAGTGGTTCTCAAACTTTAACTGCAAAAGAATCACAAGAAAGGCTTGTGAAAACACAGACTTCTGGGCCCACCCACCCCCTGCCCCATGAGTCTCTGATTCAGTTCATCTGGAATGGAGACCAAGAGTCTGCATTTCTAATGAGTTTGAAGGTAATGCCAATGCTGCTTGTCTAAGAACCACACTTTGAAAACCACTACTATACTTACTGGGACTAAAGTGTTAAAAATCGCTGTCCTTACATGGTTTGCCCCTTCTCCCTTTAGCAGTTGCTTATCCTCGGGACACAAGCACCCCTCTTCCTCCATATGGTACAAACCCAGAGGCAATTGTCCAGCAGGTCTACCTGGGATGGGGTGAGTATAAGTTAAACTTCTGGGAAGAAGGATTTTAGGAAGACCATTTCGCCACAGGCCCAGGCTGCAATCCTGGTCCTGCTCCACCAAGAATAAAGTTGATATTTTGAACTCTGAGAGATCTATATCAATTTCTCAACTGGTTCAGAGAATAAAGGAAGAAGGGTATTATCAGCTCCCTCAACCCAAGAACATCCAGCATGATAATGACAGTGGAATGATAGGGAATATGACTGGGAAGTCCAAAGGCTATGGCCTCATTCTGTACGCAGAGTGACCCTGTCCTATCTAAACCACAATGAAGCCACATGACACCAAAAGGCATACTGAATAAAGCTCCTGAAGAAAATGCAGTTCTCACCAAAGTGATATAAATGAAGAGAAGATATAAGGCCTTCAGGAAATTCAGCCTAGATTACTTCTTTGGGTAAATCATCAACAACTATCCAGACCAGGTTGGCTGCCTCAACAGCTTCCTCCCACCCACAGCTAAGCCAAGCCCTGGAGCTGTTCTTCGGTGCCTTGGGTGCCTCTTAACCACCCCCTTCCACATTCTCCTTCCTGTGTTTGAGTCTGGCTTCTGTGCTGTGTCTGCTCCCTTACCCAGATTCTGCAGATGGATGCTTTTGTGTCTCAATTTTCAAATGACACCCTGCCCTCAAACACTGCAGTGTAGCCAGTCTTACCCCACCTCTGCCTAGTCCCACCCAGCTCCTGAAGCCCCTAACAGAGTTCAACACCTCTAGCCCTTCCTTCTCCAGGAGGATGGCAAAAGGTGTTCCTTAAGAACAACAACAGAATTAAAACACAATCTCCTCAGCAAAACAGAAAAAGAAAGAAGTGAGCAAAACTCATGCCAGGTTCCACAATCTATAGCCTCCATAGTTGTGAGGCAGACATCTCAGGGCTCTTTTAACTCCTTCACCAAACTAAGAGCCTCTCCTGGCTGCCAACAGGACAAAATGGCACCCATGGACTAAATACTGCCTGGACACACATCTTCTGTGGCTCACTGAATATGTTTTTAAAGTTTAGAGTGAACATATAAAAATTAGGAGATTAACATAAGACTCAGATTTCTATTCTCTCACTTAAAATCAGAAGGTCTGGCAATACTGAGCTCACGTTCCCACATGGTAACATTGGGCTAGGCCAGGAACAGCTGCATCCTTTAGATAAGATGTGAACCCTCAGGTTTCACAGTCTTTGTGACTCCCTGCTGTCCCCATTCTCACTGCCTTCTTCCAGAGAATACGTGAACCAACAGTAGTTAAACATGAGTTCTACTACCTGCCACTGCTAATTTCCTGAGATACCCTGAACTGAAATTATACTGTATCATGCTGTTCAAGAAAAAGAAGCATGTATTTTTTTTTCCTCCTTAGCTGGTGGTTGCTTTCATTCTCAATCATGAAGCTGTAATTGTAGAGATCATGAACGAATGGCAAATGCTTACCCCAAAGTAGCCCAAACTCACAGAGGGCAAGGAGAGAAAAGGTAAAAGGACTCAAATCAAAAAGGCAATCCCCCTTTTAACATTTCTAGTTCCTTAATAAAGATCAGAACTAATGAAAGAAAAAAATGGCTACATCCTGTGTTATACGATAAAAATTCCATAATCAGAAGTTACCAAATGTAGAATTTTATGATATACTTAATTTTAAATTACATGTAAAGCAAATCAAAGTTTATTGTTTTGGGGAAGACCCTGTCACCTGCTAGCCCTCTTCATTTACCAATAAGCTATATGACAGATTAGTGTAGAGGAGAATTTTTACCTAATTAGGAAACAATCATGGTGCAATAAAAGTGTACAAAGATCTTTTCTTGTCTTGAACCACCTGTTACTTGCATGTACAATAAACTGGTTGAAAATACAGCTGTGTCACCAATGACTGCAGTGTTTACAGCCAGGAACTTGCCCCAGAGTGGCACAAGTTTGGGTACCTTTTAAATTCCTGGTCTTTGCTCCTAAGATTAGTGAGTCAGTGTCAAAGTAAATATTTGACTTTTGAAATTTCCTTTTGACCAAGTGTGCTGGCTCACGCCTGTAATCCCAACACTTTCGGAGGCTGAGCTGGGAGGATCGCTTGAGGCCAGGAGTTCAAGACCAGCCTGGGTAACATAGAAAAACTCACTTTCTACAAAAAAATTTTAAAAATAGCCTAGGCATACTTGGCTCACACCTTTAATTGTAGCACTTTGGGAGCCAAGGTGGAGGATTGCTTGAAGCCAGGAGTTCAAGACCAGCCTGAGCAACATAGCAAGACCCTGTTTCTACAAAAAATACAAAAAAAAAAAATTAGCTGGGTGTGGTAGCGCATGCCCATAGTCCTAGCTCCTCAGAAGGCTGAGGCAGGAGGATTGCGTGAGCCCAGGAGTTTGACGCTGCAGTGAGCTATGATCACACCACTTCACTCTAGCCTGGGTGACAGAGTGAGATCCTATCTCCAAAAAAAATTCTTCCTTCTATTTCACCTCTCTTTCCTTTAAGACCGGAACTTAAATGGGAAAATAAAATGTATCTGGATCCTATTAATACTTCTTTCCTCTCAGAGACTTTACAGGACAAGAATGATTTTGTAGTCCTTTCATCCTAGTTCAACATAGAACAGGTTCAAAATTAAATGAGGGGAAATTTTAAATAGTCCATTAGGAATCTTTCACAGTTATGTCCATTTGAAATCTAAACTTTTCTACTGATCCAGCTAAAATATTAATAACAATGAAAGTAGGGCTAAGGCTGTATCTATATAGTAAAATGGCGCACCAGAATGATAAACAATGATCCCTTTGGAACACAGTTTGCAGGTTACAAAGCACTTTCACATAATTTATCATATACAACAGAGCATTTTGTAAACTCTATACACAAATCATAATACAGATACATTGTATTTGTATCTGTATTATGATTTTTGAGCTGGACATAACGCATCATTGCATTGTAAATCCAGCCCTCCCCTAATTCTGTGTTAATTGAGAAAAGGGAAACCTGTCAGCATATTGCTTATCTTGAGTCAGAATCTGAATTGATCATCTTTTCTCATGGAAACAACTTAAAATTAAACCAGTGAAAACTATTAAAACACTTACTTACTGAATTCCCTTTTCAATTATATACTTTCTTCTTAGGAAAAATAATTTTTTAATCTTTACTTACCACTTCTATTTTCTTACATTGTAATAAAAAAAAAAAGTTTAACTACTTTTGCACATATATTTCAGTACCTAAGGGGGCACAATATGTCATTAGGAGCCATGGCTCTAGAGTTAGAATTCTTGAGAATGAATATAGACTCTGCTTCTTACTAAAATGTATCTCCTTAGGTCATTTAATTCTTTTGAGTCTTGGTTTCATAACCAAAAAATGAAGATGATAATAATACTAACTCCACAGAGTTTTAGGGAGGATCAATTAAAATAAACAGCAAAGGGCTTAGAAAAAGGCCTGACATATAGTAAATACTCAATAGATATTAGCTATTAAATACTGGTGATTCATGGTTTTCATAAAATGAGTGGTCTTCAAAAGTAATGTGTGCACTTATACATTATGTATATTTTGTGTTATGTTTACATATAATTTATATTTAGTTTATAATATAAAATATACATTTATAAATAAAAATAGGATCTCAAATAATTTGCAGGAACAAACAACTGGTAGGAGAGTTATTTATTGAATAAAGGCCCAGATGAAGTTAATTATGTTTAAACATTGAACTTGAATAATTTAAGTAATCATTAAGGCAGTTAGTTCACTATTTGGAGGAAAAAAAACACACAGAGCTGTTTTTAGACCAGGGTCAAGAAACTCAGCCTGTAGGCCAGAGCTGGCCCACCGCCTGCTTGCATACAAGCTGTGAACTAAGAATGGTTTTCATATTTTTTTAATGGCTGGAAAAAAAATATTGAAAGAGTAATAGTTTGTGACACGCAATAATTATGAGAAACTAAAATTTCAGTGCCCATAAATAAAGTTTATGGGAACATAGCCATGCTCATTTATTTATATATTATTAATATCTATAACAGCTTTCATTCAACAAGAGTTAGATAGCTAAGACAGAGACCATATGGAACACAAAGCCTAAAATATTTATTGTCTGGCCCTTTACGAAAAAAAAGTTTGCCAACCTCTGGTCTAGACTGTTAGCTCTATGAGGGCAGAGCTCTGCTGGGGCCTACCTCAGTGCCTAGCATAAAACTGTGTTCAGTAAATATTTGATAAGTGATGGTATCAACATGAAGAGCCTGAGGTGGGGCTCCTCATAGGTGGCAAAGATAGTTGTTCTCAAACAACAGAGAGCCTTTTTGAAAACAGAGAACATGAGAGGATTGTCCTAGTCTATGAAGCCCAGCTAGGGTCACTGTTTTGTATAATTCTAATGATGGAATTTTAGGCCACACTGAATTGAGTAGGGAAAAGGCAGAATTCATTTGGAAATAAACCATTTATTTAAAAAAAAATATCCTATGGGCTTAGCTCACCTCCAGTTTATTTTTAGATACAGCTGCTAAAAGATTTACCAAGTCTTGAGTTGCATATGTAGGAGGGCTGTCTGGAAAAGTATCCAGCCATTGTTAATATAACGACAACAGTTACATGGCTGGATACTTTCCAGCCACAGAAGTATGACTCCAAATCATAGTAAATGTTAGGTCTCACTATATTCTGTGCTAGTTAGACAACATCCAGAGTGTCACATTCAACCTAGGGAACCTTATTTTTTTAAGGTAAAATAATGACAATCTTGTTTCTAGAGGGAAGCTATCAGCATGGTGATGGGTCTAATCCAGGCACCAATCAAACAAAGCAAGTTGATGGAATTTAAGAATATTCACCATGGACATGAAATTGCCATGTTCAACCTAAATTAATTTAATCCATGTAAAACACTTAGAAGAGTGCCTGGCACATAGGAGACAATAAATACAAGCTTTAATTATCAGCACCATCATTTGAGGAATTATAATGTAAAAAAATGTAAACCTTAATGTTATTCTCTTAGAAGATGTAGCCATATTCACAAATGGAAATCAGGTTGCTGAATCACCCATACATAAATTATTAGGAATTTTATTGGTTTACGGCAAAACTCACTTGTAATTTATTATCAGGTAATTCTCACTAAATATTTCAGTACACTTTTCTATCTTTACTGAACAGAAGTTTTTTTTCCCCAAACTAACCACTTCTGTTGCTCTAAAAAAGGTGGTACAAAAGACATTTATCATTCACCGAATATCCATGTCTTACAGATGCTTAAGAAGGATCATATAATTACTTCTAGCCAATGGGCTGTGAGTAGAAGTTATCTGTGTCTCTCTAGGTCAAAGCATTTCAGAGCTGGTATGTGATCATCAGTTCCCCTTCCCCTGTTGGCATAATCTGGAAGCCCCATGTTAGGACAACAAAATCATAAAAATCATAGCAGCCTAGATTTCTGAGTAATTGCATATAGGACAGCTACACTGGAGAACAGCCAATGCACACTGACGTTTGTATGAGCAAGAAAGCAATGGAGATTTCAGTGTTACTTTGTTACTGTAGCACAAACTACTCTATCCTAACTAACATAGAAAGTCTGATATTCTGGTAATACAGAAAGAAATCTTGTATCAGTCTGAGATCCACCAGCTTGGGCAGTTTACTGAATGAGCAGGGAAATTTTCCAAACCTTCCTCAGTTATCTGTGCAACTTTATTATTAATATTTCATTTCAAGTTCATTCACAAATTATTACCACACCTACTCCGATTCAAAGAAAAGTATTTAAAATCAAAACCTCTATGCCACTGACTTATTGAAAAACCCTGAGAGAGCTGACTGAGATATACACTGAGCAATGTAATCACTGGCATATATATTCAGCCAAGATTGTTCTCCTTCATAGCTCTTTTCCTGCTTTGTAACACTTGGGCTTCGTTTTCAGAAACATGTGGCAGGAATTACTGCTCCATAGACAGACACTGATGGCGTAGTGTCCCAGGCAAACCTGGCTTAGTTCTCCTTAGTTAGCAATCAACAAGTATGCTGTTAACTGGACTGCCCAATTTGGGTGGGGCCTTGAACACAGAGAGATGCTATCTCATCTGGCTGGCAGTAAAAATATCCAGTAAGATAAGGACTCAAGCCTGCCTCCCTCGATGCATTCCTGATTTAAAACCACTGGGAACTCGGGAGGCTGGCAGGTAGCATGGTATAAGCTTCCACAGCCCCGGGTTCAAATCTCAGCTCTACTAATGACAAGCCATGTAAATCAGGGCAAATGACACAGCCTCTCTGAACCTGAGTTCCCTTCCCCATCACAAGGCATTTGTGAGAATTACTGAGATTGATGTAGGTAGAAGTACTCATTATACTTTGGACACCTGCTGTCACAGTGCTGTGGAATTCTTCTAAAAATTAATCTGAATTTCTATTAACTTTATGCTTTATCACATAGTATATGTTTCTTAAACAAAACACACAGACACACACACACACACGCACACACACACACACACACACACACACACTCTGTTACATTTAAAGCAGTAAGATATTTGACTTTACCCTTAGATTAGATGCCATCTAATGACAGTCATGAAAATAAATTCTACTACCTAATCTGATCATCTTCCAATGTGATCCAGCCCTTGCTAGGAAAATATATCTTGAGTTAAATTTCTGCTCATCTTCCAGAGACAACTGAATTTTTTAAATGCCTAAGAATTCCCCACTAACTATATTCTGCCGATTTCCAATACTGATTATGTATTTTTATACTCCAAGTTGCCCTTGGAGTATAAAAAACTAATGTCACCAATGTCACCACAGGCTAATCATAAAAAGAAAAAACAAATTCTGAAAGAGGAATTCTACAATGCACCTGAAAACTATTCCTCAAAACTCTCAAGATCAAGAAACAGGCCGGGCGCGGTGGCTCACGCCTGTAATCCTAGCACTCTGGGAGGCTGAGGCGGGCGGATTGCTTGAGCTCAGGAGTTCTAGACCAGCCTGAGCAAGAGCGAGACCCCGTCTCTACTAAAAATAGAAAGAAATTAATCGGACAACTAAAACCATATAGAAAAAAAATTAGCCAGGCATGGTGGCGCATGCCTGTAGTCCCAACTACTCGGGAGGCTAAGGCAGGAGGATCGCTTGAGCCCAAGAGTTTGAGGTTGCTGTGAGCTAGGCTGACGCCACGGCACTCCAGCCCAGGCAAAAGAGTGAGACTCTGTCTCCAAAAAAAAAAAAAAGATCAAGAAACAAAGTCTGAGAAACCGTCACGGCCAAGAGGAACCTAAGGAGACACAACTAAATGTAATGGTATCCTGGATGGCATCCTAGACTTTAGGTAATAACAGAGGAAATATTAATAAACTATGGTCTTTAGTTAATAATAATATGAATAAACTACGGCCTATAGTTAATAATAATGTAACAATATTGGTTCAATAATTACAACAAATGTACCAAACTAATGTAAGATGTTAAAATATGGTAGACTGTATCAGTGTGGGGGCATATGGGAACACTCTGTACTATTCTGCTTAACTTCTCTGTAAATCCAAAAGTGTCCTAAAAGATAGAGTCCCTTAATAATAATTTTAAAAATCACCACAATGAGACACCACTTCACACATATCTATACAGACAGGTAATAAATGCTGGTGAGAATGTGGAGAAACAGGAACTTTTATACATTCCCTGTAGGAATGTAAAATGATACAGCAGCTTTGGAAAACAGTTTGGCAGTTTCTTGAAATGTTAAACATAGTGTTACCATATGACTCAACAATTCTACTTCTAGGTATCTGCCTAAAAGAAATGAAAGGAAATGCCCCCCAAAAACTAGTTCACACATGTTTATAGCAGCATTATTCATGATAGTCCCAAAGAGGAAACAACCCCAATGTCCATCAACTAAGGAATGAATAAATAAAATGTGGTATATCCACACAAGGGGATATAATTCACAGCAATAAAAAGATATATGCTACAAGGATGAACCTTGATGACATTATGTTAAGTGAAATAAGCCAGATACAAAAGGCCACATATTATTAATATATGATTCTATCTATATGAAATTTAAAGAATAGGTAAATCTGTAGAGTTGGAAGGTAGATTTGTCATGGCTTAGGGCAGGGGTCAGGGGAAGGAGGTGATAGAAAATGAACACTAATGAATACCGGGTAATGAAAATATTCTAAAATTGTGTACTTTAAATGGGTGAACTGTGTGGTATTACATCTCAATAAAGGTGTTATTTTTAAAATGTCATGTGCACCAAGAACCCTGATGAAACACCATTTAATCCTATTCGAGGCAAAGATTTTGACAATGTCTGGTTGATATGAAACCTTTAATTCTCAGAGAGATCTTGCTGCTTGATTTTGTAACACCCTTAGTATAGTGTCTAAGGGCATAACATAATGGAAAGAACTTGTGCCTACAGAAGTTCTGAATCAACAATAGCATTCTCTTTAGATTAAATGAGCAACATGAAGAGATTTGGACAATGTGAATACAACACAACTAAGGTTGAATTAATAAATACTTTACATAAAAAATAAATAAATGAGCAACCTGTATAACATAAGGCCTTCCTTAATTGTGCCCGAGATGTGAAACAGAAAGCAGAATATTCCCACTCATATTTAATAATACATTAACTTGAAAAAATTGGTATCATTGCATACCCTTTTGTACACTGCTTCAGAATGCAGTCATTTCCTCCAAATTGCTAGAAAATTACAATGTTTCCAGTTCTACCATTATTTATTGTCCTACTGGTATGAGAAACGTTAACACTAACCTTTCAGAAATACTTCAGTTAAGGCTCAGTTTCCCACAGTACAATATGTATCACATAGGGAGACTATAACTTTGTAAAATATTTAGAAAGTTTAATCTTTTTATCCTATACATTCCAGATGTATATTAAAACAAAATTACTTTGTTCAACATGAAAGAGAAGAATTTCTCCCATGTTAATTGTCTTATTTCAAGAACTGAATTACTGTTAACATTAGAGAAACTGTAAAACCTCAGATAGGATAAAGTAACTTTTGACTGTCCTTTCATTTAACTTCAGAAAAAACAAGTATCCAAACTTCCAGCATTAGATTAGTGTATTTAACATACATTTCTTTGAGAATCTCTGTGAGCTGCTCTCCTACTTACTTCTGATTTATCTTAAAACACTAAAAAGTACTTCAAGAGGCATATAAATAACCTTAATTTCTATGTGTCAGTTTTAGAGGTGAAATTGGTTTTACATATAAACATTATTTACATGTAAAACATTATTATTATATATTATTCATTTCTGGAATTAGTTTAGAATGCATATAAATCTACAAAAATCCTTAATATTTTAAATTCAGGTTATCTAGTTATCTCTTAGATAAGGCTAGATTATCTCCTAAGATTTACAGTCAGTAAAACTCAGACCTGGGGATAAAGAAGGATGAGTGGACCTTGGGCAAGAAAAATGAGTCTAAAAATAAGGCATCCCGGATCAGGTGCGGTGGCTTGGGCCTGTAATTGTAGTACTCTGGGAGGCCGAGGCGGGAGGAAGGCTTGAGCTCAGGAGTTCAAAACCAGCCTGAGCAAGAATGAGACCCCGTCTCTACAAAAAAATAGAAAACTTAGCCAGGCATCTTAGTCCCAGCTACTTAGGAGGCTGAGGCAGGAGGATCACTTGAGCCCAGGAGTTTAAGGTTGCAGCGAGCTATGATGATGCCACTGCGCTCTACTCTGGGTTACAGAACAAGACCCTGTCTCAAAAATAAAAAATAAGGCACCGTGGATCTTAAGTCTCTACAAGCAAGTAGAAGGTAGAAAGTATTAGGTATGTGGGCAGAGCGTGAGTGGAGGTAGGTGCAGATTTATTCAGCCATTATCTCCTTTTTTCTACCATTCCTCCAATAACATATCAAGTGCTTACTATGGATTAGGCAATGGGGTCCAAAGCAAAAGAGACACAATTCTGTCCAAGCTCACACTCTGTGTGTCCACAAGAATTTACAACAGAATAAACCTTAGTATTAGGAGGTTGACTTAAAATACGCATGGTATCTTCCAATTTACATATTTTATTTATTTAATCCACAAGAAAATAGAACCAAAAAATAACCCAAGGTTTAAATAGGCTGAATGACTTGGAGATTCCCTCTCCCATTGACTCTTTCAGCTGTGGATCTTGGGCAAGGAAGATGAGTCAGTCAAGCTCAGTGTCAGGCACTCACTAAGCTATTGCCTTTTTACTTTGGAGACAGGGTCTCACTCTGTCGTCTAGGCTGGAATGCAGTGGCACTGGCACAATCATGGCTCACTGTAACCTAGTACTCATGGACTCAAGTGATCCTCCTGCCTCAGCTTCATGAGTAGCTAAGGCAATAGGCTCATGCCATTGCAAGTGGCTAATTCCCTGTTGTACCTTCCTTCTGAGGTTCAACTGTCCTTTTGTCTGGAATCCTCTCCCTATTACTCCCCCTACTGATCAATCTCTACCTGCCCATTCTTCAATGCCTAATTCAAATACCCCCTACTCCATTATTTTCTTTATGTAGACATATGCTCCTTCATTTCAGATGACTTCTGAAAATGCATAAAACATGAGAAGATAGCACGTATCAGTATCCTCTCAATTCTGCACTGCCTTTCCTAACTGTTATCATGGTAAGTGAACTCTCCTTCTCAGTTGTATCACATTTGGTATCTATACATTCCTACAGCACTTCGCACCAATTGTCCTGTAGTCATGAATGCCTGCATTTGACCCCTCCTACAAGACTGCAAGTTTTCTGAGGGCCGGGAAAAACCTTTCTGCAGTTAAGTCCTGCCTCTCAGCTCAAAGCTTGCAGGCTATTTCAAAAATACTTATTGAAGTTTTATATCTAGAGTAACAAAACAAAATCCAAATACATACCCTTTGAGTGTACTAGTCATTCATACTTGGTTTGGGTCAATTCTTAACATCTGGCTGATGTTGACTGTTCAGCTTTCCATATGTGAAATGGTCATGCTGGCTGAACAGCAGCTATTTTAAAACTGGTTTCTTGAGAGAATGGAGGGGGAGGTAGAGTAAGAAATTTCCAAAAGGCAGCAGAGAGAACAAGGCAGTAACTACTTAGTAAATAGGACTAATTTAAAAAACAAAACAACAAAACCTGAAATGTCAATTTTGTGAAGGCAGTAAAGTTTCAAAAGAAAATTTTTCTAGTTCATCTATCCTACACACCCTATACTCCAGCTTAGCAGTTCTCAAAGTGTGGTTCCCGGACTGTTGGCCTCAGCATTACCTGGGAACTTGTTAAAATGTAAATTTTCCAGCCCTCCCCTCCCCCCCCCCCGAAAGATCTAAAGAATTAGAAACTCTGGAGTTGGGACCTAGTCATCTGGTTTTCAACAAGCTCTCCAGGTGATTCTTATACATGCTCAAGTTTTAGAACACATGAAAGTATCTGCCATTTCCTAAGCAGGCCAGCTCTATCCATCTCCATGCTTTTGCTCATGCTGCCCTTCTCGTGGCATGCCTTTCCTTCTGTTTATTCTCTGCAAATTGAACATATGCTTTTTTTTTCCCCCAAGGCTCAGCTCAAAAGTCACCTCCACCTTAAAGCCTTCCTCAACACAATGAATGGAACTAATTGCTCTTCATCAAAACACAGACCGATTGGAAGAGCACTAGATTTGAAGCTAGACTCAAGTTCCATGAGGAGAGGGACTTTGTATCTGTCTAGGTCACCACTGTGATCCCAAGGCTAAGCCCTGACATTCTTTCAAATGTAGACATTAGAAGACATACGGTTCGATCTCTGCCACTTCCAAGTGAGGTAACCTCAAGCAGGCAAGTCATTCTTGAAGTCTTGGCCACTTATCAGTGAAAGGCAGCAAAGACAGAAAACTATTCTAATTATCAATACTTTACCTGTCTTTTTGTTTGTTTTGAGATGGAGTCTCACTCTGTCATTCAGGCTGGAGTACAATGGGCACGATCACCTCACTACAGCCTCAAACTCCTGAGCTCAAGTGATCCTCCTGCATCAGCCTCCCCAGTAGCTAGGACTACATGCGTGTGCCACCATGCCTGGCTAATTTTTTTTATTCTTTGTAGAGATGGGATCTCAATATGTTGCCCAGGCTGGTATCAAACTCCTGGCCTCAAGCTATCCTCTCACCTCAGCCTTCCAAAGTGCTGGGATTACAGACATCAATCACCTCCGCCCTCAATAAATATTTTACTACTTCTTTTTTTTTTTTTTTTTTGAGACAGAGTCTCACTGTGTTGCCCGGGCTAGAGTGAGTGCCGTGGTGTCATCCTAGCTCACAGCAACCTCAAACTCCTGGGCTCAAGCGATCCTCCTGCCTCAGCCTCCCGAGTAGCTGGGACTACAGGCATGCGCCACCATGCCCGGCTAATTTTTTGTATATATATTTTTAGTTGTCCAATTAATTTCTTTCTATTTTTAGTAGAAACGGGGTCTCGCTCTTGCTCCGGCTGGTTTTGAACTCCTAAGCTCAAACAATCCGCCTGCCTCGGCCTCCCAGAGAGCTAGGATTACAGGCGTGAGCCACCGCGCCTGGCCTACTTTACTTCTTTATATTACAGTGTACTAGTTGCTTGCACATTCACTATCAGCAAACCCACAGCTGAAGAGAAGGCCTCTCTTCTCATGGGGTCAGAAGAATCACAGACTTTGATTTCCCATCCATGTCTCTGATCATAGGCCAACTGATTTCAGATATCTAAACTTCAAATTGACCGAAGGCTCATTTTAATTGACCACTAAACATTCCAAGATTTTCAGATTACCTTTTTCCACTGATGATAATCTTGGGTTTAACTTGGCTGTTTAAGGATAAGAAAAGGGATCAAGAAAATTGCAATTATTGTTGTTTTCACAAAATTAACTCACTTGCATGACAATTTTTGCTAAAAAAAAAATCACTGGGTTTTTGTGAACTGTATTTCACGGCTGGCACCTCACTGACCTAATAACACTTAAAACTCTGTAAGAACTGGGCTACTCTTGGAAACATTCCCTGGACCAAAAAAGTGTCCCAATGAACATAAACCTGAAGAGAGAGGTAGGAAAAGGGAGACTTTGCCAGGAAAGAATTCTGAAACTTCTCCAGGGAAACAGTACAGGAGTCTTTGAGAATTTTTGGTTCATACACAAAGGTCATAAATACTAACTTGATATTGAACGGAAGGTTCAATTACGTACTCACTTGATATTGTCCTTCCACCAAATTATTGATAAGTAGCATAAAACTCTAAGCAGAGACTCATTTATCAAACCTCAACGTTCTAGTCTGCATTGATTTTTATCTATAAACAGTACATAGTAAGTACATGTTTATCATCAAAGACAACAAAAGAAACCAAGATAGCCATAAAAGATGGCATTTAAGATGACAAAGTGAAATGAGTCATAAAGTCTACTTGTGTCACTGATCATTCATTATAAAAAAGTTGGTTCTGAACCTGCTTTTCTTTTTAATTTTTTTTTTTTTTTTTTTTAAGCGACAGAGCCTCATTACATTGCCCAGGCTAGCTTCAAACTCCTGAGCTCAAGTGATCCTCCCATTTCAGCCTCCCGAGTAGCTGGGACTATAGGCACATGCCACCGCACCCAGCTGAACCTGCTTTTCTTTTATTTCAACAGTTTAATCTAGATTGTGAGCACCAGCTATGGGAACAATGTGTAAATACAACCTAAGGCATTCAAATTGCTTGATCAATCCCAGTTTTAGGCCATGGACTGTCATGCATCCCCTATGGATTTTACAATTGTGATCCATGGGGATAGGTTTACTCTTTTATTAGTGGAGTACAGAGGGATTTGAATGGGCATTCATTGTAAGTAGGAAGGTTTATTAGACAAGTAGACCTTGGTCCAAGGTGTAATTAACATTACTGATCCTTCCACACATATTTACCAATCTTGAATTTAATCCAAATTCTATTTTGGCAGCACTGCTAAAATCTCTTGTTTCTTGGTTCTTCAAAAATTTGAAGGAACTTTTGTCTTTTCTTTAATAAAAACATGTTATTTCCTGCAACTACATCTTTAAACAATTTATTGTTTCTCAAAATAGAGTAATTCTGATTTCCTCTAATATTTTAGGTCAACTATACCCCAAAACCTTTTACTATCTATCATGAAGAAGCCTCCCAGACACCTTCTACCATACTAATGAATAATCTGGGATCTTTTGAAAGAAGCATGTTTGTTTGTAGTGAGTTATCACCCAAATATTCTTGTAGTTTTATAGCTGTGAACTGATGAAAAATGTAGATCATAAAATTTAGTTTATTATAAAGTCTAAAGTCCTTCACAATTGGACTTTATAAACAAAGCTATCTCTAACTCTCCTAGAAAATATTTTCTGATGAAACTTTTAAATAAGAGAAAAATTCTCCTAATCATCTCTTTGCCTTTTCTGTGCCCACAGTATTATTGAAAAGCAACTTGCTTTTACGGAAGCCATGCTACATGTGTCTCACCAAAAATGGGAACTAGGCATTCTCAGAAATATTAATAATACTGAGAAGTTGAACATTCTGACATCTCACATGATATTATATGGCAGCAAAGTTTCCAGCAATCAAAACTATACAACCATTTTATAACCAATAAACCTATATGCCACCCGAAGGCCTTTTTCTCTTTTTCCCTGATGTTTATCATCATCCAAAGTAAAATGTTGATTCAAAACTGGATGATGTTACAAGTTTTTGGATGTTGAGACAAGTAACAACAGGTCGAAGCCAGAAGCTGCTGGCCTTTCCTTTCATATCCAGAATACAAGCCCTGGGAGCACACAGACCTGCTCAGGGGAAGGAAGGTGAAGCAGAACCAGGAAATGGAAGGAGCTCAGGCAGCACAGGGAGGGAAGAAAGCTCTCAGCTGGGTTCCATTTTCAGACTCCCAGGAGAGAGTAAGCTCCCTATGTAATTAGGTTCATCAAGAGGAGGAAAAGGAGCACATTTTCTCGCAGCCAGTTCAGTAGATCATTCTGCAGGTCAAATCTGGGGCCTGTCAGCCTGGCCTTTAAATTATTTGTCTCTCACCTGGGGCCTTGCCTGAGGTATCTATGCCCACCTCCAACCAGTCCACAATGACTTCAGAATTCCCTGACATTGAAAATTTGGGGAGAATGTGTTCAGATATGGATTTTCCCTGGGGGTTTATGGCCACAGTTCAAAAGCCTGAGATCAGGATCAGGACAGACGTTCCAGGAGCTTCCAGCAGTGTATACACCCCAGGGAAAAAATTCTTACAAACCTGATCACTCCAGAGTTCTTAGGCTCCTTTACAAGGTGAGTTTTCCATCCCCAACTCCAGAGGCACCCCATGGATAAACACCAACTCACTTCCCCCTACAGCCCAACCCCAAAAGAGGGTGGGGGCAGAACAGAAATGGCTTTAATGATATATGTACCCAGACAAAAAGCTGCTGTCTCTGCCTCCAGGAATGCTTCATGGGTAAAGGAGATAAAGATCAAGTGGAATTTAAAAAAACAGGCCAGGTGTGATAGCGCATACCCGCAGTCCTAGCTACTCCAGCTGGAGGTTTCAGTGAGCTATGATCATGCGACTGCACTCCAGCCTGGGTGACAGAGTGAGACCCTGTCTCTCAAACAAAAAACAGAAAGTATCACTATTGTTTTATTTCTCAGAGTAAAGTATGGCTCATAAAATGTTGAGACTTTCACCAGCTAAAACCTGTGGCCATTCTAAGCATCTGTTAGAGTTACCACATTTTGCATTTTGTTAAGATAGTTGATTAAGTTATTTGAGCTCTCAGTGCCAGCAGTCAGACAGGCCTGGGGTCAAATCTCAGTTCAGCCACTTGTCAACTGTGTGACCTCAGACAGATGCTTTTATCTCTCTATGCCTCAGTTTTCTCATCTATAAAATTAGTGATAATTGCACCTATCTCATAGGATGATTTATAAAAATTAAATGACATATTGCTTGTAAAGTGTTTAGTATAGTGTCTGGTCCATGGAAAACATTCTATACTACTGGTTTTTAATATTACCATTATTATTTTAAGAAAGTTATATAATGTCATTTTACATAGGGCCATGGTAAACTCTAGGATTTAATTTTTGGGCATTTTTTAAGCGTATGAGACATTAACTTCGACATACTGCCTGATTTTGTATTTGTCTATCTAGTCGATTTTCACTGTCATTATTTTATATATATATATATATAAATATAAACACCAGGTCAACCCTTCTCTTCCCCCCCTGCTAACTGTCTTTCAAGATCTGTCTCTTCTCTCAACTGCTTTCTCTCTCCTTGATATTTTTATGAGAACAGGAATCAGTGCATGTGGAAAAATGAAGACAGTGATCAACCACAATGTGAATGTCAATGGAAAGGATGTGCCATCCAATAGCTCCCCTCAATGCTGGATGCAGCTCAATGGAAAGGCTGTGTTTTGATTTGCAAAATAGCTATTTGCAACATCTGTTCCAAGTAAACAAATATTCCAAACCACCTCTTTCTTGAACCGGGATTTTGAGTTCAGAAGTACTGCCTTGTTTTTCCAGGTAAAGTCTCATCAAAATTCTCTCATATTCTCTGTCTCTCTCTAACCTTACCCCCACATTCCTGGGTCACAAACACCACCCTTTGGTGCCACCCTCTCCATGGCCATTGCTCACCATCTCCTGGTAGTGTAGAATGTCTCTCCGAAATATACTCTCAGTCCGAGGACTTTGGGCCAACCCATTTGTGTCTTTGGCCTCTGAGAGCTAAGCTATCATGACCTTTCCAGACTTCTTCTCAACTCCCCCATGTGCAGATTCCCAGCCTCAACCTCTCCTCATTCTGTATACTCATTCTTGAAATGGCCAGTCAGCCCTTATATCTTACATCTTCCAATGACACGGATATTCTCCCATCAGCCACCAAATTTCCCCCTTTAGATTGGTCTCTGAGGGCTTTGGATCCACAAAACATCTCAAACTGCAGTGTCCTGCTGCCAACTCAAATTAATCTTAGGGCCAACCTCAAAAAGTATGGGTTAATGAAAGGAGCTTGGGTCTAGTAATGAGGGAACTTGAACAGAGCCTCTGGCAATGTCACTAACTAGCTTAGTTAAGCATATCTCAGTTCCTTCTCTATATAATTAGGGGATGGTCTGGATAAAGTGCCACCTCATAGCTCCAAGATCTTAAATGTCCACCCTCCCCATGCCAAAATACACTGATTTATTTATTGATTCATGCTACAACTATTGCATGTTTGATACTGCAAAACAATGTGCCAGGTATTGTGAAGGGTTAAAGATCATCCTTCAAAGAGTTTATCATCTAGAATAGGAAATAAGACAATCACATCAATAACTAAGAAACAGAAAGAGATGTTATAATGGGAGGTACTTATGAGAAAGAGAATGTTACAATCCCATTATTAATACTCCAAGCCTGAAACTAATTTTCAACGCCTTTCCTTCTCTGCATCTAATCTTTCACCAAATGCTTATTCCTTTACATCATTTCTTAAATCTGTGCTCTCCACTCTGCTCTTAGAGTCACATGCTTAATCCAGGCCCCAGACAACTCTCCCCTATGTTTTTACCCCTATATCTAGCACTCCCCTAATTGGTGATCTCTTATCAAAATATAATAATCAGAAAAATCACCCCATCTGAATGGTTTGACTTGGCCACTGTCTTGATATAGCTCTAAGATGGGGCCGCCCCCATATTACAGAACATCCACATCAAATCCCTTTATAAAACTATCCATACTTCACTTCCCTCCCACAAACAGCGGCTAAGAAAATGCTTAGTGCTGGATGGGATGTTTAAACCATAGGCTTCAACTTCCAAGACCTTACACCATCTGCCAATTTCATGATCAGGAAGTTGAGAGAGGCTAAAATATAATAATTCAGGATACTATATACAAAGGGGATACCAACAGTACAGACAACAATAATAAATGCTATAAGGTTCAGAAGAGGGAGAGCTACTTCTGGCTGCAGCAATCAAGGAAGGCTTCCAAGTGGTCACACCTGAGCTACACATTGCAGCATGGACAGCACTTCAACAGGGAGAGAGGAGGCAAACAAGCATTCTGGGCCAAGGGCCCAACATTAGGGACACAAGGAAGGAGGGCAGTTTCAAGACCAGTAAATTGATAGGCAGGGATTGAGTGATAGGGCACTTTTTTTGAAAGGAGTTTACAAGGTACTAGCAAGCTTAATATAGAAACAATTTTATGCTCAAACCAGACTACATGGTATAAGAAGGTGGAAGAGAAAAAGAAAGTTTAATAATCTAACTAAATGGTGAGAATAGTATCATCAGGGAGCGGTAAAAAGAGCCCTGAAAAAATCAGAAAACCTGGTTCCAGGGCTGGCTTTGCCAGCGAGGGGCTTGGGCGGCCACAGCAACTCATCTAACCTCGCTGGTCTCAGTTTTCTCATTTGTAAATTGAAGCAGCTGAACTTGCTGACCTTGAAGGTCTCTACAGTCCAAAAGTAGAACAACTGTATATTATTTCCGCCATTAAAACATTCATCATAGGGGAAATGAAGCGGTTTGGCGAGGGGGGGTACCTACTTGTATTCACTTTTCATTTCCCATATAGGTTTCTCTTCCTGAACTTAAAATTTTTTTCCTAAACTTACTACTTACTACGTATATGCCTCCCCTATCACAAATTTAACATTTTACTATAGAATTTCACTACAGAATCCAGTTTAAAGGGGAGCTGAATACAAAGGGGTAGGGAGTTGTAAAAGCACTTGTTTCATCTTTGTGGCACATAAACAGTGTTCAGTATGTGCCCCCTGGCCTGAAATTCTGCTTAGGGCTCACGGGTTCTCCAGGAAATTTGTGCAGCACAGCCTCAGTCTCATACAAGTGTACCCAACACCACAAGCCGCAGGGTAAAACATCTCTGTGTATGCCATAAAATGTGACATAGTAAATAAAGGGGGAAAAGCGAGAATTCTGTTACTCATCTAAAAGATTGCTTCCTTTTAATAGCACTAATGCAGCCCAAAATAACAGTAATGTTGAAAGGTAAGGGAGAAAAATCTTAAATTTTGTGAAGTCTCTACTTGAAAATGCAGCCGAAACGCGAAAAATTTTTGGCAGTGACATTTGGCTGAAAAGTTACATTTTTATGCCGCATTCAGAAGCCCCTATGCTCCAGGAAAGACACCAAAACCAGAAAGCACGGATGCGATTTCACTCCAGCCCTATTGATCCTATGCACCAAAACGCCAAAGGCAAACAAACCAGTCATAGAATTCAAACGAAAGAGGCTGAAGCCTCTCCAGCAGCCTCCCAAAGTATAAAACAGAAACTTCACCGAATGCCTTATTTCATGCATGGAATCATAATGTAGTTCTCAGGCTCACTGCTTAAACAGTATAAATACATGATTTAACACCTGCACGCACTACATGCTGCCCCGACTGGGCAGAAGCGCGCCCGGAGGACGGCGAGCGCCGCACTGCACACCCGGGAGACTACACACGAGCAAGGAAACCCGGAGAAACAGCCCGCGAGCCGCCGCGGGACCCCAAAGAAGTAAATCTTTGTTTTCCATTTGTCGTCCAGCCTTACTTTTGCGCCCCACCCCGACCGCCGCGTACCTGCCTCGGCCGTCTTGCCCTCTGGCCCGCAGCTCCCGCAGCTCCCGCTCGGGATCTACTAACTCGCAGATCCTCTGTGCGGCTGGCTACCTCTCTCGTCGCCCGCCTAGCCGCTGCGCTCGCGCCACTGCGCATGCCCGGCCGGCATCCAGGCCCGCAAACTCGGAATCCACTTGCCGGTTTTTGGCTGCGGCTCCCACGGGAGGAGTCGCTAGACCAGGAGCCCGGGTTCAGGCGCAGAGTGAAAGAGGAGTTGTAGGTGCTGAGAGCGTCTTTGACCGGGAGAGGTGGAGGGACGCTTGCAGCAACGTTATCCATACCGTCCACGGTTACCCGCCTAAAGATGACCATCTACATGCTTGGAATGAGATTAGTACAGCTGTTCTCAAACTCGAGCGTGGATCAGAATCACCTGGAGGGCTTGTTAAAACATAGATCCTACACCCAGAGTTTCCTATTCAGTGAGTCTGGAGTGAAGCGCGACTATTTGCATTTCTAATATGTTCTCAGCAGAAGCTGCTTCTACTAGTCGGAGTACCACCACACTTTAAGGACCACTGCTCAATGGGAAGAATTATTGTTATTAAAGAAAGAATGTTTTTCTCTCCCCTCTTTTTTGGAATTTCACATAATACTTCCTCTTCATTTAACAGCCACACCTGCTATAAATAAATAAATAAAGACCACCACTATCCTTTAGCATGTGAGTCAAGTAAATGGAATGCTGCCTCAGGAGTTCTCATACGTTCTGCCTGCAGCATAACCCATAGCTGTCCACCCAGCTCAGCACACGAAATAGGACAGGTTTTGCTACCCCTTTAACTCAAAATCTTGTGCACCTCTCAGCACCTAGCATAGTACCTAATGCAGAATAGGCACCCACGTAACTCTGAGATGGTAGCAAAGGGCTGGAGAAGAAAGAAGGAAGTTGAAATTATTTTAAGAACCCAAAGAAATTGAATGAGCAATTAAATATGGAAGTAGGTGGGCCAAGGAGGGGGAGGGTAAGTATTTCTCCCTGCTTCACCTAGATAAACCAGTAAATTTAGTATCCTTCTCTGAGCCCAGATATACAGGAGGAGTTGAGTAAGTTCTCACAAAATAAAATATTTCTTTTTTTCTGAGACAGAGTCTGGCTCTGTTGCCCAGGCTAGAGTGCCCTGGCGTCAGCCTAGCTCACGGCAACCTCAAACTCCTGGGCTCAAGCAATCCTACTGCCTCAGTCTCCCAAGTAGCTGGGACTACAGGCATGCATCACCATGCCTGGCTAATTTTTTTCTATATATTTTTAGTTTTCCAGCTAATTTCTTTCTATTTTTAGTAGAGTCAGGGTCTCGCTCTTGCTGAGGCTGTTCTCAAACTCCTGAGCTCAAGCAATCCTCCCACCTCGGCCTCCCAGAGTGCTAGGATTACAGGCGTGAGCCACTGCACCCAGCCAACAAAATATTTCTTAAAAGTTAAACATACAGCTACCATATCCCAGGCATCCCATTCCTAGGTGTTATCCAAGAAAAATTAAAACATCTGTTCACACAAAGATTTGAATACGAATGCTCATAGCAGGGTTTTTTCACAATAGCCCCAAACCAGAAGGAGCCCAACTGTACATCAACAGGTGAATGAAAAAACAAATTGTGGTACTTCTTTACAATGGATTACTACTAAGTAATAAAAAGCAGGAACTACTCGTACCGGCCTCAACATGGGTAACTCTCAAAATCATTAGGCTGATTTGAAGAAGCCAGAGACAAAATACATACTATATGATTCCATTTATATGAGATCCAAAATAACCTATAATGACAAAGAGCAGATTAGTAATTTCCTGGAGCCAGGGGTAGAGGAAAGGATGGACTGCAAAGGAGTAGTAAAAATCTTTTGAGGGTAATGGAAATTTTCTCTGCTTTGATCGTAATGACAATTTCACAGGTGTATATAACTGTCATAGCTAAATTGTACACTTTGGATATATAAAGTTTGTATAAATTATTCCCCAATAAAGTTGATACAAAAATTTAAGGATATATACTTATGATCTTTTTATTTAGTGGGAATATCGACCAAGATAAGTTCATGGGGAAATATAGATATTAAATATGGTATAACCTGATTTCAAGGGAAGGCAAAATAAAAGTCACCCTCTGTAGAGGAAGCTAAAAATAGTATAAAATGTCTGTAACAACCATCTATTAGTATAAAAATACAGCCAGTTACGGTGGCTCACACCTGCAATCCCAGCACTCTGGGAGGCTGAGATGGGAGGATTGCTTGGGGTCAGGAGTTCAAGACCGGCCTGAGCAAGATTGAGACCCAGTCTCTACAAAAAAATAGAAAAATTAGCTGGGCATGGTGGTGTGTGCGTATAGTCCCAGCTACTCAGGAGGCTGAGACAGGAGGATCACTTGAGCCCCAGAGTTTGAGGTTGCAGTGAGCTATGATGGCGCCACTACATTCTAGGCAGGGTGACAGAGTGAGACCCTGTCTCAAAAAAAATAAAATTAAAAAAGTAACAAACCCTAAAATATGATTTGTAAATGTATTGCTGACAAAACTATTTCCCAAAATTATCTCTTAAATCTAAAATAGTAAATAGAGTATATCATTAGAAATGCACTAGTGCATAATAATTATAAAGAATATTCTTATCTGCTTAACTGATTGTATCACTACCAATGAGAAACAAGATTTTCAAACTGTATTTCCAGGAGCTCTGGGTTTCATGGAGATAAAAAAAAAATGGGCAGAGCTCTGGATCAAGGACCCCCAACCTAGCTAGCACATTATTACTTAAATATTAGGGTATTTTATAAGATCTTACTAGATGAAAGTTCCACTGATAATTAAAAGGGAAATCATTTGAAAACAATTGAAGTAAGAGCATCAGATAGGAAGAATTCACAGTGAAAAGATATGTGGTGGACACAAGAATTCTGGTCATCAAAAATGTACACTGTACTTATAGTAACAATATGTTCCAGTTTTTCTAGAATAGTGCCAATTTTAAATATTTATTTATCACATGAATTATATCCAATCATGTGTTCCAACTGTTGGTTGAAAAAAAATAACATCACCAACTAAGTGAAATAGGAATAATTTTCCAGCTCTTCTACAACTTGTATAAAATATTAATAATGACAAGAGCTAAGAGTTACTGAGCTCTTACTAGGTAGTCACCATTTTAAGCACTTCACAATGTTTTCTCATTGAATATCTATGACAACCCATAAAATTATCCTCATTTTATAGGTGAGAAAACTGATGTACAAAATGTTAATTATTATCTTCTCCATGAAAACACAACAAAAGACTAAATAAGTAAAAAGTAAATACAACTAAATAAAAAAATATCTTTTATATAAAGACAAACTTTACTAATTCCACATTGCCCAAGGATCCATTTGGATTATTACTTTAGTTTTCCAGGCTCATTGATCCTGACAGGGCTACCATAAAGAACAGAACTCTAGTGGTCACCAACATCATTGTCTTCACCATCATTGCTACTGTTTATTCCATGTTTTTTACGTTCCAGCTACTGTGCCAAGAAGTTAATGTTCTTTATCTCATTTAATATTCACAAAGACAAAAGCAGATTCAGAAATATTAGGTAACAAAGAGTAAATGGTGGGACCAGGATTCCACCTCAAGTTCAACTCTAAATTTGTGCTATTTACTATAATACTGGTACCTGCAAGGCTATAATATGTCCTGTACTCTAAAGGAAAAAAAAAAAATAGGCATTCTGAATTATAACTGAGTCTCTGTGAACATGGTTAGTGTTAGTTTGTTACACATCCCCTGTTGGATTATAAATACTTATAACCACAATATCCAAGTGCCACCCAGCCCTGATCCTAATCCTGAAATCATCTACTACCTACAGGCACCAATTTTACTTCTCATTTCAGGAAAAGTAGGTGCATTTTGCATACCAGGAAGTATGGTGTGATCATATTTAGTTTATTTGGCTATTTTTTCCAGAACAAAGAGAATAGAGAAAAAAAATATAAGTGAAAAAGGCTAAGATTCAGTACTAAGCTCAACTCTAGATTTATGACATTTAGTTACTCCTTTTTTAAAAAATCATTTAGAGGGGCCAGGCGCGGTGGCTCACACCTGTGATCCTAGCACTCTGGGAGGCTGAGGCGGGAGGATCGCTCAAGGTCAGGAGTTTGAGACCAGCCTGGGCAAGAGTGAGACCCTGTCACTACTAAAAATAGAAAGAATTAGCTGGACAACTAAAAATATATAGAAAAAATTAGCCGGGCATGGTGGTGCATGCCTGTAGTCCCAGCTACTTGGGAGGCTGAGGCAAAAGGATTGCTTAAGCCCAGGAGTTTGAGGTTGCTGTGAGCTAGGCTGATGCCACGGCACTCTAGCCTAGGCAACAGAGCAAGGCTGTCTCAAAAAAAAAAAAAAGAAAAGAAAAAATCATTTAGAGGAAAAAAGAATAATCTGAGAAATAAGACAAAAATAGTACAAAAAAAGGTTTCTCTCTCTCTCATACACACACATACACAGAATTTAACAGAGATTAGATCAAAATAGTCAACCAAGCACATACATCTACAACCTACCGCCTAAAATTCCATGAAATGATAAAGATACTTTTTACAAGTAAAAAATATGCCAGGAAAATGAGAAAAATTGCCATCAACAAATCTTCTAGAAAGGTTGAGAAAAGAAAAAATGCGGATAGATTATAACTCAGAAAAACAAAATGGAGACCAGAGATGGTTGCTCAGACCTATATATAACCCTAGCACTTTGGGAGGCTGAAGTGGGAGGATCCCTTGAGATTAGGAGTTCAAGACCAGCCTGAGCAACACAGTGAGACCCCATCTCTACAGAAATATAAAATTAGCTTGGGAGGCTGACGCAGGAGGATCACTCGAGCCCAGAAGTTAGAGGTTGTAGTGAGCTATGATTGCACCACTACACTCAAGCCCTGGCAACATAGTGAGACTCTGTCTCAAAAAAAAGAACAAAATGGTAGGAATATTCAGCTCAGAGCAGTTGCAGGGAGGGTTTGCAAGCTCACAGTTATCAGATCAAGAATTAGGGAGGAGGACACTGAGGCATTGCTCAGGGAGGATAACTGGGGAAAGAGATTTAGAGTAGCTAGGCTAAGTCAATTCCTTTTTCCTCCCCACTGGTTCTAAATTGTGGCCCAGAAAGCTATACAGACTGCCAGGAAGAACACCAGTCTCTCTCATTTTGAAGATGAGCTATCAACACACCCTTGCTTTATAAGAGCTGTTCCTTACTCAAAATTGGCAGAGAATGGATACAGTAAATAAAAAGGCAAAGTGAACAGAGATTCTAAACTACAAAACTGAACAGATAACTAACACATTATCACACAATTGAAAAAAAAAAAACAACCATGAGAGAGGAACCATTTTTTTTTTTTTTTTTTGAGACAGAGTCTCACTCTTTTGTCCGGGCTAGAGTGAGTGCCGTGGCGTCAGCCTAGCTCACAGCAACCTCAAACTTCTGGGCTCAAGTGATCCTTCTGCCTCAGCCTCCCGAGTAGCTGGGACTACAGGCATGTGCCACAATGCCCAGCTAATTTTTTTTTCTATATATTTTTAGTTGGCAGATTAATTTCTTTCTAATTTTAGTAGAGACGGGGTCTCGCTCTTGCTCAGGCTGGTCTGGAACTCCTGAGCTCAAACAATCCGCCCGCCTCGGCCTCCCAGGGTGCTAGGATTACAGGCCTGAGCCACCGCGCCCTGCCGAGAGGAATCATTTTTTACAACTAGTATTAGAGAAAAAAGCTAGAGAACAATCAGAAGACATTTGCAAAGTATAATTAATATCTTCAGAGAAACATGAGAAGATGTCTTATGTACCAAAAAATTTAACTATATATTTGGGGATTTAAAAACGTGATAACTGAAATAAAAAACTAAATGGATGGTCTGGGTTTCAGAACAGATACAGATTAGAAACTGGAAGATCAAGTTGAGTAACTATCCCAAAATTAGTCAGCCCAACAGGCAGTAGCAGAAAAAATGGCTTTGGGGCCTAGAAGAATGACCTGGGGCAGCTTACTACATTCTCTGTCCTCCCGGACAACCTTGCCAATCTTCATTTGGGAAAAAAAAAATCATGTACAACATTAACTGAAACAGATGGTAAATTATAAAATAAAAGAGCTGTGGAATGTGGCAGACACTGCTAATTGTCCCCAAATATCTTTTAATTAACTATATCTATATTTAACTCATAAAAATATAGGCATTTCAAAGTAATAGAAAAATGATGGACTAGTCAGTGACATAGTAACAGATACCATGTATGGATTGCCCAACTCTCTTCTTGGATGCCTTCCTGGAAAACTAAAATCATTACTTCCTACATTCACTTGTAGCTAGGGTTCCAAATATGATTTAGGTTCCACCAAGCTCTGTAAGACTTTGATTCAGATTTGAATTATATAACAAGAGAGGAAAGGCATATCTCTTTTTGGCAGACTCCTAATTCTGCAGCTGCCTGATCCTTTCAGATTTAGCAACTGCCTCAGTATTTCGGGGAGTTCTTGACTATTCGTTATGAAGTTTGTTTTCCCCAAAGATCCTGTATCACCTAGATCCCTTAACAAACCCCTTTATTCTTAAACTAGCAAAAGGGACTTCAGTCCTCATATACGCACCATCCATCTGGGAAAAAAGCTGTCTCACTCAAAAATCATCTACAGATAAACGAGAAAAGCAATAGTAGGAAACGGAAGTATAAAAATCTCAGGAAAAGGTAACCTTGTGGTTAACCTTCCCAAGCAAGACTCAAGCCCAGAAGCCATAAAGAAAAAGATGGACGGATAA
Source organism: Propithecus coquereli (assembly GCF_000956105.1). Lineage (NCBI taxonomy): Eukaryota > Metazoa > Chordata > Mammalia > Primates > Indriidae > Propithecus > Propithecus coquereli. Next base: position 1,189,624 of record NW_012148263.1, on the reverse strand, counting down.
AATAAAAATTAAAATTCCTGGCCAGGCATGGTAACTCACAGCTATAATCTTAGCACTCTGGGAGGCTAAGGCAGAAGGATTGCTTAAGCTCAGAAGTTTGAGACCAGCCTAAGCAAGAGCAAGACCCTGTCTCTACAAAATCAGAAAAAATTAGCCAGGTGTGGTGTTGCACACCTGCAGTCCCAACTACTTAGGGGGCTGCGGCAGGAGGATCACTTGAGCCCAGGAGTTTGAGGTTGCAGTGAGCTATGATGACACCACTGCACTCTAGCCTGGGCAACAGAGCTAGACTCTGTCTTGAAATAAATTAATTAATTAAATAAAACTCCTATATGACAAGAGCCAAATGACAGACTAAGATGTAATATTCTTATAATATAAATTGGAAAAGGGTTGATGTCCATAATATATTAAAATGTTCACATAAATCGAAGACACAACCAAATTAAAACTGATAAAATATTAAACAGGTAATTTATGGAAAAAGAAATTCAAATGATTAACAGACATCAGCAGATGCTTGAACTTCCTGGTAAGTAGAGAAATGCATATAAATACGTATAAGTGTCTTAACCCAAACCAATCAAATCAGAATCTCTGGGAGTCCCCAGATACTTTTTAAAGAACTTCCCACCCACATAATTTCAACGTATAGCCAAAATTAAGAACCACTGCTCGAAAACAGTGTTAACAGTGTTAACTCAAAGTGTGGTCAGTGAATGAGCAGCATCAGCATCATCCAGGAGCTTATTAAAAATAAGCTTATTAAAAACTCAAATTATTGAGTTTCCTTTCAGATCTATTGAATCAGAATCTCTCCAGGTAATTCTGATGCATGTTCAATTTTGAAAACTGAAACCTTTTTCTTTGCCACTTACAGAGTTACTTGGAGGGTAATAGCAGATGAAGGTATTTTGAGAAAGGTAAAATTATAATTGCAAATGCACAGAGTTCAAGACCAGCCTGGGCAACATAGTGAGACCTCGTCACTACAAAAAATTTAAAAAATTAGCTGGGCATGGTGATATGTACCTGTAATCCTAGCTACTTGGGAGGTTGAGGTGGGAAGATTGCTTGAGCCCAGGAGTTCAAGGCTGCAGTGAGCTCTGATTCTACCACTGCACTTCAGCCTGGGCAACAGAGTGAGACACTGTCTCTAAAAAAAAAAAAAAACAATTTGTAAATGTAAATAGTCATTACTATTCCAATACAATTTCAAACAATTTTAGGGTCATACTCAGAAACTTAGCAATGTAAATTGAAGGTAATTCATCACTGAGATAGAAAACTCCTGAACACATGGGAAAGTAGTCCATGTCCTTATTTCTGAGTTGTCTCCAAAAACAATGAAGACCTAGTTTTATAATATAAACTTAGTAGATACGAAATTGCCACAGGGATAGGAAGACCAACGGCTTTACTATGAAGTGTCTTAAATTTTATAAGTTACTTTATGATAACTAAATTTTTTTTGTAATGGAGTTTTGCAATGTTTCTACTAAACGGGACAAGTATATTAATGCAGTTAGGCTGTACTGGATCATTTACTCTGCTCTAGTAAGTTTCATAACATTGGCTTGTGGTTATGTTATTTATTATTTGAGACCTTACCAAGGAAAACCATCAATGTGCCCCTTTTTACCCTTACTTTATGTCTGATAATATTCGATACATAGCCAAGTTACTGAAGAAGGAGAATGGTATGATCTTATTTGAGTGTTGAAAAGGTTGCTCTGTCTGCTGTGCAGAACAACTCCAAACAGAATCAGCATCACCTTGGAACTTCTTAAAAATGAAGATTATTGGTCGGGCGTGGTGGCTCATGCCTGTAATCCCAGCACTCTGGGAGGCCGAGGCGGGCGGATTGTTTGAGCTCAGGAGTTCGAGACCAGCCTGAGCAAGAGCGAGACCCCATCTCTACTAAAAAAAAAAATAGAAAGAAATTAGCTGGACAACTAAAAATATATATAGAAAAATTAGCCGGGCCTGGTGGCACATGCCTGTAGTTCCAGCTACTTGGGAGGCTGAGGCAGTAGGATCACTTGAGCCCAGGAGTTTGAGGTTGCTGTGAGCTGACGCCACGGCACTCTAGGCCGGGCAACAGAGTGAGACTCTGTCTCAAAAAAAAAAAAAAAAAAAAAAATGAAGATTATTGAGTGTGTGTACCAAGAGGTGTTCAATGAAGTCTGTTCAGATGTAGAAATTAACTTACAAAACTTTTTATATTTTTATTTCATCTGTTTAAGATCTCTATTTTAGTGTACACTTTATCATGTGAATTACACAACAAAATCCTGTCAAAATACCATTAAGTAGAAAAAAAAAATCTAGTGCATTATGATGTAACTTGCACAGCTAGCCAACCAGGAGTTTGGGCATCTGGCTGAGAACCAAGTCCATCCTGGTCTCAACAGGGTTGTAGTACCACCTGGTGGTCATTTCCCACCTTAGTTTAATCATCAATAGGGACGAATCCATACACATGACTGGAATGTCTAGAACATTGATTGGTGCCCCTTTGTCAACTTGATACGGACACTGGGCTTAGGAAATAGCAGGGACACTGGGACCCACTAACACCAACCTCTCTGCTTCCTGCCTCACCCTCTCCTCCACACTCCATCTCCCCAAATGATAAAGGGTGGGCTGAGAGGATCACAAGAACCAACTGACAGTTGTATTATGTCCAAATTTACGTTATCATGAATTTCATGTATATTAGAATATAGTACTAAATATATATGGCTAATAAAATATGCATATATTAGGGTAAATATTTTAAAAATTTCAACACTATTGAACAATCAAAAAGGTGGGAGACAGCGCCCTCCCCAGTATAGAGAATATATTGGTGGGAAAACAAGCCTAAAGGAAGATAGGCAAGCTAGAAGGCTGTTGAAGTAATTTAGGCAGGATGTGATGATGGTCTAAAATTAGAATGTTGGTAATGAGGTTTGGAGGGAAGTGGAAAGGTTTGCTATTTAGGAGACAGAATTGAGTCCTTATCTTTTAGAGATACAAATTGATTTACAGATAAATTGATATCATGTTTGGAATTGTCGTTAAAGTTATCCAACTGAGGAGAGGGGAAACAAGAAGGGCGGATATAGATGAAACAAAGATTTACCATATACTGATAATTATTTATTGGGTGATGGGCATAATAGCGTTCCTTATTCTATTTTGTACAGTTTTGTATATATTTGAAACTCTCCATAACAAAAAGCTAAGCAAAAAAAAAAAAGTGCCTGGGAAATATTCAAGGGAAAAGATTCAGTGGGGAGGTGGCATATGAAATATAAAGCTTGAAGAGAGATCAGGGAAGAAGCAATGAATCTGGGTGTGATCAGCAGATGGAAAGTGAAAGAATAAAAAAGAGAAAGGAAGCTTAGAATCCTGAGGAATACCAACAGTTAAGGAAATGGCAAAGGAAGTGTTACTAATAAGAGACAGAGTCATGTAGGTCAAAGAAAGTGTTCCAAGGAGGAGGCAGTGGCCTATATTGTCAAATGCTGCTAAGTGATCAAGAAAGGAAAGAACTGATCAATATCCTTTGGATTTAGCCATATGAAAGTCATTAGTGATTCTGGTGAGAGACACTTAAGGGTTTGAGGAGGTGGCAAACAGGGCAGAGAGAATAGCATACATAGGTTAAGGACTGAGTGGGAGGTGAGGAAATAGAATCAGCCTGTATGAGAAACTCTTTCAGAAAGTTTGGCAGAGGAGAAAAATACGTGGGTAACCTGAGGGAGGATGTCTGCTTGGAATGCTGACCTCTTATGATATCAATTGCTCATTTATTGATATACTGCTGAAGATGTTTGATTGCTCTAAATGAACTGCTACCTTCCTTTCATTCTGTCCTAAACTCTCCTGCCAGATTCAAGTGTAGTTTTGACCATCACTCTTTATCTAAAATCTTCTGGTGTCTTTCCATTACTTACTGAAGTCTGCACAAGTGTCTCAGACTACTTTAAATGTTCCCTAATGCCAGCCAAACCGGACCTCATCCCTCCCTCAGCACGCTTTTTGTTATACTGCTGCCTTTAGTTGGAATATACTCCTCTTCCCCAATATTTGTCTCTTCAAATCCTGCTCATCCTTAAAGTCCCATCTCAGATACGGTGACATCTTTTCCTTGGCCCCTTCCTGATCTATCTCCTCTTTCTGCTGAAGTAGACGATGTCTTCCTCTACCCCAATGTATGCTGTTTGTATCTTTTTCATGGCATTCATCAGATTTTGCTTTGCTTTTAATTTCCTGGGTTCTCATTATATCATTATAGCCACAAATTGTACATTACTTGAAACTGACTTTCTTTTCCTCATCTTTATGTCTGTACATGAGTACTAACACAGTATCTTGCACAAAAATGATCTTTTAAATTAAACTGGATTTCCAAGGCTCTATTGTTTATGTTTGTAGGTTTATACTGCTTTTCATAATTATAATGCTATTCAGCTATTGCCTTCCAGATAGCATTGTCATTTTTATAATCTTTCTTCATATGATCTAAAAATAATAGCTAACATTTGTTACTTTTAGTTGATAAACTTTTTCAGATATATTTTCTAACTTAAGCTTTAAAAAGTATATTTATTTTATTTTTTATACATTTTGCAATATCCTAACCATACAGATACAAATAACAATATAACACTCATCCAAATATAACAAACATTAAATTTGTCATGATTACTTCAGATTCCATTAATAAAACTCTCAGAGATATGTTGAAGCCTCATCATTTCATTCTCTTTTCTTCCCTTCCAGAAGTACAACTATCCTGGAGTTGATATATATTCCTTCCCAACCATGTTTTATACTTTTATTATATATGTATGTGTATATAATTCACACAAAGCATTATTTTGTGGCTTTAAGATTATGCATAAATGATATGACACTGTTATGTATACCTTTGAAATTTGCTTTTTCACTCAATATAGTTTTCAAGATTCACCCTTGGCATATGTAGCATAATTCATTTTAACTAAGAAATAGTATTCCACTTTATGACTCTATCACTTATTTAATCTTTGCTATAATCTTGTGAGGTAGATATTATAAATCCCATTTTATAGATGAAAAAACTGAAGTACAGGAAGGTCATATACTTTACTAAGGTCACTTGTGCAGGACCTGTAACTCCTAATCCCATTTTTTTTCTACTATACCATTCAACTATTCAACAAATATTTATTGAACACCAACTATGTGCTAGGCACTGTTTTAGGTCCTAGGTAACTAACTAGCATTGAATAAAACAGATAAAACTTTGCTCTCAAGCTTATATTCTAATTGGAAAGAGACAGTCAATAAAATAATATTAATATATCATTTGGTTCTAAGTGACATGAGGAAAAATAAAGCAGGATAAGGGGGAAAAAAGTGTGAGTGTATGTATGTTGGTTTATTTGAGGCTCTCTGGTGTTATCTGGGCAACCATCTGAAGGAAAAGGGTCAAAGTCCTTGACGCAAGAGCGTATTTGGCTATCTTCCATCATAGGGTGGAGGGATACTGCATTAATAATTATCCTCATGTGCCAAAGAACAAATGTAAACACAAATGTAAACATTGCATGGCTTTGCCTGATTAAATACATAATTTTGATATGTCAAGTCTCTTATGTTGGCCATCTTTCTAATCCATTGAGTTGAGTTAGAAAACGTCTACAGCCGAAATCCATTGATTTACTTTAAAAATTAAATCATAGGTTGTAGATGCCCATAAGGGTGACATTTTCATACACAGTACCGCTACTGATTTGATGAGACACATATTAATCCAATCTAATCCCATTTTAAAATATTAAAGATTGGTAGGAGCCTCAAGGAAACCTGAGTGACTTCAAGTTGAAAAAAATTACTGAAATAGAAAGGACAGGGAGGAGCCCACCTTTTGCCCTGTATCTCTCGGAAAGGATGACAAGAGTGCTAGGAAAATAAGGAACACTTAAAATGTGCAGGCGTTGCGCCTGGGAAAACGTGGACTCTACTCTTGGCCTTTACTTCCTGAGTTCTCACGTTTGTGAAGCGAGAAAGTCTGGGCTGGTGGCCGTCAAGCCCCTTTCTTCCTCAGATCCGGGGGTCTCGTTTCGTTGAGCCCTCCAGGCAGAGTGGCAGATCCGGGCCGCTCGAAACCAAAAATACCCACAAATGTCGCCCGCGCGCCGTTGAGAGCAAAGTCCGAAGCCGACCCGGGAAGTTTGACCGACTCGCGCTCCGCCTGCTAACCCCGCCCCCTTACGGCCTCCCGGCTTCCTCCGGGTCCTATATAGAACAGTGCTCGGCGAGCCTGGCGAGCAGGACCAGCCCTGCTTCCGGGAGGAGTTTTGGGCCCCGTGAGGACCCGTCAGGAGCCAGACCTTTCCCCCAGAGGTAGCCGTGGAGACGCCGGGATCCCTCGGTGGTGTGGTTGACGCAGCCTCAGCATGGGCGAGCATGGCCTGGAACTGGCTTCCATGATCCCGGCCCTGCGGGAGCTGGGCAGGTAAGACTAGGCCCAGCCGTCCTGGGTCCCGCATCCTCCCCCGGCGGCCCCGGCTGGCGTTTCACGCGTTCTCCCCTCCCCTGTCGCGCCCTGGCTCGGATCCCCTCGGCCCGGCCGCAGCCTTGGGGAGATGCTCCGTGGCTGAGGTGGGCGATCTCTCAGAGAGGCAGTTAGTAGGACACGGGAGCGTCGCCACAAGCGTGCGGGAAGCGGGCCCGAGGGTCGAGAAGCGTCTGCTGGCCCCCACTGTAGCTCAGCGGCGTGTCCCTTTTGATCACTTTGTGGTTACTTCTCAACGCTTATTTGCTTCTCGAAAACCTCTTTCCTTAGATTAGGGACTTGACCCATCAACTTTTTCAGTTTCTGTTCTTTATGATCACTCGTGGAGGAATTAATTGATTTTTAGCCTTACATTTTGTCCCTAAACTGCCCTTGGAAGAAAAATCACTGCCTCTGATTTTCTGCAAGTGAGACCAGTTGCTGGAAAAGTTACTTTCTTTCTTCAAAGTCAAATCATAGACCTTTCTGAAGATGTGACCACCGCCCGCCCCCCCCCCCCCCCCCCCCCCCCCCGTGCCTTCTTATTGATTGTCCCGTCCCAGATGCGTTATTTTAGTCGGAAATCCTAGAAATCATCCACAGGGCCCACACAATCTAAACATGCACACAGTGTGGCCAATATTTGGAGATAATTTAGTATTTCATTTGTAAATGCCTGTTTTCTGTAACCCCCTTGTAAACTAGTATCTTACCCAAAGAGAGAAGGAGTGTTGATGGCTGCCACTCCCCTTCCACACACGCAGGCTCTCCTCAACCCGGTGTAAAAACTACATGGCAGGGTTTTTTGGTGTGCTTGTTTTAATTGTAACCCACTGCAAACAAGAAATAAATGAGCTTGCACTACTACCTCAGTTGAATTATTAGTTGGAATAATTGTTTTCCAATTTCTTAAACTCTTTTGAAAACTTTCCACACAAAGTCAAAACTGACAGTAAGCCCATGGGATAATCTACTTCCCTTTCTGTTTGCAGTACAGTTGTGTTCATTTCTGCTTGTTAGCCATACAAAGAAATCTCTTTCTCAATATATAAATAAGAAGATAAATGAAGTTACCATTCTTGTCCTAACTGCATTACTCTACTTTTTTGTGTGAATTTTTTCCACTTTGTATCAATGTGGCAAGTATACTTTGTGTTAACATTTTGTAAACTAACTTGTACCTTTCTAAAAGAAGATGAATAAAAGTGATCATTTTTAGGAAGTTGATGCATAGATTTCATCTTTCAGGCTCACTGTGAAGCTCAATGTATTTTTCCCACCCTGCTTAGCTGGTTAACACTTCTCTTCCCTTTTCTCTCTTCCCCCAAAAGGCTTGTTAATAAAAATGATGATTTCTTGGATATATGTAGACTGTACCATCAACAGAGCTTTTGTTACCTTTCATTTCATTTATTTGTAGCCATTCCAAGAGACAGTCTAGAAAAACTGACCAACGGAGAATTGTCTAATAGTTTTTAGTTGTCATGACTTTTTCATTACAACTACTTCAATCAAACAAGCTTATCCATTTTCATAGTATCTAAATGACAAAGGATGGAGCAAATGTTGTCACCGTTGATACATTAAGAAACAGAGTCACGGAAGTTGAAGAACCAAGCCACAGCTAGAAGGTATCAGAGCTAGGTTTTAGATTCAACGTTTCAGATTCAAGCCAACAAGGCCTTTTCTGCCAAATTTTTTTCCTTTTATTGATTATGGCAGTTAGACTTCTGAAAAAATGAGATGTTCTAATTTGTGAGCTCTTCTTCCTTAGTTCCTCAGGGATAAATTCTGTCCCACTATTTTTTTGCTTTTTAGTATTCTTTACATCTTTTAGGGTGATGTCTCCACTCTCTTGCCTTCAACTACCATCTGCTATTTGATGACTCCAAATATGTTTTTTCAAAATATATCTCCTATAGAATTATACATACAACTATATGCTGGCAGTTTCACTGGGTATCCTGTATGTAGTTGAGATTCAACATATCCAATACAAATCTCCACATATCCTAACCTCCCCCAAGCTCTTTTTTTTAACTAAAATAAATTAATTCACTGAAGTAGATATCTCAGTGAATGGTACAGTATTCACTCATTTCTCCAAACCAGAAATCTAGGAGTCATTCTTGACTATTCTCCCATATGTTTTCAGACTATGTCCTCAGCCCCCTTTTTATTTAAAAAAAAAAAAAATCTTTGTTCTCTTCCTAAATTATCTAGTCCCATGGCTTTAAATATTATCTGTATGCTGATAACTCCCAAATTTATACTTCTAGCACAGAGCTTATTCAGTATCTACACGGAAATGAAAATTAACATATTCAAAGCAGAACTCCTGATTACTGCCCTTAAACTTGTTCCTTCTCCCATATTGTTGTAAGTATACTGATCAAAAGACTAGGAGTCATCCTTGATTTTTTTTCCTTATCCCTTAATAATCCATAAGCTAGTTCTGTCAACCATCCCTTTAAAATACATCTAGAATCTAACACTTCTCACCATCTCCACTGCTGCCACCATAATTTCTTGTCTGAGTATTATAGTAACCTCTCAGCTGATCTCTCCATTTCAACACTTTCATCCACTTACAATTGATTTCCCACTCAGCAAAGTAATTTTACAATTATTAGTCATATTGTAAAATTTTTTTTTTTTTTTTTTTTTTTTTTGAGACAGAGCCTTGCTCTGTTGCCCAGGCTAGAGTGCAGTGGTACCATCATAGCTCACTGCAACCTTAAACTCCTGGGCTCAAGCAATTCTGCCTCAGCCTCCCTAGTAGCTGGGACTACAGGTATGCACCACCATGCCTGGCTAATTTTTCTATCTTTTTGTAGAGAAGGGTCTTGCTCTTGCTCAGGCTGGTCTCAAACACCTGGCCTCCCAAAGTGCTAGTATTACAGGTGTGAGCCACCACGCCCAGCCATACTAAAAATTATGTAACATTATTCCCTTGCTCAAAACCTTCCTTTGACTTTCCAGTACACTTAGTATAAAATCCAGACTCCTTGCCAAAGTCTTTAAGGTCCTGCGTAATCTAGCCTCAGCCTGCCTATAACCCCATCACCTGTTATGCCTCCCTTGCTTGCTCTATTCCAATGGCATTGACCTTGTTTCTCCATGACACCACGGTCATTCCTGCCTTTAAGCATTTGCTATTCCTTCTATCCAAACACTGGCTCATTCCATTTAGATGTCATTTCAGAGAGTCCTTCTCTGATTTTCCTCTTTAAAATTGGTTTGCCATCACAAGACATTTTCAGATAGTGGTAGTTAACTATTAAAATATTAAGTGGGACAATGTGATGGGGATGAAGATAGGAGAAGCAGCAACTAGAGGACTTTTGGATGGTGAAAAGAAGCCAATCATGTGAAGCTGGGGAAGAAGTGTCTGAGATAGAATAGGAAGTACAAAGGCCCCTAAGTCAAAATGAGCCTGCTTTTTCAAAACTAGGAAGAAGGCTGGAACATAAGGAGCAAAGGGGGAGTGGTATGAGTTAAAGATGAAGGGGTAGGCAGGGGCCAGATCCTTTAGCACCCTGTAGACCAGAATAAGTTAGATTTTATTGTGTGATGGGAAACCATGGGAATCTTTTAAACAGCAAAATAACATAATTGAACTCATGTTTTAAAACATGTTTAATACTTGCTGCCATACTTAAAATCCTTCAATACCTACTCATTGCCTTCAGTGTAAAATCCAAACTACTTAGCTGGTCCTTTGAGCTTTGACCTTGTCTTCCCTCTTTAGCATCATCTCTAATTACTGCCTCCGACTTCTTTAGCCATATAGAGCCTCTTGCAGTTTATAGAGCAGGCTATGTTCTTGTTCCTGAGCCTTCGCACATGCTCATTCCTCTGCTTGGAATACCCTCTCTCTTATCCTTTTACCTGCCTCACCACTTAGGGACTCAGCTTTGTACTACCTCCTCCAGAAAGCTTTGACTGATAGGGCCCTGCTCAGGGCTGAGTGTCCCTCTTGTGTTCTTTCTTGGTTCTGTTAGTTCTTAACCATGCTGTTGTAATTGCCTGTTACTTATTTGTCCTTTAATCTGGAAATTATTTTAGGACAGGTACATTCTATCTTGGTTATCCTGGTATTAATATTTTGATGCTTACCCCAGAAGAGGTGCTCAAGTGTTTGTTGGAAGTATCCAATCTTCATTATACTTAAATTTGCACTCAAATATAGTGTATTTTTGAAAAAGTATATACCCTCTTAGCTCAGTTCTAAGGTAGAGGTAGCAAAATAAGAAATACTCACTCTCCCATGAGTTTCTTTATTCTGAGAGTCCATCTAATGAATGATAATCAATTCACATTTTTCTAAAACTGATTTTTAAGAATTACACAAATAGGAGCTGGGTGCATTGGCTCGTGCCTATAATCCCAGTGACTCAGGAGATTGAGGCAGGAGGATTGCTTGAGGCCAGGAGTTTGAGACCAATCTGGGCAACATAGTGAGATTCTGTCTCTAAAAAAATAAGAAAAATTAGCCGGGCATGGTGGCCAGCGCCTGTAGTTCCAGTGACTTGGGAGGCTGAGGCAGGAGGCTCACTTGAGTCCAGAAGTTAGAGGTTCCAGTGAGCTATGATTGCACTACTGCGCTCCAGCCTGAGTGACAGAGCAAGACCCCACCTCTAAAAAAAAAATCATACAAATAATACATGAGTGCATAACCTTTATATAAAATTGAACTGTATGGGAAACTGACCACTACCTATAATCCTGGTTCCTCTTGCCTCCTCCTCCTTCACTTTTTTTCTTTTTTTCTTTTTCTTTTCTGCTCCGTTGCCTAGGCTATATAGAGTGCAGTGGCATCATCATAGCTCACTGCAACCTCAAACTCCTGGGGTCAGTTGATCCTCCTGCCTCAGCCTCCCGAGTAGCTGGGACTACAGCCACGTGCCACCATGCCTAGCTAATTTTTTCTATTTTTGGTAGAGACATGGTCTCACTCTTGCTTAGGCTGGTCTCGAACTTCTGAACTCAGATGATCCTCCCTTCTTAGCCTCCCAGAGTGCTAGGATTACAGGCACGAACCATTGCGCTTGGCCTCCTTCGCTTGCCCAAATTACACTTGATTTATTATAGTGTCTCCTGACTTTGTCAAAAACAACTCTTGTTACCTTGTAATTACAGACTTCTTGAGCATTTTGTTACATTTAAATTTGTGATATCCTATACTGTGGTAGCTACTACCCGAATGTTGAGCACTTCACATGTAGGTAGTCTAAAGTGAGATGTGCTGTAAATGTAAGATACACAATAGGTTTCAAAGATTTAGTACCAGAAAAAAGGATGTAAAAGATCTCATTAATAATTTTTATATTGATTACATGTTCAAATAATGTGGCTACTAGAAAATTTAAAATTATACCTATGGCTTATATTATATTTCTGTTGGCCAGTGCTGGATTAAAGAAGATATATGGTATCAAGGTTTTTTGTTGTCACATACAAACATAACTACTTGTTCTTTGATTCTGTATATTTGGAGTGTATATTACTTGTAAACGTGTTTTTTTCAGTAACTTAGTTGTTTTTCTATTAAACAAGTTCTAGGTAGTGTAGTGGAAGTGAGGAAAAATAAAATGCATTTTCTATCCTATAGGAGCTTATGGTCTAATGGTGCTGCAGGGGATCGGTAGAGAAATAAAGCACAGTCTCCCACTTGTAGGAGCTTATGGTCTAGTGGCAAGGTTATACGTTAAGGATTAAGGAGCCACAAGATTCAGGAAGATTCTTATGAACTATTCATTCATTCAACACAATTTTTAAAAATGTCTACTATCTACCAGGACCATTTTTTTAATGGCACTTATTTGCTGCGAATGTCATGGATCTTGTATATAATCAATTAGGATTGGGCTTTGCACTTGAATAATCAAGAAAACAATCTTCTCTTTTTTCTTTTAGCACTATTTGAGATAATGAGTGGAAAAACATATCTACATTTTACAGTGTTATACAGACATAAATTGTGACATATATGAAATATATAATTTTATTTATAAAAAACCATCTTACCCACCACATCCTAAGCTATTTTGTCAGAAACGATGGACTTTGCTAATCATTCACACACAGCCTTCTGTGAAGCCTCTGGGTAGAGTTAATTATTTTCTGCTTTGGGTGTACGTGATACTTGATTATGATTATTTTTATGCATTTCTCCCCCACCCCCTGCCCCACAACTATTCTGAGTTCCCTGAAGCAGAGGATCTTGTCTTATTTGCCTTTTGAATTTATTAAATCATTAGCATTGGTACCCATCCTTTCTTCCTATATTGATGAAAGAGGTACCTTTCCTGTCTAAGGATTATCTTTTCACTTGTATCTGTTCCCAGGAAGGGGAGCCAAGTCTCAAGTATCAATTGCTCAATTCTTTTTCCATCTTAAGGAAAAACAAAACAAAACCCTCTTGATCCCATATAATCGTTTAGTTATCACTAACTCCATTTCTCTTTATTTCATGGTCAATCTTTTGAGACCATACTATTCTCAATATTCACATTTCACTTGCTTTTCAGCCCCTTGCAATCTGGCTTTTGCTTTCACCTCTACATTAAAACTCTGAAAATCCAAGGGACATGCAAAAGTTAACTTAAAATAGATCAAAGACATAAACACAAGACCTAAAAGTATAAAACTCTTAGAAGAGGACACAGGGGATAAGCATTTTGACTTTGGATTTGGCGATGATTTCTTGGATATGACACAAAAAGCCCAGGCAACAAAAGAAAAAATAAATAAACCTAAATTCATTAAAAAAAACAAACAACTTTTGTGTACCAAAGGACAATATCAACAGAGTGAAAAGGCAACCCGTTGAATGGAGGAAATATTTGCAAATCATTTATTTGACAAGGAGTTTAATATCCAGAATGTATTAAGAACTCCTACAACTCAGCAACAAAAAAACATAACCTGATCAAAAATGGACAGAGGACTTGAAAAGACATTCCTCCAAAGAAGATATACAAATGGACAATAAGCACATGAAAAGATGCTCAACGTTACTAATCATTAAGAAGATGCAAATCAAAAGCACAAGATACCATTTCATTTCCATTGCTATAGCTATTACCAAAAAACAAGTGCCAGTGAGGATGTAAAGAAATTGGAACCCTTGTAGCCACTGTGGAAAAGACTATGGGAGTTCCACAGAAAATTAAACATGGAATTACCATATGAACAAGCAATTCCATTTCTGGGTGTATACCCCAAAGAAAAGCAGGACCTTGAACAGATTTTTAAAATATAATATGAATTTTTATTTTTTCATTTATTTGATTAATGTGCATATTCATGGGGTAAATAGTGATGTTTTGATACATATAATGTACAGTGATTAGATAAGGATAATTAACATATCCATCTCAAACATTTATCATTTCTTTATGTTGGGAACATTCGATATCCTCCTTCTAGCTACTTGAAACTGTATAATATATTATTGTTAACTCTAGTCATCCTACAGTGATGTAGAACATGAGAACTTACTTCTTCTGTCTAGCTGTAATTTTGTATCCTTTAACAAATCTCCCTCTATCTCTCCCTTCCCAGCTTCCAGTATCCTCTGTCCTATTAATACTTTTTACTTCTATGAGATCACCTTTTTTTAGCTTCCAGATATGAATGAGAAAATACGGTATTTAACTTTCTGTTCGTGGCTTATTTCGTTTAACATAATGTCCACCAGTTCCATCCATGTTGCTGTGAGTGACCAGATTTCATTCTTTTTTTGTGGCTGAATAGTATTTCATTATTTATATATACCACATTTTCTTTATCCATTTGTCTGTTGTTGGACATGTAGGTTGCTTCCATATCCTGGCTATTGTGAATAGTTCTATAGTAAACATGGGTGTGCAGCTATCTCTTCAATATAATGATTTCTTTTCCTTAGGAAAAATTCCCAGTAGTGGGACTACTGGATCATATGGTAGTTCTATCTGTAGTTGTTTGAGGAACCTCCATACTGTTCTCCATAGTGGTTGTACTGGTTTACATTTCTACCAACAATGTATGAATTGCCTTTTCTCTGCATCCTTACTAGCATTTATTTTTTGTCTTTTTGATAACAGCCATCCTAACTGGGATGAGATGACACCTCATTGTGGTTTTAATTTGCATTTCCCTGATAATTAGTGATGTTGAGCATTTTGTTATACACCAGCTGCCCATTTGTATGTCTTCTTTTAAGAAATGTCTGTTCAGATCATTTGCCCCCCACCTTTTTTTAGAGTGTAGTGGCCTGATCATAGCTCACTGTAACCTCGAACTCCTGCATTTGCCCATTTTTCAATTGGATTGTTTTGGACAAATATTTTTACGCTCATCTTCATAGCAGCATTATTCACAATACCTGAAAGGTGGGAGCAACCCAAGTATCCAAAAATAGATGAATGGATAAATAAAATGTGGTATAAACATACAATGGAATATTATTCAGCCCTAAAAGGAAGGAAATTATGACACACACTACAACATGGATGAACCTTGAAGACATTATGCTAAGGGAAATAAGTCAGTCACAAAAGGATGAACATTGTAAGATTCCATTTATATGAGATGCCTAGAGTAGTCAAGTTCATAGAGACAGAAAATAGGATGGTGGTTGCCAGGGGTTGGGGAAGGGGGAAATGATAAGTTATTGTTGAATGGATATAGAGTTAGTTTGGGCAGATGAAAAGGTTCCAGAGATGGATGATGATAATGGCTGCAGAACAGTATGGATGTACTCAATACCATAAAACTGTACACTTAAAAATGGTAAAAATGGAAACTTTTATGTTATCTATATTTTTCCAAAACAAAAAAGATTTGAGAGAACATTTTCAAAAACTAATTTTAATTGATTGAGTTGACTGCTCCTTCCTTGAAATTATAACCTCCTTGGTTTCTAGAATAAACCTCTAATGGTTTTTCTTTCTGTTTCTCTGACCTCTTTCCCTTTTGCCTCCTCTTTTCCTCCTGTAACTTTAACTTAGGGTTCTTTGTTTGACTTTGTTATTACTTAATTATAATTGCATTCCCAGTCTTCCACTACTACTAGCTGTTATGACCTTAGACAGGTTATATAATCTCTGTGAGTGTCAGTCTCCTCAAATACAAGTTAGAATTTAATATCCCTATCCCTATCTTGCTGCTTGTGTGTATTAAATGAAATAAGGCTGGAGCATGGTGGCTCACACCTATAATCTCAGCACTTTGGGAGTCTGAGGCAGGAAGATCGCCTGAGCCCAGTTGTTTGAGACCAGTATAGGCAACATGGCCAGACCCTGTCTCTTAAATAGAAAAAAATTAGTTGGGCATGGTGGCATACACCTGTACTCAGAGCTCCTCAGGAGGTTATGACAGGAAGATCACTTGAGCCTGGGAGTTGGAAGTTGCAGTGAGCTATGATGAATGATGCCACTCCACTCTAACCTGTGCAACAGAGCAAGATTCTTTCTCAAAAAAAAAAAAAAGAACAGAACAGAACAAATATTAATAATAGACAATATATGTAGCCTTGTTTGACAGATAGATATCATATAATGAGAACTTAAATCTGTATCTCTCAGCTAGATATTTCTTGAGGTCCAGAAGTAATTCCAGCTGTGTTTTGGAAATCCCACTTAGTTGTTCCCTTGAGACCTTACATATCTCTAAAACTGGTTTGGTTTTCTCTCCAGACTTGTGCTTCCTTGAATGTTAACTGTTTTGATCAATGGTCTTGTTATAATCTACCCCAAATAGAGGCATGGGCTGACTTATTAACTTTCCCCCCACTGAACTATTTCTTTCACCTCTTGAGAAACAGTATTCTGATATGTTGCCTGCTTACATTATAGGTGTTCCATAAATGTTTGTTGACTGCAAGAAGGGATGATTCCTTATCCTATGTGGTGGAACACAAACTTTCTACTAAATTCTTATATTCTGTTCTGTGGTTGTTTATAGCAAATCATTTGTGAGACAGAGTCTCACTCTATTGCCCAGGCTAGAGTGCCGTGGTGTCAGCCTAGCTCACAGCAACCTCAAACTCCTGGGCTTAAGCGATCCTTCTGCCTCAGCCTCCCAAGTAGCTGGGACTACAGGCATGCACCACCATGCCCAGCTAATTTTTTCTATATATTTTTAGTTGTCCAGCTAATTCTTTCTATTTTTAGTAGAGACAGAGTCTCGCTCTTTCTCAGGCTGGTCTCGAACTCCTGACCTCGAGCAATCCTCCCACCTCGGCCTCCCAGAGTGCTAGGATTACAGGTGTTAGCCACTGTGCCCGGCCTACAGCAAATCATTGAGCTCAGGTTGAATTCATTGAGGATTCTAGGGTATAATTCTGCTTAATTATTATGTCTCCTCTTAATATTATTTTTTCTTGATTGGTCTTAGGACTAAATATGTGTATTTTTTCTTAGCATTTTTGAAACTTTTTATACTGCAAAATTTCAAACATAACAAAAAGAGAAAATAGTATATTGGTTCCCCATGTACTGATCACCCAACAATGATGAATTTGTGACCCTCTTCCTCTCAACATAGATTACTATGAAGCAAATTCCAGACATCATTTCATTGTAAATATCAGTATTTATCTCTAAACAATAAAGACTTTTTAAACATAACCACATATCATTAACACACCTAAAAATAATAATTTCTTAATAACATCAAATATCTAGTCAGTGTTCAGATTTTCCCTGTCGTTTTATATACACATAGTTTGCTAACAGTTTTATTTGAAATCAAAATCCAGTTTAGGGGCTGGGCGCGGTGGCTCACGCCTGTAATCCTAGCTCTCTGGGAGGCCGAGGCGGGCGGATTGTTTGAGCTCAGGAGTTCGAAACCAGCCTGAGCAAGAGCGAGACCCCATCTCTACTAAAAATAGAAAGAAATTAATTGGACAACTAAAAATATATAGAAAAAATTAGCCAGACATGGTGGCACATGCCTGTAGTCCCAGCTACTCGGGAGGCTGAGGCAGGAGGATCGCTTGAGCCCAGGAGTTTGAGGTTGCTGTGAGCTAGGCTGACGCCACAGCACTCTAGCCCGGGCAACACAGTGAGACTCTGTCTCAAAAAAAAAAAAAAAAATCCAGTTTAGGATCAAACACTGTAATCTTAGTCATACAATAGATTTCTCCTCCTTCTATTTTCCTTTGAATTTTTTAAGTGCTGACTATGCAGAGAAATCCTTTGAAATTTATTTGTTGAAGAAATTGTATCATGTAGATTTTCCAAAAGTCTAGATCAGTACTGTTCCATGGAAATGAAATGCAAGCCACATATGTAATTAAAATTTTTGTAGTAGCCACATTTAAAAAATAAAAAGGAAATAGGTAAAATTTATTTTAATAATATATTATTTAACTCAATACACTCATGTGTCACTCATGTGACAGAGATATGTTCTGAAAAATGTGTCTTTAGGCAATTTCATAGTTGTACAAACATCATGGAGTATACTTACACAAACCTAGATGGTATAGCTTACTACACACCTAGCCTATTGCTTCTAGGGTACAGCATGTTACTATACTGAATACTGTAGGCAATTTTATTATAACACAATGGTTAAGTATTTGTATATCTAAAAATACCTAAACATAGAAAAGGTACGGTAAAAATGTAGTATTTTAATCTTATGGAGCTACGTTGTATATGTGGTCTGCCGTTGACCGTAACATCATTATGTGGTGCATGACTATATATCCAAATATTATCATCTCAAGATGTAGTTAATGAAAAATTATTAATGAGACATTATACATTTTTTATATTAAGTATTAGAAATCCAAGGTATATTTTATACTTACAGCACATCTCAATTTGGGATAACCACATTTCAAATGCTCAATAGCTACATGTGGCTAGTGGCTGCCTATTTAGCAGGGCAGTTCTAGATTTTGAAATTGTATTCCTGTAGTATCATTTAGCATGTTCTTTTTTTTCCTTTTTTTTCTTGTAAATATATTTAGATTTTTATTTTTTAAACAAAATACTGTGAATATCAACATTGAAACTGAACACATTTGATGATTTTTTAAAATGAAATTGTCAGTCTTTTTAAGGATTAAAAACTTTCTATTTGTATTTTAGTGCTGCTCCAGAGGAATATAATACAGTTGTACAGAAGCCAAGACAAATTCTATGTCAATTCATTGACCGAATACTTACAGATGTAAATGTTGGTAAGAAACCAATTATGTCTTATATAAACTGTATAAATTAGACTGTTTTCTTTTCCATATATATAGCATTTTTCTCCATACAGTTTTAGATATAGGGTTATTTGTGATAGTTACTATTTTCAAGCAAGTTTGTTAATCAGTATTGCTTGTTGCTTGTTATAAAATGTGATTTACACTTTTAAAATAATTCTGCTTTCCTCTTTATTATCTAGATTTTCTGTTGCTTGCAGTGAGTTCTTCAATATCAGATATTATACTTAAAAACTATTTGGCCAGTTCCAATCATGAGGACCCTATTTTAGTTAGATCTTGTGCCAGCAGTAGAGATATAGCAAATGCCACAAAGTACTCTTTAAATAAGAGTTTGTGCCTTTCCTGTAGGAGGTAATAGGATCCTGTGAGTTATCGAATCAACTATTTGCCTGTTTGTGCCAATCTAATAGACAAAATATTACCAACTTGGCAAAATGGTGTCACATCTGTCATATCTGTTGAAATTACATGGAAGGGGTAATACAGAGTGGCATATGGCTCAGGGTTTATAATTTTGATTCCAACTTTGGCATAGACAGATTTTATGACTTATAGCCATTTAGCTTTCTTTTTCTTTTTCTTTTCTTTTCTTTCTTTTTTTTTTTCTGGAGACAAGGTCTCAAATGGCATCATCAGAGCTCACCACGATCCTCCTGCCTCAGCTTCCTAAGCAGCTGGGGCTACAGGCACACGCCACCACAGTTGGCTGATTTTTGGTTTTTTTGTAGAGATAGGATCTCGCTATGTTGCTCAGGCTGGTCTCAAACTCCAGGCCTCAAGCAGTTGTCCTGCCTCAGCCTGCCAAAGTGCTAAAATTAGAGGAATGAGCCACCATGCCCAGCCCTAGATTTCTTTTTCAATCAATACAAGTTGCTGAAAAATAGCAAAGGACTACTGAATACTTGCAAGATGTATTTTCATATGGTACTCTCTCTGTTTGGACTTCTTGCCCTTTCCCTCTCTGCTTGACCAAGTCCTTATCTAGGAATAAGTTCTTTCACGTTGTCTTCCTGGACACTTACTTTTCCTTATTCTGGATTAGTGCAGTTACCATATTTTATTATAATTAATAGTTTATTTGTTTGACTCCCTCACCACATTGTGAGATTCTTTTTTTTAATACTCAGATTTTAGCACAGTGTCTGGCATATTGTAGGCCTAAAGTACATGTTTGGTGAATGGATGTATATATAATATTAATAGATAAATACAAACGATTTTTTAGCATTTAAAATTAGATGAGATTGAAGTGTTTAGCCCCATCAATTTAGCATGAGCACTGTGCTAGACGTAATTCTGGTCACCAAAGTCTGGTTTCTTAACAAAAGCACTGTTTTTTAATTTGTTATGAGTCTTTAAAATGAATCTTTTATTGTTTTAGTTGCTCTAGAACTTGTAAAGAAAACTGACTCTCAGCCAACTTCTGTGATGTTACTCGACTTCATTCAGCATATTATGAAATCTTCCCCACTTATGTTTGTAAATGTGAATGGAAACCATGGGCAAAATGAGGCCAAAGGCAGTTGTATTGGTAAGTGCTGGTATTCATGCATTCATTTGCAGTCTTGTTTATGAAATCTACCTCCTTTTCTAAAATATCACATATACATGATTATACTTCTTTGGGTCAACTTTGCTATAAATTGGGGGAGTGAAATGGTAATGGTTATTTGTATTTCATGTATCCTTAATTGGTTTTTTGTTTGTTTGTTTGTTTTGGAGACAGTCTTGCTCTGTTGCTCAGGCTGGAGTGCAGTGGCACAATCATAGCTTACTGCAACCTCCAAGTCCCTGGTGCTAGCGATCCTCCTGGCTCAGCCTCCCAAGTAACTAGGACTACAGATGTGTATGCCACCATGCCCAGCTTATTTTCTAAAAATTTTTTGTAGAGACAGAGTCTCGCTATATTGTCCAGGTTTGTCTTGAACTCCTGGCCTCAAGCTATCCTCCTGCCTCCCAAAGTGCTAGGATAACAAGTGTGAGCCACTATGCCTGGCCAGTTTTCTTTTTATTATTATGTACTGGGTACTTAGAATAGAAGAGAAGTAATCAAATTTGTTTCTTTGCCATTGAATACTTTGACACAGTTTTCTTTTTCCTGTTTTTGGTATCTTTTTCTTCAAGATCAGATATTGGCAAACTACAGCTTATAGGCCAGCTGCCTATTTTCGTAAACAAGGTTTTATTGAAACACAGCCATGCTCATTCATTTACTAATTGTCCATAACTACTACAAAGGCAACTTGGGCACTCAAGCCAAAAATATTTACTATGTGGCCCTTTAAGAAAAAATTTACTGACCCCTGTTCTATATGTTGAAGCTTTTTTCTAGGCTTATTCCTTATTGCTCCTACTACTTTTGACCCTTTTTGGTCTCTTTATAAAGAGATACAAATCAAACATTTTTTCCTTTGTAATGGATAAAGTGTTTGAAAATTTTTTGCTTGAAATTCAAGACTTAACTTTGATAGCACGTCCCCCAAGATGTCTTTTCTGACTACTATTTCTGATTGCCTAGGCCTAACTTGGTTACTCCTCCTTTATGCTCTCTTAGTACTAAGTCTTCTGTATTTCTTCTCTAATCAAGGTTATTAAACTGTATTGTAATCACCTGTTTATCTATATTCTTTACTACAGTATTTTTTAAACCCAATGGGGCTTATGAAATTGCTTTAAGGAGTTATCAGCATTTGAAACAAGAAGAAATAGACTAGAAAATATCGTAGTACATTGTATGTAATGAGAGTAGGTACTATTTCATGAAACTTTTGTTTCATATATTCAAACAAAATAAATATATATGTATAGTGTGGTCATGATATAAAATATATTTCTTTGTTGCAGTCAAAAAGTTCAAGAGACTATACTGTGGGATTCATGAGAATAGGACTAATTCTTGTGTACCTGAGACAGAGTTGCCACTCAGATTTTTGTTAGGAGTGATAATAGCTACCATTTATTGAACATTTATTGTACTTTGGGAACTATATTGAATATTTCACATATTGTCTTCTTTGATCTTTGCAGTAACTCATAACGTAATTATTATTATTCCCCTTTCATGATAAAGTTACAGAAGTTCAGAGAAATGAAAAGTTCACACATATGGTAAACGAAAAGCTAGGATCATGTCTGTCTGACTCCAAAGTTGATACAGGCATACCTCAGAAATATTGTGGGTTCGGTTCCAGACCATTGCAATAACATGAATATCTCAGTGAAGTGAGTCACACGAACTTTTTGGTTTCCCAGTGCATATAAAAGTTATGTTTACATTATACTGTAGTCTACTAAGTGTGCAATAGTGTTATGTCTAAAAAATGTACATACTTTAATTTAAAAGTATTTTATTGCTAAAAAATGCTAACAATCATCTGAGCCTTCAGCAAGTCATAATCTTTTTGCTTTTATAGGGTCTTTCCTTCATGTCGAGGACCTCGCTCTGGGTTAGGCTTTGGCTTAAGGGAATGTTGTGGCTGGTTTGATCTTCTATCCAGACCACTAAAACATTCTCCATATCAACAATAAGGCTGTTTCATTTTCTTATCATTGGTGTGTTCACTGTAGGAGCATTTTTAATTTCATTCAAGAATTTTTCTTTGCATTCATAACTTGGCCAAGTGTTTATTGAAAGAGGCCTAACTTTCAGCCTGTCTCAACTTTTGGCATGCCTTGCTCACTAAGCTTAATTATCTCTAGCTTTCGATTTAAAGTGAGATGTGTGACTTTCACTTGAAAACTTAGAGGATTGTAGGATTATGAATTGGCCTAATTTCAGTATTGTTGTGTCTCAGGGAATAGGGGGGCATAAGGAGAGGGAGAGAGATGGGAGAACCACCAGTGGAGCAGTCAGAACACAAATGACATTTATCGATTAAGTTCACCATCTTGTATGGGTGTGATTCATGGTGCCCCCAAACAATTATAATAGTCACAACACAGATCACTGATTATAGATCACCACAACAGATATAATAATAATAAAAAAGTTTGAAATATTGTGAGAATTACCAAAATGTGACACAGAGACACAACGTGAATACATCCTGTTGGAAAAATGGCACTGAACGAATTCGTCAACACAGGGTTGCCACAAACCTTCTATTTGTAAAAAAATGTGGTATCTGTGAAGCACAATAAAATGAGGTATGCCTGTATTCTAAACTATTATATGTTTCCATTTTGAAGGAAATGTTTTACTCTATTTTGTTAGTGAAGTTTATACTTTAAAAATCAATCATCAAGCATTTAGCAGATTAATTTTTAATATCCTTTTTTATTTATTTTGAAGAATTCAGTAATTGGATCATAACAAGACTTCTACGGATTGCAGCTACTCCATCCTGTCACTTGTTACACAAGAAAATTTGTGAAGTCATCTGCTCATTACTATTTCTTTTTAAAAGCAAGAGTCTTACTATTTTTGGGGTACTGACAAAGGAATTATTACATCTTTTTGAAGACTTGATTTGCCTCCACAGAAGAAATGCAGTGGGACATGTGGAATGGCCAGTGGTTGTTAGCCGATTTTTAAGTCAATTAGATGAACACATGGGATATTTACAACCAGCTCCTTTGCAGTTCATGAACATGCAAAGTTTAGAATTTATTGAAGTCACTTTGTTAACAGTTCTTATTCGTATTATTGCAACTGTGTTTTTTAGAAGGCAAGAACTCCTACTTTGGCAGATAGGTTGTGTTCTGCTAGAGTATGGTAGTCCAAAAATTAAATCCTTAGCAATTAGCCTTTTAACTGAACTTTTTGAGCTTGGAGGCTTACCAGCACAACCAGCCAGCACTTTTTTCAGCTCATTTCTGGAATTATTAAAACACCTTGTAGAAATGGATACTGACCAACTGAAACTCTATGAAGAGCCATTATCAAAGCTGATAAAGACACTCTTCCCCTTTGAAGCAGAAGCTTATAGAAATATTGAACCTGTCTATTTAAATATGCTGCTGGAAAAACTCAGTGTCATGTTTGAAGATGGTGTGCTTATGCGGCTTAAGTCTGATTTGCTAAAAGCAGCTTTGTGCCATATACTGCAGTATTTCCTTAAATTTGTGCCAGCTGGGTATGAATCTGCTTTACAAGTCAGGAAGGTCTATGTGAGAAATATTTGTAGAGCTCTTGTGGATGTGCTTGGAATTCAGGTAAATGCAGAGGTAAGTCGTTTTTGAGATTACTTGTTATGTATTTTGTTAATTTAAGTGTATGCATAAATGTAAGATATAATGAGAAAATAGAATATCTTTAATAATAACATATATTCAAGAAAAATGATTTTCATAATCTAGTCTGACTCCCTATTATGGATTTTTCTTTTGATTTCAGAAGGATTTGTTCACTAAGTTGGTAATGAACTAACAATGGAGTAGAATGTTTTAAAGTAGAATTCGTGAAGTATAAATGTGTTTGTTGCATTATTAATTAAAAGGATGCCAGTTATCAACTTAATTGCAGAAACTTTGATCACTCACATAGATTTTATGTTTGACAGGTTATAATCAATCACTATTAGAAAACCTATGAGTAATAAGTCTTACCAAATCGTGGCCTTTTCCTGTTTGGATAGGCAATACAATAAAACAGTCAGATATGCAATAACTTGATTAAACATTTTAGTTTATTTTATCTATAAATCTTGTCAGATTTGTAGTATGAAAAATGTTAGTAATTCCCTTACAGAATTTTTCTTTGTAGCATTTTGATACAGGTTATAGAGAGAAGGTTTTGTCATAAGCCTAAGACTGTATAACGATAGTTGATATTAATATATAGACTGTGAAATAATATAGGTTAACTTAGGTGTCTGTTTTGCTTTATGAGACTCTGAAAATAGTTTGCCGTATTAGAAAACATATAACTAACACCTAATGCATTCTTGCCGACTACAAATAATATAAATATATTTAAATATTTCTTGAAATTATTTTTGTTTTCTCAGTACTTGTTGGGCCCACTTTATGCAGCCTTGAAAATGGAGAGTATGGAAATCATTGAGGAGATTGAATGCCAGACTCAACAGGAAAACCTCAACAGTAATTGTGATGGTATATCACCCAAAAGGCGTCGACTCAGTTCGTCTCTAAACTCTTCAAAAAGAGCACCGAAACAGAATGAGGAGTATGATGGTCTTTATTCAGTTTGTATTTAGTTATTTAATAAAACTTTATTCATTTTTTAAAATCAACCTCAGTTAAGTGCTTTGATTTAAATACATAAAGAATACCTTTCTAAATGTAGTCAAAGGAATACGTAAAATATTTTAGTAGTTCTTGAAGACTATTTTAGTATAAAACATTTCATGGCTAAATATAGTTACTTTTCATGCTTTTACATGCCTAATTTAACTTTTTAATATATGAAAAATCTGAGACTATACATCTGTCAGCAGTTTTAAAAATATTAACAACTAAACTTTTTTTTAATGTAGCCAAAGAATTGCCATATTTCAGTCAGCCCTGAACATTGTTTTAATTGTTGTTTTAAATCTTAGTATAAATTTTAGTAGTTGATATTACATGGTATGTTTTGTTTTAAATATGTTTTATGTTTGAACCAAATTTATATTGAATATGAATATCTGTCTACTGTGGTTATAATTCATTATAGAATTAAACATGTGGATATGAGCAAAAAGAGCATATTATGGAGTGCACTGAAACAGAAAGCTGAATCCCTTCAGATTTCCCTTGAATACAGTGGCCTAAAGAATCCTGTTATTGAGACTTTAGAAGGAATCGCTGTTGTCTTACAACTGACTGCTCTGTGTACTGTTCACTGTTCTCCTCAAAATGTAGACTGGTAAAATAACTTCTTGATTTTCTTGGGTGGGTTTTTTGTGATGAACTTGGATTTACTGTTTACTCGTTATTCACTTGATTAATGTAGCCTTAGAATACAAACTTATCAGTGAGGTAGATAAGAAATTAATTTGCTGTTGAATGCCTGCTAAATGCTAGGCATTGTGCTAAACACTGTACATACCTCATTTAATCTTTATAACAATCTTGTGAGGTAAATGCTATTATGCCCATTTTACAAATTAGAAGTTGAGGCTCAGAGAAGTTAAGGTTCTTTTTTGTCTGAAGCCTAAACTGACTTTCCTGGGGATACATGATTAAAAAGTACCAGAACACATTTATGTACAACTCAAAAGCCAGTGTTCTTTTGACTCTACTCCATTTCTTCCTTTGATAATAAGAGTAGGAATTTAGGACTTGTTAGAGGTAGATTTTTGGTTCAGTATTCTTAATATAGGTTAGTATTTCTATCAGATAAGACAAGCAAAATGTGAACTCTCTCTGAAGATTCAGTCTTATTTTTACTGCCACATTTTAGACCAGCATTCATTGTTAATTTTTTCATGATCATTTATTTTGTATTTTCTTACTCTTTTGACTAGCCAATATAAAGTTATTAAGGTGACTTTAAAGAAACTATATTAATTCAGATTCCATTACATTTGGAATTTGAGAGAACTTGAAGGAATAGATAATTAGGCTGAAGTCTACTCTTGTCCTACTACAGTATGAAGAAAGGGCTTACTAAGCCAGTTAGTAATTATGTAGGCATGTCTTCAGTCATTTTTAAGCCTGATGATGCCACATTTAGGTAGCCTAGATTAATTTTAATTCCCAAATCCTATGAGTGATTTAAGCCAACATAAAGAGATTAAATTTAAAATAATAATGATGTATTAATTGAGTAGCATATTTGCTTTAAATTGGTTTAAGATTATAGATTAGTTTGGTATTCACATTTTTTTTGCTTTACTACAATAATAGATTTGACTATAACAGAATTCATCTTAATTCCAATGTCTTTAAAAAATGTACTTACTGCAGCCATAATTTCAAGGACTGTCAGCACAAGTCTGAGAAGAAACCTTCAGTAGTGATAACTTGGATGTCATTGGATTTTTACCCAAAAGTGCTTAAGAGCTGTAGGAGTTTGTTAGAATCTGTTAAGAAACCTGGCCTGGAGGCAATCATTGATAATGTGGTGAAAATTTATGATGCTTTGATTTACATGCAAGGTGAGTACAAATAAGCAATAGATCAGAGTAACCTTTGAAGATAATCAGTATAGAAATAGGCTTTCTTTTTTGCCTGAAACCTAAATGCACAAGTGTTTGGAATGCCTAGTTTTTTCTTTTTTTAAATTTCAGTTCTATTAAACTTGTCAGTAATTTCTGAGTTCCAAATTTATTTGTGTAATATTTTGACTTATTATTCTTCAGTCAATAGAAATTATGACTTTTAAGTTTTCTGATTTGGAAATTTGAAGAAATTTGAAGAAATCTAAAGATCCTTCTTTAAAAAATACATAGGTTCATATTTTTATAAAGTCACATTTAATTTATTTGGGTGCATAGACCTCAAACCATCATTCCTGGATCTCTATGTAAAGAATCCCTGTTTAGGCTGGGCGTGGTGGCTCGTGCCTGTAATCCTAGCACTCTGGGGGGCTGAGGCAGGAGGATCACTTAAGCCCAGGAGTTTGAGGTTGCAGTGAGCTGGGATGATGCCACTGCGCTCTACCCGGGTCAACAGAGTGAGATGGTCTCAAAAAAAAATCAAAAAACAAAAAAATGAATCCCTGTTTATAGAATGTTCATTATAATCCCACTTGATATTTCAAATATCTATATTTTTATTTTAAAAAGGACTCTGAGTTAGATATGATTAAGGAAAAAATATAATTAAAGACCTATTGTGTGTTTTTGTAGTAAAAAGTTCATTTGAAGATCATATTCTGGAAGATTTATGTGGAATGCTCTCAATTCCTTGGATTTATTCCCATTCTGATGATAACTGTTTAAAGTTGACCACATTTGCCACTAATCTTATAACGTTGAGCCAGAGGATTTCAGATAGCTACTGTAAGTGGTCACAGAATTGTATCTGTGTGTGGTTTGTTTTGTCTTAATTCATCTCTATACAGGACTTGTAACGTGTCATTTATATTTTTTCAATAATTAAGAGAGGAGTACATTTTTAATAATTCAAAATAGGAGTTATATAAGTAAAAAGTAACAAATGAAATCCTGCACTCATATATCGCATTTCCTTTCTTACTGTAAAAAGTTTGAAGTATATCCTTACGTATCTTTACTTTCATTTAATAAAATTATGAAATATTTGAGAAATACAAAAAAAGAATGGACAATAATACACCAAACATTCTTACACCAACTTCCCAGTTTAAAAAATAAAAATGTTAGAGATGTAATGGAAGCCCTTTAATTGTCACTCTTTAATTTCATTTCCCTCATTCTTTCCCCAGAGATAACTACTGTTCTGAATTTGCTGTTGATTATTCTGATGAATGATGCATTACTTTTACTATATATGTATTTATCCCTAAATAATATATAGAATTGATTTGCCTTTTGGAACTTGCATTTTGTTAGCCAACATTATCTTCATGAGACTTAACCTATGGTGATATGTGTAGCTCTAGTATGTTATTGAAACTTCTGAATAGTAGCCAACAATATAAGTAGATACTATTTATCAGGCCTCCTGTTGGTAGACAATCAAGTTGTCCAATTTTTTCACAATTACAAACAGAATTTCATTGAATATTTTTATAAATGACACTTTAGTCATTCCAAGGCATTGCTGTTTGAAAAGTGTGGTCTGTAGCATTGCCACCATTTAGGAACTTGTTAGAAATGGAGAATCTCATACTCCACTCAGACCTTCTGAATCAGAATCTTCATTTTAACAACATATTAATAGGTGATTCATATGCATATTAAAGTTTGAGAAGCACTATTTTAAGGTATCTACCTAGGAGTGGAATTGTTGGGTTATAGGGTTTGTACACCCTCAACTCTGTTCTACTGTATTGTTCTCCAAAGATGTGCCAACTTACACTCCTGTTAGCAGAATATGAGAGTTCCTATTGATCCGCATCCTCACTTGGCAGACTTTAAAATTTTTGCCATCTAGAAAAAAGAAAAAATATCATGGAATTAACCTTCTTCTTCTTCTTCTTCTTTTTTTGCTATTTGATGGGAGCGATTTTCAATTTGCATTTCCCTGATTATTTAGTAAGGTTATATATAGACCTTTTTCAGTATACTTTCTTTATTTTCCGAAAAAGGAGCTTTTAATTAAATTAGATATTAGATATATTTTAAATGTGATTTGACTTTATAACATATATATGTATATAAAATTAACACTATCAGAAATGTTGTTTAATAGACTTAATTTTTTCAGCACCACAGGCACAGTCACAATGTGTATTTCTTCTAACTCTGCTTCCAAGAAGAATGTTCCTTGAATGGAGAACAGCAGTGTACAACTGGGCCCTGCAGAGCTCCCATGAAGTAATCCGGGCTAGTTGTGTTAATGGATTTTTTATCTTATTGCAGCAGCAGAATTCTTGTAACAGAGTTCCCAAGATCCTGATGTATGTATTAAGATTTTTAATTTGAATATATCACTTTGAAAGATCATAATTCTCTGGCTATACATGCAAAATTATGTTCATTGCTGAATATGTAAAACAAATGTTGCTTTTAGTTTTAGAATTTAAAATTTTTTCCTTCTAGATTTTGTTTTACCAGTACTTTATTCCCAAATTAAACAAGACTATTTAGACCACAAAATTAAGCAAGAAGGTTTAGTATTTTTTCTTTTTTTTTCTCCCAGAGATAAAGTCAAAGATGATTCTGACATTGTCAAGAAAGAATTTGCCTCTATACTTGGTCAGCTTGTCTGTAGTCTTCATGGCATGTTTTATTTGACAAGTTCTTTAATGGAACCTTTCTCTGTACATGGACGTGTAGACCTCTTCTGTAAGAATTTAAAAGCCACTTCTCAACATGAGTGTTCATCTTGTCGATTAAAAGCTTCTATTTGCAAGCCATTCCTTTTCCTACTGAAAAAAAAAACACCTAGTCCAGTAAAACTTGGTAAGTGATTATGCTTAATTTAATATTTGAAAACCTATTTAAGTTCTGTTTTTCAAATCGGTGATAGAATTAGCCTGAAGCCTTAAAAAATCACAGAAAGTTACATGTTTGATAGATTCAATGCTCAGTAATGATTACATATAAATGGGTTGAATGGTATTAGATTGCATCACAGAGCCAGTAAGAGAAGTGATTTTGGGATTTTTAAAATACTCTTGTGATTTGACAGCCTAATAGGCATACCTTGATGGCTGGTTCAAAATTGTTAAGTTCAGTATTCTGTGTCTTCGTCAGTGATACCAGAGACCTTCTTAATGCATCCCCTTTCCTCACCTTGGACCTTCAGAACTTCAGATAGTTAGATTACCTTGCCCAAGTGTGGATTACACATTGTATCTACTTGACCACTTTCCAGTGGTAATGGAGTATGAGTTTGTTGGGAGCATGAGATTTACACAAATACTTGGAAGATCCATTTGTTTAGGTAGTAAGTTGAAACTTGTCAAGTTTTCAAAGCATTAGATGATAAATGGTTTCTAGGACTCCCTAAATCTTATAAGGTTAATAATAAGGCTAAAATCTTAGTTCAGGGTTCTTTGGGTTAGTGAAATGTGCTTTTAAGTCTATCTTGGTAACATAATGGTCTACAGAATCTAAAAGGGACTAATTACTTTATAACTTAAAAAATTCTGGAATTTATTTTAGATTTATATCATTTATGACTTATTAAGCATAAAGTAAATTTAAATTTAGAACTATCCATTGTTAGTCCCTAAAATTTTGTGTACTATACATACTTAAATGTTAAATATTGACAATTTAAGGCAACTCAGGATTCTTTGTGGCATATTATTTATTAAGGATATTTTTATAGTACAACTTAGATGTTTAATGTATTAAATTAGATACTCTTTTAGCTTTTATAGATAATCTACCTCATCTTTGTAAGCATCTTGATTTTAGAGAAGATGAAACAGATGTAAAAGCAGTTCTTGGAACTTTATTAAATTTAATGGAAGATCCAGACAAGGACGTTAGAGTGGCTTTTAGTGGAAATATCAAGCATTTATTGGAATCCTTGGACTCTGAAGATGGATTTATAAAAGAGGTTGATAATTTTTATTTTTAACATTTAGAGTTTCATAAACCTAGCTCTAAAAATTTCTTAACCAGTTAATTTTATTGTTCTAGCTTTTTGTCTTAAGAATGAAGGAAGCATATACACATGCCCAAATATCAAGAAATACTGAGTTGAAGGATACATTGATTCTTACAACAGGGGATATTGGAAGGTATGCTTGGGTAGCTTTTGTATTCTTCCTTATTTATTTTGGCTATTCTCCATTTTTATTTGCCTGGTGTTAGAAATGGTGATATGAGATATATGATAATATAGAAAAAAAAGTGATTCTACATGCATATATTTATGGATTTCCATTTGTTTCTAAGACATTGATTATACGTGTGTGTGTGTGTGTGTGTGTGTGTTTTTAATTTCAGGGCAGCAAGAGGAGATTTGGTACCTTTTGCACTCTTGCACTTATTGCACTGTTTGTTATCCAAGTCAGCATCTGTCTCTGGAGCAGCATACACAGAAATTAGAGCTCTGGTTGCAGCTAAAAGTGTTAAATTGCAAAACTTCTTCAGCCAGTATAAGAAACCCATCTGTCAGGTAAGAGTTAGCATTTGTCTTGACTATAGACAATAGCAATACTTCACAGTAGTTTAAAAAAAAAAAAAGTACATTTGTACATGTTTTATTTTGCTTGCTTTAAAAGATTATTTTTTTAAATGATGTATTTATTTAAGAGAACTGGAATTTTGCCAGTTTTGTACTTTAGGATATTGGTCTGAAGACAAAAATTATAAATGGAAGAGAGGAGAAACCATTTCAAAATAATGTATTTATTATATTCTGTTATTAATTTTTAGGGAGATGTCTTTGTTTTTTAGCCTTATTAGTGATAAACTCTTTTATGCCTTGATATTATCTGTATGGCACTTTGTTTTAAATATTATATATTCAATTAATGGCTGAAAAGTTAGGCTGTGTTTGTTTTTTTATTTTATTTTATTTTTTATTTCAGCATATTATGGGGGTACAAATGTTTAGGTTACATATATTGCCTTTGCCCCACCCCAGTCAGAGCTTAAAGCATGCACAGACGGTGCGCATCGCACCCATTAGGTTTGCATATACCCATCCCCTCCTCCCCCGCACCTGCCTGACACCCTATGAATGTTACTACTATATGTGCACATAAATGTTGATTGGTTAATACCAATTTGATGGTGAGTACATGTGGTGCTTGTTTTTCCATTCTTGGGATACTTCACTTAGTAGAATGGGCTTCAGTTCCATCTAGGATACAAGAGATGCTAGATCACCATCATTTTTTGTGGCTGAGTAGAACTCCATGGTATACATATACCACATTTTATTAATCCACTCATGCATTGGTAGGCACTTGGATTGTTTCCACATCTTTGCAATTGTAAATTGTGCTGCTATAAACATTCGAGTGCAGATGTCTTTTTTTTTTTTTTGAGACAGTCTCACTGTGTTGCCCAGAGTAGAGTGCCATGGCGTCAGCCTAGCTCACAGCAACCTCAAACTCCTGGGCTCAAGTGATCCTCCTGCCTCAGCCTCCCGAGTAGTTGGGACTACAGGCATGCGCCACCATGCCCGGCTAATTTTTTCTATATAGATTTTTAGTTGTCCAAATAATTTCTTTCTATTTTTAGTAGAGACGGGGTCTCACTCTTGCTCAGGCTGGTCTCGAGCTCCTGACCTTGAGCGATCCACCCGCCCCGGCCTCCCAGAGTGCTAGGATTACAGACGTGAGCCACCGCGCCCAGCCCAGATGTCTTTTTTATGGAATGTCTTTTTTTCCTTTGGGTAGACGCCCAGTAATGGGATTGCTGGATCAAATGGTAATTCTACTTGTATCTCTTTAAGGTGTCTCCATATTACTTTCCACAGAGGTTGTACTAGTTTGCAGTCCCACCAGCAGTGTATAAGTGTTCCTGTCTCTCCACATTCACATCAACATATGTTGTTTTGGGACTTTTTGATAAAACCATTCTCACTGGAGTTAAGTGATATCTCATTGTGGTTTTGATTTGCATTTCCTGATGATTAGAGATGTTGAGCACCTTTTCATATGTTCATTGGCCATTAGTCTGTCTTCTTTTGAAAAGTTTCTGTTCATGTCCTTTGCCCACTTTTTAATGGGGTTGTTTGATTTTTTTCTTGGTGATTTTCCTGAGTTCTATATAGATTCTAGTTATCAGCCCTTTATCGGATGTATAGTATGCGAATATTTTCTCCCATTCTGTAGATTGTCTGCTCTTGTCATAGTTTCCTTGGCTGTGCAGTAGGCTGTGTTAAAATACTGGCTTTACCCTGTACGGTAAAATCCTTAGCATGATATTCCAGGTTTCATAACTAAGCCTGGTTACTTCATCTGTAAAAGGGAGATTATGATGTAATCTACCTCATTAAGGTTGTTATAAAAATTAAATGAGCCAATTCAGGTAATGTAGATCATTGTTTGATACTGTCCTTTATGTTACCTTAAAAAGTATTAGTTAAAATTTCTTCCTTGTGTGAAAACTAAGAATAAAATTGTTTTTGCTCTAGTTTTTGGTAGAATCCCTCCACTCCAGTCAGATGACAGCACTTCCTAGTACTCCATGCCAGAATGCTGAGATGAGAAAACAAGATGTAGCACACCAGAGAGAAATGGCTTTAAATACCTTGTCTGAAATTGCCAACGTTTTTGACTTTCCTGATCTTAATCGTTTTCTTACCGTAAGTTGCAATATATGGTTCACTTAATTGAGGTTTGCAATTCAATATTTTGTTCATTCCATTCTAGATTTTGACTTTGATGTGAGATTATTCTTATGTGAGTCATTGTTCTGTATGGTTAGCTGTTCTGAAAAGTTAATGCTAACTGAATAATGCTAATCAGTTCAGTGAACTATTTGAGCCCTTATGTCGTTAGTGCTGTGATTGGTTCCATCGGTAATTCAAAGTCTAATATGATCGTTTCTACCCCTAAGGAGGTGGAGTAATAAAATAGAAAACTCTAGTGGTACAGAAGATGATCTGTTGTGAATTCAAATGACATACTTTGTAGTATGGAGTGGTTTAGGAAGCCTTTGGAAAGCCTTTGGGGCTGAGATTTAAAAGATGATGGAGTAGATTATCTTCCTACTTCTCCAAAGGCAAAGTTTATCATTACTCTTAATTTATAAATTATAATGGTAATTCATGTAGAATTTTTACCTACAGTATTACTATCTTTTAACAAGCTTTAATTGCTTATAAATTGGTCAATACTAGAAGGAAATATGACAGTATATGGGAAGGACCACAAAAATATTCATGCCTTTTCACTCAGTAATTCCACTCTGGGAACCGTAAAGTACAGATGTTTCTTTCAACATTATGTAAGTAGCAAAATAAAACAAAAATGAAACCCTGAGGCAAAACTAAATGACTTTTCAAAGGCTTCCTAAACCACTCCATACTGCAAAGTACATTATAGGATATTATGTGACCTATTAACATAATAATTATGACAACTTTGTAGAAACTACCTTATATTATTTTATACAGCAGTCTTATAGTGTTAATATTAAGTTGAAAGGCATAATAAAAGTAAAGTATAAGCATCTCTGAGGGCAGAGCCTTGGTGTTGTTCACTGTCACATCTGCAGTGCTTAGGATAGTGACTGACATGTTAAGTATTCATTAGATATATGTAGAATCAATAAATGAAATTATTTTATCTCTGCATTTTGTATATATCTTATGAACAACATCTTAAAGGAAATGGACTAAGATGAAAATAGATTTGTTGCAGTGTTGGGGTGGTGGATGTGTTAAAGGTTTTTTTTTAACGTTACAGTATCAATTCTTTAAAAAATTTTTTAAAATTCCATTTATGGTTACTCTTGCTTATTCTTTAAATACAAATTCAAATATATCAGATCTCGGACTTCTACCTTACAGCATGAATATACTTTAACCCTCCTGAGAAATTATCTTCTTTACTTTTATATTTGCTTATTTACTGTCTGTTTCAACACCTTTTTACAATATAAACTCTGTGCCACCAGGCATCTTGCCTATTTTGTTCACTGCTATGTCTGCAGTGCCTGAATCGTAGTAGATGCTCAGTAAATATCTGTTGGTGAATAAATGGTAAATATGAATTCAAATATAAGTCGTGTGGACTCCAAATTTATATGGCATTTAAAAATATTTTGCACATAGCTTATGTGGTATTTTATCACCCAGACAAATGTACTTTTTGGTAATTGTGGCGTTCTTTTTCAGAGGACATTACAAGTGCTACTACCTGATCTGGCTGCCAAAGCAAGCCCTGCAGCTTCTGCTCTCATTCGAACTTTAGGAAAACAATTAAATGTCAATCGTAGAGAGATTTTAATAAATAACTTCAAATATATTTTTTCCCATTTGGTCTGTTCCTGTTCTAAAGATGAATTAGAACGTGCCCTTCATTATCTGAAGGTAATTTGTAATAGTTGTAATATTTGTATATGTTTTACTCTTTTGTATAAATTAGTATTATATTAATGGTAAAGCTGTTGTAACATTCTTATAGGAAGGAGGGCAAATAATTTACAGCCTATCCCAAAGAATATAAGTTTAAATGTTATGCCAAATAATCTTTGTCCTGGGAGCATATTAACTAGAATTCTTCTTTTGTTATTTTCTTTGATTATTTCACTGTAATGGGATATGGTGGTCATCCTTTCATGGATGAGGTTCTCAGCTGATTTCATTAGTATTTTTCATTTGATTAGAGCTAAAAGTTGACTCAAGATATATAGGTTATTTTATCTGTAGGAAAAGGCAACCACCTCCAACTGTGGTATAACATCTGTGTTTAGTTACTTGGTACTCTGATTACAGTTTGGCCCAATTTCTTGCTAGTTTTCAAATTTAAAATTATAGTTTGTGCTTCTTTTTTGGTGTCATATTAACAATATCTTTGAGGAATGTGACATTACATGGGAACAGGAAAACCTACCAGAAACATACATATAACTTTACTACTTTCTCTGATGTTAATTTATTTCTCTTTTTTCATAATATACCAACAGCAGATCTCTTTCCACATGAGTTATTGAATATTGAATGTATTTATTCATCTTGAGAAAGTAAATCTGTATACTGTGAAGGTAGAATGATAGTATTTATGAAGTACTTACTACATGTCAGAAACTGTGCTAAATAATTTATATTGATCATTTCCAT
Organism: Propithecus coquereli; assembly: GCF_000956105.1. NCBI lineage: Eukaryota > Metazoa > Chordata > Mammalia > Primates > Indriidae > Propithecus > Propithecus coquereli. The sequence continues at coordinate 1,153,649 of NW_012148263.1, read as the reverse complement.
TAATCCTCACAGTTATCTGATGAGATAAAGATACTATTATTTTTTTATTTTGCAGATGAGGAATCTAGGCAGAGGGAGGCTAGATTAGGTAACTTGTCCAAGTCACAGTGCTACTAGTAAGTGACAGCTAGAATATAACTAAAGCAATCTGACCAGAATGACCACTCTAAGCCACTATACTATATTTCCTCCCAGGGGTTATGTGTCTATAAATATTGAGTTGATGATATTGTAAGACGTTAGAGAAAACTAGGACTTTCTTTTTTAAATTTTATTTCAAAATAAAGTCATATCACTTCATTACCTGAAACCCATGGGAGACCTATCAGGAGAGGATAAGATTAGAATACTTTTCCACTGCCTTTTCTTAACACTGTTAGTAAATCCTATCATCTGGTCTAGAGCTCCTGATTTACTAATAGCATGTTAAAATCAATATACTTATTTCTAGGATGTTACTATGAAGGAAAAAAACATTTTTTAACTTTTTTTTAAATATGTCTTTGAGTTAGAATGAAACAGAAATCGAACTGGGGAGCCTACTGAGACAGGATTTCCAAGGATTGCATAATGAATTATTGCTACGTATTGGAGAACACTATCAACAGGTTTTCAATGGTTTGTCAATACTTGCCTCATTTGCATCTAGTGATGATCCATATCAGGGCCCAAGAGATATCACATCACCTGAACTGATGGTAAGGAATATGTTCAATGGATTTTTTGTTTGTTTTCTTTTTTGTAGCTTAATTATGAAATTGCAGAAACTGATTTTTTTTTTCATTTTCCGCCTGGTAGAGATTTGTTAAATTTTAAGTTGGTATTATTATTTTCAGAAAGGTTGATTTAAATTGCATGGTCACAGTAAGGCATTAACAACGTATATTAGCATTGAAAAATGTAGATTTTTAAATGATTTTGGAAGATTTTATTTTTTCACTGAGTAAAAATGTTGAAGGTTATTTTTCTCCACTGCTTTTAAACTCTACATATATTAGAACATTTTTGTAGCTCTCCCCTTACTCTTCCCACCCCCGAAGTACCCCTTCCTTGGCACAGCAAACTAATCACTTCTAACTATAGTTTAATCCATTGTTGGATTGAAGGGAAGTTCAAAGATATGTTATCCCTTGTTATCTTTCTCTACCTTAAATTTGTATCTGAAATTACTTTACTATTTTCTGTCTTTATCTGAAAAAATATATAAATCCTGAGACTTATAATCTTTTTTCTTTCTTTCTTTTTTTTTTTTTTTAATTTTTAAAAATTTTTTATTTTGAGACAGAGTCTCTTACTGTAATGCCCAGGTTGGTCTGTAACTTCTGGGCTCAAGATATCCTCCTGCTTCAGCCTTCTGAGTATCTGGGATATTTTTTCCTTTTGATTGCCCTCATTCGTTTAAGAGACTTAAAGGACTATCAGCAAAATATCTCGAGAGAGGTTTCTATCTCTGCTTTCTCATTTCGCATTAAATGAATCCATTCTAGTCTGGTTCTGTTCTTACTATTTTATAAAATTCTTCTTGTCAGGGTCACCAGGAGTCTTCCTGCTATTAAATATCATGGTCACTTCTCTATCCCTATCTTATTCAGCCTTTCAGTGGCATTCGGCATACTTGACCATCCCTTCCTATGTGGTGTCTGTGATGCCACATTGTCTTGATTTTTTTTTTTTTCCCACTCAGTCTTGTTTACTGGCTCTTTCCAGTAAAGGATGATAATAATTTCTAGAGGATATTATTTACTTTATCCTCTAAATATTAGAATGATTCAGGACCATATAATTGGCTCTTTCCCCGCCTATCTTCATTCTCTCTTTAAATTACCTCATTTGGTCGTTTTCTTTATCATGATTTTATAGTTGAAACTTTAGTCCAGACCTCCTCTGAGTTTGGACTTGTGAGTTTATATAGGTTAGGTCCTGGGAAGAAAGAGATGGCACACAAAAAATATTTAAGTGAAAATAATTTTTTTTTTTTTTTTTTTTGAGACAGAGTTTCACTCTGTTGCCTGGAGTAGAGTGCCGTGGTGTCAGCCTAACTCACAGCAACCTCCAGCTGCTGGCCTCAAGCGATCCTACTGCCTCAGCCTCCCAAGTAGCTGGGACTACATACATGCGCCACCATGCCTGGCTGTTTTTTTCTATATAGATTTTTTTTAGTTGTCCAAATAATTTCTTTCTATTTTTAGTAGAGACGGGGTCTCGCTCTTGCTCAGGCTGGTCTCGAACTCCTGACCTTGAGCAATCCACCCGCCTCGGCCTCCCAGAGTGCTAGGATTACAGGCGTGAGCCACCACGCCCGGCCTGAGTGAAAATAATTTAACAAAGGGGCTATTTGCAATGTCATGGGCAAGGTTAAGGAACCCAGGAAGTATGAACAGCAAAAAACTTAATGCTCCCCTTAGTTCTGGGAAAGAGGAAGAAATAATTTTACTATAACCTGATTGAAGCTAGAACTGTGAGAAGAGTCCTTTCCTTATAGAGTGATGCAGCTACTACCAAAACTACCTCAAAACATAGAGGGAGCAGAAAATATAAATACCATACTCTCTCTTCTTACCCTCTGTTCTGTTGGTGCTTCCTGCTGACTGAATTCAGTGAAGTCAGAAGGCACAGGATCCTAAGTGATGTAGTCCAAACAGCCTCCCAGGCACAGAGCAAGGCAGAAGAGGGTGGAGAATGGATCTGAGGGTGAGAGGAAGGCAGAGACTATTCAACTTCCTTTTTCTTTTTTTTGAGACAGGGTCTTGCTCTGTTGCCCAGGCTAGAATGAGGTGGTGCTATCATAGCTCACTGCAGCTCAAACTCCTGGGCTCAAGTGATCCTTATACCTCAGCCTCCAGAGTAGCTGGGACTATAGGTATGTACCACCATGCCTGGCTAGATTTTCTGTTTTTCTGTGGAGACAGGGTCTTGCTATGTTTCTCAGGCTGGTCTCCAACTCCTGGCCTCAAGTGATCCTCCCACCTCTGTCTCCCAGTGTTGGGATTACAGGCATGAGCCACCATACCTGGCCTCAATTTCCTTTTTGTCATCTCTACTTACCTGTCTTATAAACATTTCAAGCAAATCTAAACATAACATGTTCATCAGAAATTTTTATTTTCTTTCCCTAACTTGTTTTTCCACTCGTCTTCCCTATTTCAGGAAATAGTACCACTGTCTGCCCACTTGCTTGAATCAAAACCTGGGAAGCACTCATGTGCCCTCAATTTCCTTCACCCTTTATAGTCATACTATGGGCAAGTCTTATCAAGTCTATGTCCAAAATACATCTTTCTGTCTCTGATGCTGCCACCCTCATACAAACAACCATTTTATCTTTCTCTGGGACAAGTCTGAAAACATCCTAACTGTTCTTTCTTTTCATTCTCCTCACTCTGCAGTCAATTATGTACAGAGCATTTGGAGTGCTCTTTTATGAACTCATAGCATTTCCCTGCTTAAATTCCTTCTGTGGTTTTCATTGCTCTTAAAATAAAATCTGTGAGGCCATACATGATCTGCCTACCTTTCTACTCTGGTATTGTACTGCTCTTTTCTTCATTTCTCCCTATGTTTCAGCACTATTTCCTTTGTGTTTCTTACACATGCCAAGGTTTTCTGCTTCAGAGTCTTTGCTCTAGATAGTCTCTCTACTTGGAATAATCTCCTGGATCTTTCTTTCTTTCTTTCTTTTTTTTAAGGCAATGTAAGGCTTGTATTTCAGCTTGAGTCCAAAGAAATAAAATTCTCTAACTATGAGGCTAAAGTTGTTTGCCTAATTTTAATTTTGAAAAGTCCACTGCATTTAAAAAATAATGAATTTGCTTTTGTTAAAGCTAGATCATTAGTGTGACAATTAGGCAGCTGCTTCCTGGATCTTTCTCATTCTTTAGGTTTCAGAGTTTCCTGAATACCCAATATCTAAACTCTCTTATCCCATTTCTTATCTATCACATGATCATGTTTATTTTCTTGTAGCACTATCACAACTTAGTTTACATATTTACTTATTGTCTTTCACTGATAATAGTCTATCTTTTTAGATAGACTAATGGGAGAGAATGACTTTGCTTATCTTGTACACCTGTACCCAGCACAGTATTGTAAGCATACATAATGAATATTTGGTAAGTGGTAGATGAATGAATTCAAAGAATTGTTTGTCTAAATGCAAGAACTTTAAAATTAGAATGTTAACATAGGTTAGTGTGCCGTCTGTATCTACTTTTTATTTAAGAAGCAGAGGCTGGAACCATACAATTAGTGAATTGTGGATTATTATGCCAAAGTTGAATCTCAATCCAAATCAGAAGTTTGCAAAACAAAATACAATTTTAGCCTTGAAAATAGATGATTTTCTGTGCTGGGCAAGAGAAAAGTTTATCCTGATATTTAGTCTGGAGAGACATGTAGAACATCTAACTCCTCTCTACTATGTGCTAGTACACACCCTCCTACCTTTCTCCTCTTGGCAATGCATGCCACCTGGACATACCTAAATCAGATCCTTCAACATCAAGCAATGCAGCTTTATTCTAGAGTTGGAAAATACTTAGGTTGCTACTCATCCCCAGCTCTTTTTCTTCCCTATATATAAAGATTTTGAATGAGAAGAATATTCTTCTTTACAGAATAGTCATATTTCTAGTTTGTAATAATATTAACAAATTGATTTAACACTTAACTATATACTAAATGCTTAATGCATGTTATCTCATTTAATTTTTTTTTTTTTTTTTGGCTCATGAAGGGTTTTTGTTCATTTAATACATCTGAAAAGAGTGCACATACAAAGAATTGAGACCTGAGAAAGCATGGTTCGACATTAATGAATCTACAAGAATTAGGATTTGGGGAAGGTGGAAAAGATTATCTAACCGTTTTTAGAAATTAGAAATTGCAACCAAAATGAGCTGATAAAATCCCTATTCACACTTATGAAGACTCTTCGTAAGACCGTTTCCATGATTTTTATTAAACTAGAGAGCCTTATCTGGCTGCTCTAGGGTTCCTCATATGCAAAACAGAAATAAGGGGATTCCCCTGACTGTTCCCCATGTTGTTAAGTGTTCTCCCCACCCCAGTCCCCAGCTTCTTCATGAAGCAGGCCTCCATCCGCACAATTTGGGAGGATGTGAATCATTCCATAGACATCTGTCTTCTAACACCACCCCTCATACCTCCTTTACATATCACCTGCATTCTAGAAACAACATATCATCTACTATTGAGTTGCAAATCTATGCTAAGCATATAAGACAATGACTGACAGGGAAAAAAATTTTTTTAAATTATGAACTCCATCCATTTGGTATATTTCAAAGATACAGTACTTTTCTTCATTTATCAGTGAAAGAAGTTAGAAATTAACTTCCAAAAAAATCAGCAAATGGCAAACAAATTTCCTTGAAAGTCACATTGACATATATAGTGCATCCTAGAAAACTAGAGGGGCAAGACAGGTTCCACACACTTTCATGAGTTTCATCAAATAGTGGATCTACTCAAGGGTGGAAAAAAGGGCCACTTTCAAAAAGGAATATTTTATTAAATGAGGCATTTACTATACTCCTAAAAGCACCAGATGGGCAATGTATTTTCCCACATTGTGGAAGTGGAATGTGGAACCAATCTGTCCTCCTCCCCTTAAGGGCTGTCTACTGGTTAATGAATTTTAAAAAGAAGAGTAAAAAACAAACCACATACACACTTCCCCAAAAACAGAGGGGAAAAAAAACCAACACTAAGATGTCCCAGATTACTCTCCAGAGTAGAACCAGAGAGCAGCTTCAACAGTTCGAATTAATGTGTTACAGAATCATCACAAGCATGCCTTGTTTTTAAAAAAAAATTCTTTTTTTTAAACAACAAAACAAAAACTAGTACTGATCACTTTTCTGACAATACACAATTGTTCAAAATTAACTAGTATCAAGGGGAACGGGGGTCATACCTATGGGCTTTGTCTCACATGAGTACCTGTGAGTAGGTGTCGGGCATTTGTCATTGCAAAAATGAATTTTAATTTTTAATCTTCAGTTTGACTTAAACATTGCTTTTCATATTATGTCAACACCAGTTATGGTAAAAGGGCTCTGGAGAGATGTTCATAGCAGCACACACCTGCGGTTCTTCTTTGGTTCTGGAGACTCCAGGACAGCGAATATTGCTTAATGAAATACTTTCTTAGACCTTTCTGTGTGGGTGCAGAACACTCCACATACTTAAAACAGCTTTCAGGTCACAGGCCAGCTTTTCAGCAGTCTCTGAAGTGATGGGCTTCTGTTTATTCTTGGCAAGTTTGTCAATAGTAGAGGGTTCATCTCTGAGATCAATTAGGGTCTCAACAAGTGGGGAAGGAGTCTTTGGACAGTGGTTATCTCAGGCATCCACTTTTCTTTCACATTTTCAAATGAGGATGGAGAGACCACTGGAAAACAGACTAGAAATACATCTGTTTGTGGATAACTCAGTGGTTTTAATCTGTCATAATCCTCTTGTCCTGCAGTGTCAAAAAGACCAAGAGTATATGCTCTCCACCAATCATAGCTATGACTGCATAGTTGTCAAAAACAGTCGGTACATATTTGGATGGAAATTTTTTTTGTTGTGTAGGATATAGGGAGACATGTTTCACCAACAGCACCATCGCCCACAATAACACATTTAATTGTCAGCATTGCCGATACAGTTTTGTTTCCACTTTAAATATTTCAAATCTGATGTTGACCTCAGCATCTCCACTGGGGCGTTGGCCTATAAATGTTTTCAACAAGTCTATGGGGTAGGTGCTTTCATTGTTCCCATTTTACAGACTCAGAGGAGTTAAATAACTTATTTAAGATCACATACTAGGAAGTGTCAAAATTGGGATTCAATCCCAGGTTTGGCTGACTTAAAGCCCATGCCCTCTCCTGTAGGACCCTCTCAAGAAAGAATGAACTGTATTCACTTCAGAATACCCAAAGTGTCATGGATGGTGATATCTAGCCTGCAGTTGTTGATGCCCTTGGTCTTGTAGTTCTTTGCTGCTATTACCTCAGGGGGTATTGACCCCTGTGTCAGGCTTTTGTGGGAGGGTACCTTTTCTGTAATCAAGTACTTTTTTCCAGCTTAGTTCTAAATGCTATAGAATAAGGACAGTCTTCCTCTAGTCTCCTTTCCCTTCTTTTCCTCTTCACTGTGGATCCTGACATGAATCAGATCCCAAGGATGCCATCCCAGCTCACTCCATGATTCAGAAGTTCATGATTTTCTCATTGGACTGTACTGTTTAATCACATTTTGTTATGGTGATTATAAATCCGTTTCATTAATTTCTTTAAATACTAGATGTGAAAATATATGCTTTTGGAGAAACTTAATTTACCAAATGTTTATTTCTAATACTCTAATCTAGTTAGGTAAAATATAAATGACGTTATTTTAATAACTAAATTGTCACTTTAAGAAATTTGATCTGTATAAAACTTATATAATATTGGTTTTTATTTTTAGGCTGATTATTTACAACCCAAGTTGTTGGGCATTTTGGCCTTTTTTAACATGCAGTTACTGAGCTCCAGTGTTGGCATTGAAGATAAGAAAATGGTAAGTAGTGATAGTTGAGTTTCAAAGTGCTAGAATGGAATTCATATAGAATATGCAGAAGATATGATTTCTGCTTCTAGCTACAAACATTCAAAGATGAGAAATAAGTAAGCATATGACATTCTATATTGCTGAACAACTTGTATACGCTTTTGGGAGACGAAAAATGGGAATTATATCACTTATAGTTCTTTTGTTTATGAGTGATAGAAAAACCCAAAGGAACTTGTTGGCAGTGTGACTCAAAGTGTAAGGGTAACTTAGCTTTGGACATAACTTGATTTTGGACTAAAAAATGTTCTCAGAGTCAATCTTTTAACTCATATTCACCTGGGTTGGCTCTATACTTATGTGCTAGGTAATGACTTTAATGACTTCAGGCTCACGTTATCACAACATCTAGTCCAATGGAAGAAAGACACCAGTAATCATTTATAGCTCAAACAAAAGTTGCATAATTGAATCTCATTGCTTCAAATTGGTCTGATATGGGTCATGGCCCCTGGTGTTTTGAACAGCAGAAATGGTAGGTTTTTATGAAGTAAGGCAACATCAGTATTTGTCAGTTTATGTTTAAGTGCATGTGACACAATGAAGTTTCATTATGACTACTATTACAGTTGGTCACTGTTGGAAATTTTTGTCCTATAGATTGGAATAAAATTTTTGGACATTGATAAAATTTCCCTTTTTGTCGCTTTCCACCTCTACAGTCAGTAAGATTACAGGTAAAACCTGTGAATGGAAGCTTTTTATTTCAGTTTGTATTCCCCTTCTCTTGTATAGTTTTAAGGAACTAAGAAAGACATAATATATTTATCTCTACAAATTTCAGCAACCAATGCTTTTTCTTTTGGTGTGAAGTAGTAAATTTAATCCTCCAAACAATTACTATTCTATCTACATGGCTTCTTTCTTGTTGTTATCACAATTGTTATCATAAGTGAGAGAATGACCTTGAATCTAAGAAAAATAGAGTTTGTATTGTAAACCATAAAAAGCTCACATGTTTTGGCACATAGTTAAGGTTGACAGGAATTTTCTTTAGCCTTTCATTTGAACCTGGAGCTGTTGATACAGGTCTGGTTCTGTGTTTCACTTATGTTTTACTTTCTGGGTATATTATTAGTTACTTGTTTTACTAAATTAAGGACAACTTGAATTTAGTATCATTAAGATAAAAATTTACTTAACTGTTGGTCACTGAAAGGTATTCCATTTACTTCAAAAATTTTTACAAGTTTTTCAAATTCAAGTGATTTTAATTCAGTTTCGTTTATATATGTGCTATATAGCAGTTTGGGATAGATATGAAGAAAATTAAACAGTTTATATTATATCCTTAATAAATTTGAAAATTTACTGTTCTGGAGGACCACTGGACCAAAATAAGAAATCACCGTCAAGGAAAAAAAAAAAATCAGAAGTCAACTTGTATTTTTCAAGTTCATGGTTCCCACATAATAAGTTGGACAAATGAACTGACCAACATTTATTAGACCTTTAGTGTTGTTTCAGAATAGATGACACCCTGAGACTTGGATGCAAAGCACTTGTCCTTAGGGCTCATCTGCTTCTGGCAACTTGTTTATAGACGTTGTAAAAAAGCACTACTTAACTTTCTAGGCCTTGAACAGTTTGATGTCTTTGATGAAGTTAATGGGACCCAAACATGTCAGTTCTGTGAGAGTGAAGATGATGACCACACTGAGAACTGGCCTTCGATTCAAGGATGATTTCCCTGAATTATGTTGCAGGTAAATGACTGCCTGAGTTTATTAATTTTTTTGCATTCCCCAGTAACACTTACTTGAGTTCTTATCTGTTTGAGGAAAATTGAGTTCAAACTGTAAATTCAGGTAGAAAAGGAGAACGTATTTACTTTTTAAAAAACATTTTACTATAGAAATATTTTAACAAACCGGGAAATAGGAGAATTACTAATGACCCTACATACCTATTTCCCAACCTTGGTGATTATCAACATTGCTAGCCTTATTTAATTTATTCATCTCCACCTTTTTTATTGTTAGCTGGAGTATTTCAAAGAAAATCCCAGAATCACTGTACTTGTAGATACTTCAGATATAGCTAATGGATAAGGGCATTTAAAAAAATAACCATCATGAATTATTATACTTAGCATCTAATCTACTATCATCTGAAGCTCAATCCATATTCACATTTCCTTCAACTGTCTCAAAATGCTTTTCTCAAAGATGGTGGTTTGCTTGAATCACAATCTAAACAAAGTCTTTATATCACACACACTCAAACTTAAGGGGTCGTTTGGCCCCCTAAGTATCTCTTACAAACAGCCTCCCGCCTTAAATCCCCTCCTCATACATATTTTATTTCTTTCAGGTTGTTAAGGTTTGGGGATATAGGATTTGGCTGTTAGCTGATTTAACTTTTCCCTCTACCTTTTGTCTCCTTTCTGTTTTTCCATATATACTGGTAGATAGATACAGATACTTGATTAGATTTAGGTTCCGTCTGTTATGAAAAAATACTTCATAGGTGAGGCTTTGTGCTTCTGTTATATTGTAACATGAGCCACATAATATCTGGTTGTCCACTTTTAGTTATGGTAAGACTAATCAGTAGGTTTAGATTTTGTCAACTCAAATCCCTCTATTATAAAGTTCTCATTAATCTTTCATCTAAGGGCTTTAACATTAATTAATGATCATTGCCTAACTCCATTATTTCATTAAATGTGATAAAATTGTGATTTTCTAACTTTATTGTTCCTTTTGTATTTATTAGATGGGATTCTTCTTAAAACAAAATAAACTTCCTTATAAAAAATCTGGCTAGCCAGGCATGGTGACACATGCCTGTAGTCTCAGCTACTCAGGAAGCTGAGGTGGGAGGATTGCTTGAGCCCAGGAGTTTGAGGACAGCCTGGGCAATGTAGTGAGACCACGTCTCTAAAAAATAAAAAATAAAATTGGCTACCCTGAAACATAGTTCATGTAGGAAAAGTGTTTCATACAGGATAGCCAGGATAAATAACTTAAACATTTCCTTTTAATTATCAATTTTCAGGATATAGATTTGTGCTCCAGGAACCTCTGGTAAAATTTTTCTACTTTTTTTGTATCATTTTGTTCACGTGGATTTTTATAAATTTGGTGAATTTTAATCCTTTAAAATCACTTTTTTTTGATTGCTGAAACTTTTTTTTTTTATTTCAGCATATTACGGGAGTTCTATCTTAAGCCAGTAGAAATCCCTTTAAGTTGGTGCCTGTGACATTTGACATGGCCCCATTAATCTTTTATAAATTCTCTGTTTTGTGGTGGGACAAGATGTCCTAGGCTCATCTTGTACATTCCCTGACTCTGATTCCTTTGAGCCCAGATTAATTCCCAGTTTAGGCACTCATTAGGCCTACTCATTGCTACTGAGTTGTCATTGCTTCTAAGTCTTAAGTGAATAGAGCTACTAGAAAATTTGTATTATTTTATAAAGAGAAAAAAAATCATGAGTTTATATTTTTAATTCAAATTAAAGCTTACATAGTTTTGACTTAACTCTTTGGTTTTACATTTCAGTTATGCTCTAAATCTTTGTTCCTAATGACTTATAATTACATGTTCACTCAATTTTTCTTTCTATCTATACATATATGCAACTTAAAAATTACAATTCAGTATTACTGCTGACAGTAAGACCGTTAAAAGCAGTTTAAGCTCCTTGGAGGGTTCTTTTTGTACTTAAAATGTATCCTCTTAGAGATGTACAGTCAGAATAATGTGTCTTTAAAGTTTTGTAGAGACAGGATCTCATCACCTTGCTTTTTTGACTTGATATAATTTGGAGATCGCTTTATTTGAATATATCGTGCTGATCTTTATTCCAGTTTTAAAGGTGCCTTGTAATCTATTGTTTGTATATAACTTTGTTTCTTCAACTAATAACTAATTGATGGAGCTTTACAAATAATAAAAATAACGGGACTTAATTTTTGTTTGTTTTTTCACATAGAGCTTGGGACTGCTTTGTTCGTTGCCTGGATCACGCTTATCTAGGCTCCCTTCTCAGTCATGTAATAGTAGCTTTGTTACCTCTTATACAAATCCAGCCTAAAGAAACTGCAGCTATCTTTCACTACCTCATAATTGAAAACAGGTATTGTAACTGAAATCAGTAATAAAAATAGCAACTTTTTAATTGTATTTTATATCTCAAGATATTAGGATTGCTGTTGGTAATGTGGGACTGTTCATATTTAAAAATTTCAGAGTTCATCAATAAAAGTAATTGGCACATAATTACATATTAAATTGATGCTTTTTTTGGCATTACTTCCATTATAATTATTTTTAAAACTCATTAAATAATAGGTCAGCAATTAAAAATTATTTTTATTCTGAAAGAGTGAAGCTTTCTTTTAAACTAAGGCAGACAGTTAAATAGCATGAGAATGGTTAGGAGGGATATTCACCTACTTTCTATAGCTTACCTTAGTTGAAACCCTTTTTACTTCATTGCATTAACCTTTGAACTAGCTACCCTTCCTTCAAGCTTTTATCGTGTTTCTTCATACTATTGCTAGAACGGTCTTTTAAAATCATCTCTTTATCTGTATCTTTCCAGCATGAAGAGACATTCTGTGGTTCTCCATTTCCAAACTGATAAATTCCAAATTGCTTAGCTTGACATTCAAGGCTTCCCAAAATCTGTCCGTGTCTTTTTTCTTAATATCTTTTCCCATGATTTTCCAAAACAGGCAGTAGGCTATAGCTAATGTTGACTGCTATTGACAGAACGTGCATTACTCCTCTCCATTTGTGTTTTTGATTCAGGCTGCTTTTAAGCCTGGAATGTCTTTCTATATATTTTTAAATTTTTTGTATTATTTTACTTACTGTTATATATCATATAGTTCCTTTGCTTCTACAAAGTTAGGGTTTAAGTACTACTTATTTACCTACTCACTAGCACAGCATATCTTCTGCCACAGTCTGTTTTTCTAAAACGAGTCACATACCCAGCTCAGACTGAAGAGGAAGGGACTATATATATGGATGTGTATACTAAGAAGCATGGTTTATTGAGGGCCACCAAAGTAACAGACTATCATAGGGTGATTTTCTTAGGTTTGGTTATTTGCCACTATTAATTTACCTGAGCATCTTAGATATGGTTAGGAAGAATACTCCCACATTAGTAATCAGCTATGACTTTTAAGTGTGAGTTAAGTCAGCATTAGTTTCAACTTTTGCTTTTCGTTTTTTTGGTATCCGTATTCTTGTCAAATAATTCTTTTTGTTCCAACTATTAGGGATGCTGTGCAAGATTTTCTTCATGAAATATATTTTTTACCTGATCATCCAGAATTAAAAAAGATAAAAGCAGTTCTCCAGGAATATAGAAAGGTATTTAATTTTTTATTTATGGTTTAGGAGATCATTGATACAAAATTGTTACCAAATTCTAATACATTGAGTAAATAGCCTTTAGAATCATATCTAGGGATAATATAGTCCTATTCTGATAGCTAATTCCTGGTGCGTAGATAATGCTACCATGAAGCTGTGACTTTTGGTGAGAAGTTTTAGCATTTAGATTAAAGATATAATAGCATTAGATAGAACAGAGAGCAAAGAATACAGTTCTTGTGCCTTTACTACCCAGCTCAATGTGTCCTTACTTGCAGTCCCCAAAAGAAGAAGCTGCCACAGCTGAATGCCTTGAGAGGAAAAAGAAAAGCTGTGGGATGATTTTAGTTTTATTGTACTACAGACCACAGTATAGAGATGTCAGATCTGAATTGATTCCTGAGCTTTAGAAGGAGAAAAATCTATAGTTCCAGTATCTTGAAGTCTAGTGACCTCTCTGAAATTACGAAGGTATTAATGGTGATTACATAGAACTTCAGGGCAGAAAGTGCCTGACCTTAGGTAGTGAAAGGAAGGAGTGAATTACCTACATAATCCATAGACCTGGTTCAAGAAAATTAAGTAGCTCTCTGTAAATTAAGGGAAACTTATACTTTTTGTCAAGAAGCATTTATTTTAGGTAAGTAAATTCTTATTTAGTTGGAATAAAATTTTTCTCTAGGCCTGAAGATTTTAGTCTTTTTTTTTTTTTTTTTGTGACGGGGTCTCACTCTTGCTCAGGCTGGTCTCGAACTCCTAAGCTGAAGCAATCCTCCCGCCTCAGCCTCCCAGATTGCCAGGATTATAGGCATGAGCCACCGCGCCTGGCCCTAGGCCTGAAGATTTTAGAATGAAATCCTTTTCCCAGAGAATTACTAAAAATGACATATACTATGCAAAGGAAGTGATGGAAATTTTATTATTTTTTAAACTGTTTTTATTGGAGTATAGTTTAATTAGTGGTAATTATATAGGGAATTCAGGCCTTTTGGAAATTGTTGTTAAAATAGTGAATAAGGGATGTCTTTCTGTGCTCTTTGTATAGGAGACCTCTGAGAGTACTGATCTTCAAACAACTCTTCAGCTATCTATGAAGGCGATTCAGCATGAAAATGTAGATGTTCGTATTCATGCTCTTACAAGCTTGAAGGAAACCTTGTATAAAAATCAGGTATGTTAAGCTGATAAAAATAGAAAACTATAGCAAAGAAGGGTTGGAGGTTTAAAGAAAAGATGACAGATTGGTATTTTTGTTTGAGATTTAGTAGATTCAATGAAAGAAGTAATTTTTATTTTACCTAGATCATCAAATCTGATTCAGAATCAGTAATCCATGAGATGTCCTTTGAGCCTGAATCTCAGAGATTTGCATTTTTTTGTTGTTTTTGAAGGGTCATGATTTGATGGTTATATTTTAGGTTACTGCATCTTCCTAAATAACAATGTATATGTTTGTGTAGCAGCCGTTTATGTGAGTCTTCTTACATATCTCCTGTAGATATCTGTCATATAAAATGTCAGCAATTTTAGTATTGTACATTTTGATTGAATTAACTGTTACTTTTAATAAAGCTAAATTTTTAACTTTGCTTTTTCAAGGGGCCAGTGAACATTATTATTTTCTTTGGTAACGTAATGAAGATTATCCGTAAATTGGATGATAGTGAAAACTGGTATTTAAAATGTCAGACTCCTATAAATGTATATATTGTAAAAAATTTAATTGAGTTACTCATTTTTGTATACCAAGAACCCATATGGTTAAGATGTGAGAGCCTAAGACCCTCATGAGTTATTGGGTTACAAAACTGGGTTATATTTCTTTTCATGATAGAAGCAAGCACTTAGGACAAAAGATAAACATGATAGTAATAAGTACATGGTTTCTGGGGCAGTGAACTTGTATAACCAATGTGGGTAGCAGGCGGTGTGAAGATGATTCTACCAGATGTGAGGAGCCTTGAATCTCCTCCAGTTTAGGTTTAATGTCTTCCTGACTATGGATCTACATTATCAATGTTACAGCCTCAATTCCTACTCTAAACTACAAGAAACTACCCTGTTCTTGCCCCTTTCCCCAAACCTTGACCTGGGTTCCAGATAACTTAAAGGGCTTCTATTTTTTAAGTTTAATGTAGAGACTTATGAATAACAAAAGTTCTCTCCCCTTGGCATAAAGGTTTTCTGGTTTAGGTTATTTCCAAGTATATGGCATGGTCATGATCTAACACAAGGAAATGTCATCTCGGTCATCATTTCCTAGGTGTAAGTGACAAAATCTGAGAACTCAAGATTTCTTATACTCTTAGGGACAAGCCACAGCTGCCCCATTTTTGCCACTGGGGTCACAAAAGATAAATCACATCTGGTAATTGCCTGAGAAGGGTTTCTTCAATGTAAAGCCCCAATACTAATAGATTACCTAGGTAGGATAAGAAGGAGAGTGTATTTGCAGGAGTCTTAAAGGTCACATCGAGTAGATTGATTAAGATATAATGGCCATATATTATTATAGGATTCTTTAAGAATTAATTTAGTTTAGCATTTATATCTAGCTGAATAAATTTACTGTAGGTTGGTAAGAAAAAAAACTAAAGGCAAGAAGACTTGGAGGATCCATGGAGAGATAAGAAAAGAAGAAGAAAAATCCAGAGACACATGTCTTCCAAGCCATACCCCAGCAAATACCAGCCCAAAACACCTGGGACTAAAGAGAGAATGAAATAGGAGATTACATCAAAGGAACATCAAAGTTAAAGACAATTGAATTAAGCTCCAGAATAGCACTATCTAAAGAAACTTTCTGTGAGAATGAAAATATTCTGTATCGGTATTGTCCAACAGTAGCCATTAGCTACATGTGGTTTTCCTGAGCACTTGAAATATGTGACTCAGGAACAGAATTTTTAATTTTGCTTAATTTAAATTTTGTTTGTTTATTTAAGACAAGGTCTTGCTCTGCTGCCAAGGCTGGAGTGCAGTGGTGCAATCATAGCTCACTGCACCCTTGGAACTCCTGGGCTCGGGTCATCCTTCCATCTCAGCCTTCCAAGTAGTTAAAAATCACCATGCCTCGTGATTTCAACTTTTTGTAGAGACAGAGTCTTGCTATGTTGCCCAGGCTGGTCTCGAGCTCTTCAAGCAGTCCTCCTGCCTCAGCCTTCCAAAGTGCTGGGATTACAGGTGTGAGCCACTACACCCAACTGAGAATATTATAAAAGAACTTCATCCACAGGAAAGCACCAGACCCAAATGGTTTCACAGGGAGATTTTTATCAAATCTTCAAAAATCAGATAGTCTCAATGGTGTTCAAATTTTTCCACAGCATAGAAAATGAAAGAAAACTTCCAATTGTTTTAAAAAGGAGCAATATGTAACAGTGTTCACTAAACTTTAAAAAAGTAGCACAATAAAATTAAAGATCATTATCACTTATGAATATCAATGTAAAAAATTCTAAGTAAAATATCAAACAATTCAATTTCACATTAAGAAAATATCTCATGACCAGTTGGGTTTTATTCCAGGATCACAAAGATAGCTCAAGTTTAGCATCCATTAATATAATTCACTATATTTATTAATAGATCTAAAGAGAAAAATCTTCCACAGATGCTGAAATAGACTTTGACAAATTTCATTGCCCACTTCAAATTAAAACACTAAAGAAAATAGAAATTGATGTATACTACCTTAATATATAATAAATGTATACATATATGTATATACACGTTTATGTGTATAAATGTGTATATACGTATATGTACATACATACACCTACATAATGGGAAACAAGAAACATTCCCACTAAAAGCAGTTTCCTATTATCTCCACTACTATTTAATATTCAGTTGGAGATATTGGCCAATGAATTTAGGTAAGAGAAAGCAATCAGAAACATAAGAATTGGAAAAAATATAAAACTATTTCTATTTACAGATGATATGCTAATATACTTGGGAGATTTTAGAGAATTATTGATAAAACTGACTCAAGACAACAAATGAATTCAGTAAAGTAGGGGATATGAAATTAACATATGAAAATCAATAATTTTAGCCGAACTTGGTGGCCTCCCTATAGTCACAGCTACTCAGGAGGCTGAGGTAGGAGGATCGCTTGAACCCAGGAGTTTGAGGCTGCAGTGAGCTATGATTGTGCCACACTCCAGCCTGGGCATCAGGGTGACCGGTCTCTTAAAAATAAGAATCAATAATCTTCATATAACAAACAATAACCAGGTAGAAAATTTTTTTCCAAAACCCTATTTACAACAGCAATAAGAAAAGGTAATATAGTTGAGAATAAGCTTAACAGGAAATATATAAACTATTAAGAGGAAAACTTTGAAACACTTCTGAAAGACAAAAAGGTGTAATAGATTTAAACAAATGGAAAGCATCCCTTATTATTGGGTAGCATAACTCAATATTTTAAAGATTTCAGTTCTCCCTAAATAAGTTTAGAAATTTAATGCAATCCCAATAAAAATGCCAAGGTTTTTTTTTTAAACTAGAAGATTCATAGTAATGTTCATATATAAAAATAAACATGTAAAACTAGCTAGGGCCCTCCCCCCAAAAAAACTGAGAGTATAATAGCCCTAGGAGACACTAATATACTGTATAGCCACTATTATTATAACAAAGAGATACTGGTGCATGAATAAACACACCAGTGGGAAAGAACACAAGGTCCAGAAATAGAGACAAGTACGTGTGGACATTTAGTATATGATGAAAATGATATTTCAGATAAGTGGGACACACATGGCTTTTTGTTTTGTTTTATTAACTGGTTAGCCGTTTGGAAAATGATAAAATTGGATCCATATGTTAAAAAGCCATTTAAAATAGATGTATTGAACACATGCTCATTTAAAAAATTCTCTTGGAATTCAATATTTTTTGCTTAAAAATAAATCACAGTGTAACCTAGAAGTGTGAAATAAAGTGAAAACATTTTTGAGTACCTGGGAGATATGTATATATTTAAATTTCTCATTTAGTATTTCATAATGTGTATTGCCTTGAGTATGAGCTACATTTATTTTGGCAACAAAGTGTCCTTTTCTTTATTTTCTACCTTTAGCAAGTGAACAAATGTCTACTTTTTTTACTTTTTACTAATTACTAGGGCTTTTTTTTAGGTCTTTATGGCTGATTAACCTGTATTGTTATTTAAGAAATTGACTATTGAAGATTTTAGATGAGATTAAATATCTTTTTATTTTTCTTTTGAAATACATTACTCTAATTTGTATTACTGATCACAGTTCTAACATAGAGTTTGAGATACTTACATATGCTTTACTTTTGCTAGAAAGAAAATAATATAAATGAGTGGTTCTATTAATAAATTGATCATACAAGTACAATATCTAAAGCTTCGCTGGCTTGAGAATAATCTCTTCTTAACATTTTATTCATTACGGCATCATGAGATCAATGAAAAAAGATCAGCATATTTTTCATTAGGCTACTCCTTTCTTCCTATGTCTTTTTTTCCATCTCCACAGAACCCTTTTTCCATATCTTTTTCTCCTTCTTTATTAGTTTTTATTCACTTTTAAATCTTCTTGTTTTAACTAATAGTTGTTCCTCCTTGACTTATTTGCTGTCTATTGTTCTTGAAAAGTTACCCAGTTCTTTTTCATCATATTCATTGTTTCTTTAACTTGTAAATATATTTGTTATTGTATATACCATATGATATTTTAATTATTTGTTTACATGTGTGTTTTCCCGTGAAACTGTGAACTTGGAATAAGACTTTGTCTTACTCATTTTTGTATACTGATGTAATAATGCACAGTAGCTATTTGTTTAATGAACTAATGATTAAGACTTTCAAACACATTTAATGGTTCTAATTGTACACAACATATCGTGAACTATTATGTGAACTCATCAAAAATTAGCTGAAAAGATTGTAGGTACAGGAATTTAATTTTGTCAATATTTATGTTAAATAGTTCTTAATATTTTTAAGCTTTATAGTTTAGGAAAATATACTAGTTTCTAGAAGTTACATATAAATTTTCTTTCTACTTTTATTTTAGGAAAAACTGATAAAATATGCAACAGATAGTGAAACAGTAGAACCTGTTATCTCACAGTTGGTGACAGTGCTCTTGAAAGGTTGCCAAGATGCAAACTCTCAAGCTCGACTACTCTGTGGGGAATGTTTAGGGGAACTGGGGGCAATAGATCCAGGTCGATTAGATTTCTCAACAACTGAAACCCAAGGAAAAGATTTTACGTTTGTGGTAAGTAATGGTAATTTGAAATGACAAAAAGAGTTCTCTGTTCTGTTGAGGCTTATATAGTCCATTTACAAAGAAGTATTCAGCTTATCTTTAATGTTAACTTTATCTAAACCAGACAATTTAGGTAACTTCTGAGTTTATTTCTTATTGCTGTTGCAGAGACTGTTGGCCAAAAGCAATAAAGTTGGAGCCCAATCTAGTGTGTTATGTTTTTGTGGATAAAGCTTCCTAAATAATTATGACAATATTTAAAGCCTAATTAATTATTTAACCACTACTGTTTAAACACTATTGCTAGTGTTTCCATGGGAAACTAGTTTTCCAGGTTATTACAATAGTATGTGTATAACAAAGTTTTTATAATCAGGTGAGTTTGAGAAATCCATGTAGAACAAAATAAACAGAACTTTTAGTGTGTCAGTGTGCATTGTGAATCTCCAAGAGTACATCTCCAAGAGTTTATAATATAAGTATATGTTAAAATTATATCTTAGGGTTTCTCAAGTGACTCTTAGGCTCTACAGAATGCAATTTAGGAAATGCTATATACAATTTGTTTTTTTAAGAATTAAAAAACAAAAAATGCAAATTGTCAAGGCTAAAGTTGTATTCTAATATACTTTAGAAATAGTGTAAAAAGCTTTAGATTTTGGCTTCTTAGCTACAGGTTATGTTTTAGCCTTAATACCAAACTTAGTTTGAACCTCACTGTCCTTTCCTTTTTCTAAGTTGAATTCGCTTAGACAACTAAGTTAAATTCACCATAGAAGAAACAGTATACCTTAAGAAAATTTATACCAATTATCCTTGAATTTTTTTGTATGTTTGTTTTTATTGAGACTGGAGTAGAAGATTCAAGCTTTGCCTATGGGTTATTAATGGAGCTGACAAGAGCTTACCTTGCATATGCAGATAACAGCCGAGCTCAAGATTCAGCTGCTTATGCCATTCAAGTAAGAGTGCATTTAGTCATTACTGGCTTTACATTATTGAATTCAAGTAAGAAAGTTGTAGATTCTATACTTCTGAAATTCCTATTTCTCTTAATTATCAAAGTAATACAAATTCATGATAAACATTTTAGAAATTACAGAAGCATATCCTCTTAACAGATTATTATAGCTACTTTCAAAATTTTTGTATGCATACACAGATGTATACTACTACCTCAACTTTGTGACCTTAAGTAAGTTACTTTGGTTCTAGGCATTGAAATAAATATCCTAAGGAAGTTCAAAGCTCCCAAGTTTTAAAATTTTGTTTATTTTTCTGTGTTCAAGCATACCTCTGAGATATTACAGGTTCAGTTCCAGACCATTGCAATAAAGTGATTATCTCAATGAAGCAAGTCACACAGAATTTTGCTTTCCCGGTGCATATAAAAGTTACATTTACACTATACTGCAGTCTGTTAAGTACAATAGCATTATGGCTAAAAAAAACAATGTATATACCTTAGTTTAAAAATATGTTATTGCTAAAAATACTAATCCTGAACCTTCAGCAAGTGATAATCTTTTTGCTGGTGGAATGTCTTGCCTCAATGTTGATGGCTGCTAACTAATCATGGTGGTAGCTGCTGAAGGTTAGGGTGGCTGTGGCAATTTCTTAATATAAAACAACAACAAAGTTTGCCACGTCAATCAACTCTTCCTTTCACAAAAGATTTCTCTGTAATGTTCAATGCTGTTTGATAGCATTTTACCCACAGTAGAACTTCTTTCCAAATTATAGTCAGTACTCTCAAACCCGGCTACTGCTTAATCAATTAAGGTTATGTAATATTCTAATTCCTTTCTTGTCACTTCAACAATGTTCATATCATCTTTACCAGGGTAGATTCCATCTCACAAAACTACTTTTCTTTGCTTATCCATAAGAAGCAGCAACTCCTCATCTATTCAGGTTTGATCATGAGAAGGCAGCATGCAGTCACATCTTTAGGCTCTACTTCTAGTTCTAGTTCTCTATTTCTACCATGTCTGCAGTTACTTCCCCCACTGAAATCTTGAACCCCTCAGAGTCATCCATGAAGGTTGGAATCCACTTCTTCCAAATTCCTGTTAATATTGAAATTTTGACTTTCTCCCATGAATTATGAATGTTCTTAATGGTATCCAGAATGGTGAATCTTTTCTAGAAGGTTTTCTATTTGCTTTGCCCAGATCCATCTGAGGAATCAGTAACTATGGCAGCTAGAGCCTTATGAAATGTATTTCCTGAATAATAAGACCTGAAAGTCAAAATTATTCCTTGATCCATGGGCTGCAGAATGGACATTATGTTAGCAAGCGTGAAAAAAGCATTAATCTCTTTGTACATCTCCATCAGGGCTCTTGAGTGACCAGGTGCGTTGTCAGTGAGCAGTAATGTTTTTGAGGATTAAACACTCCCATAAGAGATTTTATTAGATCATATATCTTCACATTTCTACTTAAAAGCATAGAGCAGAAATATTTTGAATGTAATCTTTTATTATGAGCAATAGGTCTCAACAGTGGGCTTAAAATAGTCAGTAAACCATGCTACAAAGAGATGTGCTGTCATCCAGGCTTTGTTGTTCCATTTATAGAGCACAGGCAGAGTAAATGTATTGTACTTCTTAACGGCTTTAGGATTTTCAGAATAGTAAATGAACATTGGCTTCAACTTAAAGTTATCAGCTGCATTAGCCCCTAGCAAAAGCCCCTAGCCTGTCCTTGGAAGCTTTGAAGCCTCCTCTCTAGCTATAAAAGTCCTAGATGGCATCTTCTTCCAACAGAAGGCTGTTTGATTTACATTGAAAATCTGTTATTTAGAGTAGCCACTTTCACCAATGATTTTAGCTGGATCTTGTGGAAAACTTGCTTCAGCTTCTATATCAGCACTTGCTGTTTCACCTTGGACTTTTATGTTATGGAGACATTTTCTTAATTTAAACCTCATGAACCAACCTCTCCTAGCTTTAAACTTTTCTTCTGCAACTTCTTTACCTTTCTCAGCTTTCATGGAATTGAAGAGAATTAGGACTTCACTCTAGATTAGGCTTTAGTTTAAGGGAATGTATGGCTAGTTTGATCTTCTATCCGCACCACTAAAACTTTCTCCATCTCAGCTAAGAAGGCTGTTTCAATTTCTACCATTGATATGTTCATTGGAGTAGCAATTTTACTATAATTTCCTTCAAGAACTTTTCCTTTGCATTCACACTTGGCTAACTGTTTGGCATAAGAGGCCTTTTTGCCTATCTCAGATTTCGATATGCCTTCCTCACTGAGCTTAATTTTCTAGCATTGGATTTAAAGTGAGGGACATGTGACTCTTCCTTTCACTTGAACACTTAGAGGCCCTTGCAGGATTATTATTTGGCCTAATTTCAACATTGTTGTGTCTCAGAATAGGAAGCCCTGAGGAGATGGGGAATGGCTGGTCTGTGGAACAGTCAGAACGCACTCAACATTTATCGATTAGGTTCTCTGTTTTAAGGGTGTGACTTGTGAAGCCCCAAATAATTACAACAGTAACTCAAAGTTCACTGACCACAGATCACCATAACTGATATCATAATAAAGTTTGAAGTATTTTGAGAATTACCAAAATGTGACACAGAGACACGAAGTAAGTATATGCTGTTAGAAAAATGGCACCAATAGACTTGCTCCACATAGGGTTGCCAAAACCTTTAATTTGTAAAAAACACAATATCTGTGAAGCACAGTAAAGCGAAGTGTAATAAAACAAGTTATGGCTGTATTTTTATAACTATAATATGTAGAACATTCATGAATATAAAGATAAAGGTTTATCTGCTTCACCGTGGACTTACAAATGTAAAATATGTATTTGTAGGAGTTACTTTCTATTTATGACTGTAGAGAGATGGAGACCGACGGCCCAGGTCATCAGTTGTGGAAGAGATTTCCTGAGCATGTTCGGGAAATACTAGAACCTCATCTAAATACTAGGTATGAGGGCTCATTTAAACTATTTTCATAAAATTGTTTTTAACCTTATTTTTGATACAGTTTTTTAACATTAAAAATATTTTTACTATCTTCTTATATGTATTTTTCACTTTGATTTATAATTATAATCTTGTCAAAATGAGAAATACAGTCTGCTCGTTGGGTTAAATTCTACAATTTTAAGTATTTAGACGAATTCACTGAAGTTAAAAGGACTGATATGTTTTTGTCTACTTTAAGTTGAATATGAATTTAAACTTTTGATAGGTATAACTATAATTAATATAGACATTCAGAGTTTAAATCTTGTCCAAAAGCCTTTAGTAACCCCAATTCATACATTAACTGCCATGTGAGTTATATTTAACTCACGCTTGTTTTGAGCCTGGGATCTCATGAAGCGTATGTAACTCACAGGTCTCTTTATCTTGAGAGCTGCATACTATGCAGGCAACTCATGCTGCCATGTTGTAGCATACATGTTACGTGATGGGTGGCCCCCTGGGCAAAACCCTGCAGTTGGTTCATGAAAATCTTACTTGTTGATGTTCTTATTGTTACAATTAATATTGACAATTTAATTGCATATAACTCATGCACAGAAAATAATAAAAAATAAATTTTTCATTAAATTAGAAAGGATCATTTTGTTTTCAAAGTTTTTATTCTGTTTTCATAATAAAACACTGTGACCCCAAGGAAAAAAATTTTTTTTCTAGTGTGGCAGTCAGTATGTTAAAGGTTTTCATTGCTCCCAATTTCTCTTCATGAATATGTTTTTATCCTCTACTTTTGAAAAAGTATTTTCTAATCTTTTTTCAATTTAAATAACTATGTTAGGATTGATTAAATGTGCAAGGATGACACACAAATTTGTGAAGCATTTTATATTTTAAAAAATCCATAAAATTATAAATTATTAGAAACTGTAATTTTTGGTAGTCTAGGTCACATGCTTATTAGATACATGACCTTGGAAAAATTGCCTCTTTGAGCCTTAGTAAAGTGCTTGAATTGTACTAAAATACTTTATGAAAGCCCTGAGGTATGCATATGTATTTGCTAGATAATTTTTTATATTTAGAAACCTTTTAAACATTTCTTATGACTAGCATCATTAAAGATGTGATTTATTAATATAAAGTTAAAGTCTAAAATTAAAATTTGGGTTTTCCTTTTTGAGGATTCCACATTTCCCCTATTTATTTATTCTATATTTTATATAGCACATTTAGATGTTTAAGAATTTCTGTAACCTACTGGAAAGTTTATGACCTTTGTAGTTGCATAGACCTAGGTTTGAATCTTGGCTATGCATTTGCTAGATCTGAAGACTAGAGTAAGTTATTTAACATTTCCAAGTCTCAATTTTTTAATCTCAAAAATGTGGATAATTTTACCTATTTTGTATGATCATTGTTAGTAATATTAAAAAGTACCTACCAGAGTGTCTGACATTTAGTTGACAGTCAATAATCCTAGCTTGTTGAATAAATTCCTTGAATTTTGGGAGAAATTTGTAGTGCCGGCTGTTGTCTATGTCATAAGAATTAGAAGCCCAACATTTCTTCCTATTTGTAATTGAATTAAATATTTCATAAGAAACCAATATTTTCTGCCTACTTGTTACTCTTTCATACGAATCAACTTTTAAGTGGTCATTTACAAGAGTGATCTTATCAAAACAATGAGAATTCTTCTTCTCCTTCTCCTCCTCCTCTTCTTCTTATTCTTCTGATGGGGTCTCACTCTGAGATGGGGTCTCACTCTGTCACCCAGCCTGGAGTGCAGTGGCTCAATCATTCCTCACTGTAACCTCAAACTCCTGGGTTCAAGTGATTGATCCTCCCACCTCAGCCTCCTGAGTAGCTGGGACCACAGTTGCATGCCACCACCCTGAATAATTTTAAAAGATTTTTTTTTTCTTTTAGTGATGGGAGCTTATTGTGTTTCCCAGGCTTGTCTCAAACTGCTGACCTCAAGCAATCCTGCCTCAGTCTCCCAAGTAGAGAATTCTTGTTTACTTCTAGAGGTTAAAGGAACCTCTCAGATGGTTCCTCAATAGTGGAAGTTAGGAGACCTACCTAGCTGGGATCTACTCATTGAAATTGGTGCCTCAGAAAAATAAGAGGTTGATGGAGGGCAGTTTCAATGGGGTTGACCTCCTTTTGTATGAAACACTAAAATACCAGGTTAGCCAATAGGTCAGTCAGTTTTATAGCTTGGACTGCTTGATATTTATTCCAGATGGCCTGGGGAAATATACAGTTTCTTAAAAGCATATTTATGTTTTTGCTGTCTTGAAGTTATACTCTAGTGGTTTCCTTAAAATTTTTTTTAATTGAGCTATTTATATGCAATCATTAAACCTGGATTGAAGGATGGATATATTTGGGAGATTTAATTTTTAGAACCAGATGTAACAACTACAATTAAAAATCACTGTAGAAATAACTTTAGTAGAAAACATCGGTATGAGACTAGGCAGAACCTGGCCTATCCCTAATATCAGTAGTTTTCTAACTAAGTTTAATGTAAAACTTGATAAAATCATCTAGAGAATTATACTCATGATGATTAAAAATAAGGACTTAGATTTTTTTCCTGGTTTAGTGGAATGGTTAACTGAGAGTTTGTTGGATTTTTTCAACTTTTAGAAACTTGGAATACAGTGAATTATATGTTTGCTGAAGACCTTGAATACAGGGCATTTATTATGTTTGTAATTTCCTAAATTTCCACTGATAATTCAAAAGGAACTCATGCCCCTCAAGTAATCCTACACACATGTAGTTGTAAGATGAGAACTATTTAAACATGTTAAAATGGTGATGCTGAGGAGCAAATGGAAAGGGTCATATTGAAGTAATGTAAAAGAAAAGTGATAATTGATAAAATAAGGACCCCATGGAGCACCCAGAATGGGAGAGCCATGGCCCTGATGAGGAATTAGACCTAGAGGGAGTGGGATCTTTTTTTTTGGTAAGAAAAAAAGGTAAAGTAATGGATGGAACCCAGCTAAGTTTACAGATTTGATTGTGAGAAACAATGGTTTCTTTTTTTCTCTGTGAAGTAGGAGGTATAGGAGATGAGATCATTAACTGAAAGTGGTTAGGGAGTTGGTATAGGTGGTTTAAGAATAGTGGTGATGATTTGAAATAGCCACTGTGGAAAACAGAAGAGAGCTAATAATGAAAACTTAGAAGGATTTATGTGCAACGTAAGAGGTCCACTGACACTGAAGACTAAGAATATATAGTATAGCATTAATCTTATAAGTACGTTAGTGATTTTCCTATATCAATGCAGTGGCCTGAGTATCATTTCAGTAATAGCAGACACATAGATTGATTCAAGATTAAGAGGTTAACAAATGGGTACAGCTGTTAAAGACAGTGTGGCAACAGAGTGGCTAGAGGACATTACCAAGAGAACGCTGTAAGTGGAGGACCATAGAGACTAAGCTCTTTGGGGAAAGAGATAGCAAAAGGACGATATTATAGATCAGGGAGAGTTTATCAGGGTCAAGGGACAGAAGATCTCATCAAGAGAGAGCAGATGTGTTGAAGTAATTGTGTGAAAGAACTGGAAATGTAGGAAACCCTGGGCATAGAATGAGATGTCTAAATTGTTGATTTTGGAGGTGAAGAAATTCTTTGTATTAGCAAAGGAACCCTAACCACTGAGAAGAAAGTCACAGAGAAGTTTTGAGTTTGATTAAGTGCTCCAGCCAGACACTGAAGTCACATAGGATGATAGTAAGACTTGGGAAAGAAAGAAAACACTGGGCAATGTCCTAAAGTTATCAGTGAGTTTGGTAGATGCCCAAAGTGAGGAGTAGAAAATAGTATACCTGGGTGGTTTGAACTTCAAAGGAACAGGTCTTTCTTACACAAGAATGGAGTTGGAAGGATCTGAGAAGGAGGAGAGAGACTCAAATCCTTAGAAGTGCTTGGGATATGCAAGAATGACCTCTCTCTCCACCCTTAAGAACAATACTAGACAAATGGTATCTGTAACCAGATTTCAGTAAAGGCAAGGCAGTACTGTGGTAGTCAGTGAAGGAGTTGATAGAATTTCTTTCTTTCTTCCTTCCTTTCTATTTTTTTAAGAAACAGGGTCAGTCTTGCTTTATTGCCCAGGCTGAAGTGAGGTGGTACGATCATAGTTCACTGCAGCCTTGAACTCCTGGGCTCATGTGATCCTCCTGTCTTAGCCTCCCTAATTTCTTGTACTTTCTTTCCTAAAATTCTAAACTGATTATATATTTTTTAATAAAAAAAATTTCAAAATTACAGATATAAGAGTTCTCAGAAGTCAACAGATTGGTCTGGAGTAAAGAAGCCAATTTACTTAAGTGAATTAGGTAATAACTTTGCAGAATGGTCAGCATCTTGGGCAGGTTATCTTATAACAAAGGTAAGAAACCCTGTTCCGAATTTGTTAACTGAGCAGAAATTGTAAAGGAAACCAGAACATGTATCTGAATGCATAGCTCACACAATAGGCATTGAAATATTTGTGCTCATAATGATAGAAATTTTTAAGAAAATATTTACTAATAGTGATAATTTCTTTATTGTTACTAATAGTTTCTAGGTGAAGAAGTAATTGTCTTACGAAGAAAATTACCTTCATTTTAATGTTTGTAAAATGTCTATTACATTATGTCTGTTCATTTTATATTGTAAAATAATACTGTTTAAAAGGATGCAGATGTTTGATATTTTTAAGCATTTACATTTTAGGCAACATAATAGGTTAAATAAAGGACATTTTATTATTTAATTTACATTTTCATTATTACCGTAATGGTAAGGTTGTATTCATTGGCCATTTGGGTTACCTTTTCTTTTTGGAGACAGAATCTCTCTTGTTGTGTCATCCCTCATAGAGTGAAGTAGCATGATCACAGCTCACTGCAAACTCTGATATAGAGTTTTTTACAAAAGATATATTATCTTTTAATGGCACTTCTAAAAGAACATGCATCATCTGAACTTTCTCTAAAATAAAAATAAAGATATTTTAAAATGAAATTTCATGGAAAACAGGCATATTCCTGATGTTTCCCTATAGTGAGATTTTTTACATGTCTGACAGACAAGAAAGTACTCTATGTTCCAAGAAAATGTTTAAGGCATATTTAAAATTTACAACTTTTGTTTTTAATTCACGTTTCTATTAATTAGTATTTTAAAATATCATTATAATAATTTTTAGCTGGTAATTTCTAGAAATTTTCTCTCATTTTCTTGTGAACACACAGAAAATATAATGTGTGAAATGTAGAATACTGTTGAATTAGGTTATTAAGTATGAAATGTCTGATTTCCTTAAGTACTGAGTTTGACAGTTGGTATCTCTGACATTTCACTTTGACACTTCTTGTTTTGTTTTTATTGTGAAGGTACATCCTCAGTCTCGCAGATGCACAGGTTAGCTTGTCATTATCTTTCAAAATTTTTTTAGAGCAATTTTTGTGAAACCATGGATAAGTCGAAACTTTGTGTTATTTTCTAATGTGAGTTCCGTCGTGGAACCAATGCTGCACAGATAACTTCAAATATCAACAAAGTGTTTGAGAAGCTTGTGGCTAATGAACACAGAGTACGTCAGTGGTTTAAGACGTTCTGATCTGGTGATTTTTAATGAGGCACATGGGCAACCTGAGACCAAGATGGATAATGATGAGCTGAAAGCTATAGTGGAAGCGAATGCAGGTCGACCTACATGTGAATTAGCAGCAAGATTTGACATTATTATTCCAACAATGTTGGACCATTTGAAATAAATCGACAAGGTAAAGAAGCTGGATAGAGGTACCACATGAATTAAATGACTATCAGAAGAGAAATCCTCTTGAAGCTCACCTTTCTTTGTTGTCACGACATAAAGGTGAAACATTTCTATACTGTATCGTTAAGTGTGATGAAAAATGGATTCTTTTTGACAATTGCAAGCATTTGGCACTATGGTTGGATAAAGATGAAGTGCTGGAACACAGTCCAAACCTGAATATTCACCAAAAAAAGCTAATGGTGTCTGTTTGGTGGTCCAGCGCTGGTATTAATATTATCCACTACAGCTTCATGAAACCTGGTCAGTCCATTACAGGTGATGTCTACTATAACCAATTGGATGAAATGATGAGGATGCTTGCGATTAAGCAGCTGAGATTGGGCAATAGAGAAAAGCCAATCCTCTTGCAAGAGAATGCTCAATCACACGTTACACAAACAAGGCTGTTCAAAGTACAGAGGCTGGACTTCGAAACTCTCTGTCATCCATCATGTTCATCAGATCATGCACCAACTGACTACCACTTCTTCAATGCTTTGAACCACTTCTTGTAAGGAAAAATACTCAATTCTCAAAAAGCTATGGAAAACTCCTTTTGTGATTTCATCACCACTCATTCTCCAGGCTTCTTCATTGCAGGCATGAACAAGCTACCATTAAGATGGTAAAACTGTGTCAATAGTTTAGGCACATACTTTGATTAATTGTACTACTTCTTGTCTGAGATAAAATAAACTAAAGTGTTGATTCAAAATCAGACATTTCATATTTAATGACATAATAACTACTTCCAGCTCTGGAATCTTTCATTTAGGTATTTTTTTGGTTTTGTTAAGTGAAGGTTTTGTATTTGAAGAAAAAAACTTTAAAATTTTATGAGTTCTGTAATGTTAATAATGTTAGTAAATCAAAGGTTAGATAATACCAATAAAATGTGACTTTAACCCCAAGTAATTTAATAAAAAGTTTAACTTTAAGAAATTAATTTTAAAATTTTAAAAAACTTCAAAAAGTACTCTGTCACGATAAATTATCACACATGTTACTTTTTAACGTTTAATCAGTAGGAAAAAATATATAAAACTACTTACTATCCCTAAACCATTTGGATTTACAGGTTCGGCATGATCTTGCCAGTAAAATCTTCACCTGCTGTAGCATTATGATGAAGCATGATTTCAAGGTGACCATCTATCTTCTTCCACATATTTTAGTGTATGTCTTGTTGGGTTGTAATCAAGAAGATCAACAGGAGGTGAGAGAAATCATTTTATTTGGTTTCTGAACATGTGAAACTTATTTTCTCCAATGTAATTAGTATTAGAAAGGCTATATATTAGTAGGAAATGTATAGCTATGGTATGTTCATGTATAGATCAAAAAGCAAAAAAATCTTTTTTATACTTTTATTTATCAAAGAATTATGCAATGCTTAGTGTAGACAATTAGAAAGTATATATTATATATGCTCAAATATATGTAGAACGTTATGAGAGAAATACATAAGAAACCATTTACTTGCATATGGTGATTTGGTGGGGGGGGGGAACCAGAAACTATTGATGGTGGTTTTTCCTTGGGAATAGTACTGTGGATTAGGGTAGGGAAGGGGAAATATTTTACTTTTCATCTTATAGTATTTTGTAGAGTTTGGTGTTTTAAACCACATACATA
>NW_012148263.1:1116617-1122865 GCF_000956105.1 Propithecus coquereli | reverse complement strand
ATGATGCCATTGTACTCTAGCCCAGGCAACAGAATGAAACCCTGTCTCAAAAAAATATATATTATTTTTAATAGCATAAGTATTATCTCACTATGGTCTTAAGGTAAAAATCCAAATTATACAAATAAATCAAAGTGTGCTCTTTGAGTACCATTCCTCATCCTACATCCCCAGAAAGTCATCACTATTATTAATGTGATATATACTTTTTCCAGAACTTTTTTTTTTGATGGTGATATCCTCTTGTAGGTATTTTTCTGCAACTTGCTTGGTTCTTTGGTATGTTTGTTTACCAGTATATAGAGAGGTATCCTTTCTTTAAGTACTGCATAATATAATCCTTCCATTGTGCATTTGTCCCATAGTTTAACTATTGCCATAATAATGATTAGCTAGATTTCAGTTCTTTGCTTTTACATAGCATCATGGCAATGCTTACTTATGAAAGTGTTTCTGTATAGGTGTCTGTTATAGATACTGAAAAGTAGAGCTGTTAGGTAATACGATATGGGCATTTAAGATTTTATTAGAGAGTGCAAAATTGTACTGATTTATAGTCCTACTAGCAGTTTGTGAATGTATCCATTTTTCACACGCTTGCCGATACTTGATATTTTTAAGCGTTTACATTTTATGCAATATAATAGGTTAAATAAAGGACATTTTACTATTTAATTTACATTTTCATTATTACTATAATAGTAAGGTTATGTTCATTGGCCATTTGGGTTACTTTTTTTAAATTTTTTTAGAGATAAGAGTCTTGCTCTGTCAGCCTAGGTAGAGTGCAATGGCATGATCATAGCTCACTGCAACCTCAAACTCCTAGGCTCAAGCAATCCTCCTGCCTCAGCCTCCCGAGTAACCAGGACTACAGCCATGCACCACCATGCCTGGCTAATTTTTTCCATTTTTGGTAGAGACAGGGTCTCGCTCTTGCTCAGGCTGGTCTCAAACTCCTGACCTCAAGCTATCCTCCTACCTTAGCCTCCCAGAGTGCTAGGATTACAGGTGTGAGCCACTGCGCCCAGCCTTGAGTTACTTTTATGTGGAATGTCTGTTTATATCCTTTGCCTATTTGGTGTGTGTATCCTTTTAATCAATTGGTATATTCTGGCTATCTATTTGTTTACAGCCATATTTTGCAAAAATTTTTCTTAGTGGTTTATTTTTAACCTTTGTGCCTTTTGCCATGCAGAAATTTTAACTGCAAATGCCAAATTTATGAATCTTTTAATGATTATGAATTTTAAGCTTTTTATGTGATCCCTTCTCTTATCTAATGTCATAAACATATTTTCCTATATTTTTTCTTTTAATCCTTTTGTTTTTACATTTAGTTGTTCAGTTACTCTGAAATTAATTTTTGCAGATAGTCTAAGATGTTACTCTTAAGATTTTTTATGACTAGTTATTATTCTTGAATAATCTAGAATTTTAAAAAATATTTATTTTTATATTTTCTTTAGTGACTCTTCAGAAGATTTTCTTTTTAGAGTAACATTTGATTGGGTTTAATTATAGATCAGAAAGCTAATTTATTATCAACCAATCATGTTTCCTTTTCTTTTGAAAATTATTGCCTTGGAATGGTTAGTCTTATATGTCATATAGTAGTAAAATGGTTATACAGACATGTTATTACCTATAAAATGAGTTCTCTTAGGTTTATGCAGAAATTATGGCGGTTCTAAAGCACGACGATCAGCATACCATAAGTACCCAAGACAGTGCATCTGATCTGTGTCAACTCAGTACACAGACTGTGTTCTCCATGCTTGACCATCTCACACAATGGGCAAGGCACAAATTTCAGGCACTGAAGGCTGAGAAATTTCCACAGAGCAAATCAAACAGAGATAAGGTAGACTCAATGGGTAAGTTATAACTTCTGTTTATTTTCTTCTTTTTAGTATTTACCAATTAGCTCCTTTTTGTATCAATTCTATAATTTAAGCATTAACTTTAAAAGGAACTGTTTGTATATGTTTTTTTAAATGAGTAATGGTGTGGGCTTTTCACACTATTCACTGCAGTGAATGTATAGTCATAAGACCTCGCTCTTCTTACTGTAAATTTGGACAAGACATGTATCTAATTTTTCTTTGTATAAAACGGGGTTAATATTATCTGCATTAGAAATTGTTATATTAAATGAGATCATGCATATATAACTTATAAAGTGTGAAATAAGTGAGATGTTGTTAATATTGTATTAACCTACCCTTCCCTGTTAACTCATTTACTCCATGTCCCCTCAGTATATTGTGTGTGTGTGTGTGTGTGTGTGTGTGTGTGTGTATGGTCTAAATGTGTGTTGTCCTTTTTCACTTGTGAAATATTCTTTGCAACCTTTTTCACACTTAACTTTTAAATTTCTAAAGAGATTTTAATTTCATTTATTTCATGGCCTATAGAGAAGCTATCTCTTTTTCCCCTGTCTGTGGTAGTGTTTGATATCTAGTAGGCTTTCCAGACATGCTTACTATAAATTACTACACTACACCCTGCTATGCTTAGTATTGTGCTATTTTTATATGTACTATTACAGCCCCCACTAATATGACTAAAAGAAGAATCTTATTAGAGTTAGCAATGACACCTGCTAATTTGTTCCTATGATACAAGCATTTGGTGAGAAGAATTATATTCATCACACACTAATGGGTACTCTTGCTGTCTTTGAACCTTTTTTTTTTTCATTCTTACAGTAAGAAGGATTATAATATCCTTGTTTCTTTATACTTCAGCCATACTCATGGACATCACATGTTTTTCCCCTAGGCTTTGTGACTAATTGAAAAAATTGACTGTCTAAACAATCCTTAAAGAAGCTTTCACTTACACAGTTCTCAATTTGTGAGCATCTCCCTCTTATTGTCCATATACCTGTGAAGGCACATACATTTCTGTTGTTAAGCACAATAGTTTATTTTTCTAAAATTTCTGGATTTGCAAATAGTTACCTCTTTAGGAGAATTTTTTCTTCTAGAATATGGCTAATAATATATTTTCCATTAATTTAACAATTAAATGTTTGTTCCTATTTCTGCATGTGAAAATGGTAGTGTAAAACTAAACACTAACTCTGTTATCACCATTTTCATTAACACTGCAATTAAATTTTTAGCTTTTAAGAATGACATTTGTAATAGTTCAAAAGTATAATAACTTTAACATTTCTCATAATTTGAAATTATCTACACATTTTGATGGAAATGAGGAACTTATTTTAAATTAATGTCCTTTAAATATACTATCTTGATTATTTAAATTTTGAAGAAATTTATTTCTGTCTTGTTTTCTATATGCTTTTATGAATCATTATTAAAATGTAAAAGTTTTAAATAAGAATTCATAAACTAGACTCTCCTCATTTAGAAGTTTTGAATGTATATCTATTCGTAGACTCTTAAAAAATTATCTAAAGTACTTGTGTTTTTACTTTGAAGGCACTTCCATTTCCATTGTAAGACATAAATTGAAAACCTCTCTACATGTGTTGTATAGCAACACAAGAAAAGATAGGTTGATAACAAAGAATTCTAAACTTTAAAATAAAAAAGGCTATTTCCATAGTTCTGCTATTTCTGTGCTAAATAGCTACATTATATCAGTAATGTCATCAATAAAAACTCATCTTGTATCTTTTGTATCATCTTTATATCTTTTCAACATTTAATAATAGATTTACATTTAATCCTCACAACAACATTGTAAGAAAGGCAAGACAGGTACTAATATTTCCCTTTTATAGATAAAGAAACAGAAGCTCAATAAATTGCATGACTGTCCAAAGTAAAGTAAGTAATAATGGTGGAGTTGGAGGAAGACCCTCTGAACAATGATTGTTATTAGTTATATCCTAAATATGATATCCTAATACATTTAGATTAATTTATTTAGTGAAATAAATTGAACTTAAATACTTAAATAAAAATTTCCTCTTATAATTCTTTAATTACTCATTTTTTTTTTATAATCTAGTATCTACTGCGAATTATGAAGACTATCAAAGTGTAACTCGTTTTCTAGACCTCATACCTCAGGATACTCTGGCAGTAGCTTCCTTTCGCTCCAGAGCATACACACGAGCTGTAATGCACTTTGAATCATTTATTACAGAAAAGAAGCAAAATATTCAAGAACATCTTGGATTTTTACAGGTTTGAAATTAATATAATGAATTTAATAATGAAAATTAATATTGTCAGTCTTTTGTGATTATGTTCATTTTATTGAGCATTTTATTGAGTGTTTAAGATGCTATGCTAGGCACTGGGTATTTGTAAGCACTTTAGAACCTTATAGATTAGTGGCAAGAGATAAACATTAATTTGGTATAATATCTTAAGTGTAGTGGCAGTGATGTAGATGTGCCCTGAGGAAGGACACTTACCTCATCCTCTATGTGAGGTCAGTGGGAGACAGGAGTGGGTGAACCAGGGGTCAGGAGTGGCTTCTGAGATGATATCTTAAAGAGTGAGTGATAGTTAGGGAGGCAAGACATTCTAAGCAGAGGCATCCCTGCGGAGTTGGGAAAGAACAAGGTATATGCTAAAGAGTTTTGGAATGGCAAAGTAAAGAGAGATTTGGACAGAGGAAAGATCACAAATCACAGAGGACCTTTTACGTTGCTCGAGCTTCTTAGAGGATGTGAAGTAGGAAAGTGTTTCGGTCATAATGGCATTTTAGCTAAATGCCTATGACAATTGTGGAGGAAGAGTTTGAAAAGGCTATCATTCAAGAAATTACTATTCTCTTTGTGAGAAGTGTGGGCCCGAATTTGGAGGTGGGTAAGTGAGGGGATGCACTGGTTATATCAGGTATTAGGCATGATAATGCTAGTGAAATAATCCTTTAGGTGATGTTTTGACTTTGTAGGGAAGAAAAGAAAGTAAGGGCAGATGGGGCTAATATAATAAGATTAAACAAGAGATGAAGATTGGTAGGCTTTTCAGATCAAAAAGCAAAGTGTGGTAAAAGAACCGGAAAATTAGTAGCTTGTAGTCTTAGGATGAATATTAGCCCTTTCCTGTCTTTGTCTTTCTCCTTATCTAGCTTTTAGTCTGTGGTTCATTGTTAAAATCTTTCCCTTAGCAGAATGTTCAACTCCCTTGACTTTTTCCCATTGTGTTCTCACTTTGTAAATCGCCAGCCATATAAGCAGCTGAACGTTGCTGGAGAAAAATTTCGTAATGGGTTTTTATGACTGGTTTTACTTTAAGTTCATGATCTCGAGCATCTTTAACACTGCAGGACTCCAATACTGCCATCAGTCCTGCTGTGTTTCTCTAGTTAAGCCTACTTTCCCACTTGTCAGGATGACCGTCTCTTACCTTTTCTTTGCTTCCTTGCTCTATCTACCTCATTCTCAACTGAGGATCTTACTTCATCATTCATTAGGAAAATAGAAGCCAAATGTCTTACCAAATCTGCAAATGCACAACATCTGCACCATATTCTTTTCTTCCCTTCTGTTATTCCTAAGGAAGTCTCCCTTCCTGCCAAAATTCAGTCTATCTACTTAATTTCAAGTTCTTAATTTCAAGGATTTAACTCCTTCAAATATTCCTTCTTTCTCTAGTATCATTAATTTTTTTTCTTGAACCAGAGTATATAGAGCATATAGACATGCACTGGTATCTCCTATCTTAATTTTTTGTAATTCTCTTGATCTTCAATTCCCCCTCAGATACTTCCCATCTCTCTGTTTCACAGCCAGTTTTTGAAAGAAATGTCTGTCATCTCTATACTGTATTCATTTCATTGTTTCTCATTCACTTTTTGCCCATTCCAACAAGACTTCTCTTTCTCTTTCTTTTCTCTTGATTGTATGTATCCTTGCTAAGAAAATCAGTGGCCTCCATGTTGTCAAATCCAATAACTGTTTTCCAATCCTCATTTTCTTAACCACGCAGTATCATTTGACCACTTCTTTCTTATTAAGACATTTGCTTTTCTCTCACAGTTTCTGGGATGTTTTATTCTCCAGGTTTCTTCCAACTTCTCCTTTTTTCCCTCTTTCATTTGCTAGCACTTCCTTGTCAATAAATATAGAGGCTCTAGTCTCCATTCTCTCTGCCTTCTTTTCTCTGTCTCTGTTCATTTCCTAGATCATCCCATCCTTTTCGCCATCTTTAAAGACTATCTTTGCACTAATTGCTTCCCAGATGTTTATCTTTAACTTGAATATCTCCTTTGAGCTCATATTGATGTCTTGGGTTTCTTGAAGGCATCTTAATACT